>NC_136902.1:9103189-9265323 GCF_949606895.1 Notothenia rossii
TGTTTTCTTATGCACTGTACAATCTCAATAAATCAATTAATAGAACAACCATCAGATTAATCTATAATACAAGTAGCTGGCCAACTCACTCTATATTTAAACATGTCACAGATAATGATTTTATCACAAAAGTAAATCAAAACATAAACACACTGTAGTAGCTAACGTTTGCTAATGTTAGCCACCACAAGCTATTGGTCACGCCAGACCAAGTAAGTAGGGCTGTTTGATTATGGCAAAATCATAATCTTGATTATTTGGGTCAATAATTGATATCACGATTATTAAAAACGATTATCCATTTACTTTGAAAACATCCATTTATTGAAAAAAAACGTTTGAACAGTATGTTTTTAACCAACCCGGTCTCACAGTCTGCGGACAAATGACACGACTTTGCAAAGGCGTGCAATAGATACGCAGAAGTCCGATTTTGCGTGCATATGATACGCTGATATTGCACCTCAAACATTAAAACAAAGAGCTCTGTGGCTTCAGGCTTGATCGCCGTTCCAATGACAGTTTTAATGTTTGCGGTGCAATAAACAACACAGCAGCTTATTGGGTTATGGTTAGGGTTAAATAAATGGCAAAAGATATGTAGAAATGTAAGATACGTTCGTAATCGTAATTGTGATTAAAATACGATTAATTGATTAGCCCTACAAGTAAGGCTGCATGAGCAATATTGCTTTTCCACCGCTTATAAATGAAACATTTTGTTTTTGTTTGAGGTAGATTTAGTCAATTATGCCTTCAAATGTGACATAGTCCTGTGAGATGGACATGACTGATTGCAGTGCTGTTCTATCAGCTTGCATGCGTTTTAGCTAGTGGTATGAACCCCTAAAAGAGAATGACTGCTGTTTAATGGCAAAATATATTTAGCCAACAAGACAAATAACATCATGTACTGAATCATTATCTATTAAGCTGTACCTTTTACCTTTGGCACATACAGACGGTTTTCCAACCTCCCTAAATGATTATCCAAAGTGACCTTGTGTTGCTGCAGCAGCATGTTCTGTCCAGATGCCATGTCAGCACTGCAGTTGTTGACAGAGGTTTAGAGAGCGGCCATCTGACGGCTCGGTCCAATTACAAAAGTGCTTCCCAGACATTTGAAGTCTGTCGTAGCATGTGGTTGCAGATTTACATGTGGTAATTGTGATGATAGTGTTTTAATCATAATTAAGTCCACATGCATGAGTGGATGTGTAGAGCTCTAATGGGGTTGCTTTTTCATCAGATCGGAAAACTGGGGCAGTGTAGCTGCACAGGAGGGGGTGGAGGGGGGGGGGGGGGGTAACTGCTTGTTTGTGGAGACCTTTGGCTAATAAATACCTAGCGTGTTTCTCACTTTGGTTAGCTAGGAATTCTTTTGTTGAGACAGATGTAAGTGGTCGCTTCCTTTGAATTTCCTGTTGTTGAGGCGAGTCAACTGTCTCACTACAAATGTTCTTTCCGTCCACATCAGGAAAAGGAAACACTTCAATTGTCCCCGAGCCGCATGCCCATGTTCACCTCTGCATGAATGGCATACCTTCGCCCGGAGACATTCCTTGTGTTTGCCGACCCGGCTGCTTCACACACCGTGCGCATATCTGCTTACCGCTGTAAACAAAGGGAGATAGCGTTATCTGTGGGGATCTGTCAGCTGTACTTGGTCTGGTTCCCGCAGGAGAGATTTACTGTATGTTTAAGGGACTCAGGTTCCAGCCTTCAGGGATGCACTGGGATCTGTTTGGATCTTTGGGAGGGACATGTTTGTTCTCACTGCGGCAAACATCTCTCTGCAATGTGAGCTGCTTTTGGCTTGGTCAGCTGGATGTTTATTGACCTCCTTCCTCTCAGAAACACAACTCAGCAACTCATCCTGCAGACAGTAGCTCCCCACACACACAGATCGATCGTAAGCAGACGCCATTACAATCTAGCTGCATCTGGAAATACTCCGTGTGTTTGGCAGTAAATCAAACTTAATTCGAGCTCTTTTTATTGCAGTCTATTTCTGTTTCCCAAATAAAACAAAAAGAGCTGAGTTTGTGCAATATTTCCCCCCGTATTTCTTTGCCATTGTTTGTTGTGGGAACCACTTGTGTTTGACTGAATGTGAGAGATACAAAGCTATATTTACAATGTAGTTTTAACCTCAGGCATGTTTCCCTGCAGCTAAATACAGAGAGGAATTCAAACTCATCATCGACCGAATCGCTGCGGTGAAGTCAGAGAATGTGAGTGAACTATTTCAATACTATTAACTTTCGTGGAAAGAGCCCTGCTCCCGTTTGGTCTGTATTACTATGTCAACACCGTGGCATAAACATGTTTGCTGCTATTACGAGGTTCCTGTTAAACCGTCATTACTTAACAAGGAGTTCTCCAATCTTTGTTTTTTAAAAAAGAAACTCTTTGTACCCACTGGATTCCCCAGAGGGAGTGCAGCTGCAGTTTTCAGTTTCCTTGAAACTATTTTGATGACGTATTAAACAAATCAATGAAACGTTCATTCCATTGAACCCTTAAAACTAGTCATGCCACAATTTACGTGCAGTTAAAATACCCTGACGTGGATGTGGGCCGTCAAGCTGTACAGATGTGAAGTACGGCAGTTTCTATTTGAAAAAGTATGACGTTTTTCCTCCCAGAAAGTTCCATCACCTCTTTAGAAATTCTTTAAAATACGTCTTTCCTGTCATTGACGAATAAACATAATATATGCTTATGTGGATATTGTTCGATTACTGAAGTTTCACTAACACCTAAACAACAAAATATGATCGAATAAGCCAGTTAAACCAACATGAATGTGTCTTCACTGTGAACTTTTTGTATCTTTTCAAAATACATATTGTCCTAATTGCCTCTGTTTGTCTCAGGGTGAGAAGTATCTCGTCCTAAAGAAGAAGTACAGGCAGATGCTGCAGGATCGAGACGCCAGACTTCACGGGGTGGACGGAGATGCTCAGAGAGGTTCGAGTCCGGCCCGCGCTCCGGCTGCTGCTCAGTGGGACGCCTCGGACCCCTCCACTTCTTCTCATCAACAGAAGGACCCGCGGGACGAGCCCATGCTGTGTGGAGAGCAGGACGAGGCTGCAGAGGTGACCTTACAACCAGCTTCTATATCTCTAAACACAATAGATGATACGGGACAGCTTCATCCCACCGGCCATGAGACTGTTAGACACCTGCACTTATGAAAGAACATCCATAACATTCATCTGTTTGCAACTTATATCAATATATATGTCATAACTACACTGTAGCTATGCACACATGACAACAAAAGCCTTGAACCTTGAATCACAAACACCAATTGGGGCTCAAATACTAAATCTGCTCTCAGCCCAGCACACTGTGTTTACTCTTCCTCTGAAAGACGCATTTATTGCTAAACAAGGCCATCGTTGTTAGTGTCCTCTGCCTTTCCTCGACACTGCCTTGTGTCTGGGTCACGGAGGAACACTGGTACGTATCTAAGTGAGCCACTATGAAAGCACGGGGCGGTCAGAGGGCTTATGTCTTTACATAAAGGGCAGAGCTGTTTCAAACTAATGCACAGAAGCAAAGGGCGGTTTAATGCACCATAATCCTCTGGTAGTACTTCTACATATTGTTCCTGCTGTAAACTTGAGCATTTAATCATACATTTGAAAGATGAAATGTATTTTGTGCAGCTGTTTTAATGTACTTACACATTATTTGCTCAAACAGGCGTTAAATCCACATGTATCCATCACACCCAGAAGGTGCTGGCAAAGTGTCAGCTACATGTCCTCAGATCACACGTTTGGATCTGAGCGATATATATAGCACGTAAAGTCTGTTCTTGTGTTGGAACAGCAGACAGGAGCAGCCTCCATGCAGCACGCTGTTCTGCAACTTCCTGTCATCCAAATCCAGGAACCCTGCAACGAGGACGATGAGCTGGACAAAGATTCGGGGTCAAAGGTGACGATTTGGCAATGCTGGAATTGAGCTTATCCTTGCTTACATTACCGATGACTGTAGGAGTGGATGTTGTATTTTGTTTGAGTCTGAAGCTATGAAATACTTTAGCAGCTGGAAAAAGGCAGAGATACGACGCTGAGCTGTAGAGATGATCAAATAGTTCATCCACAAAAAGTTAAAGATCACCATTTTGCGCTCACATCTACGACAGCCGCCAAAGCTATCATTGTGAATGACAGATTTAAAGACAACAGGTAGGAGTTCTCCTAATTGTTTTAGTTGCCTTATACTCACAGAACTTGTAACAACACATTGCATGCACGCTGTGTTCAAGACGTCGTATTTGAAAAAAAATTGCAACGTTCTTTTGCCATACTTTAAACTATTAAAACACTGACAGGAAGCGCAGTTCATTTAAAATCACATACAAATATGATTTAGTAAAAGATGAATATCCCTAATTATACACACATATGATTACAAATAAGTGTGTGGCTGATCTCAAGTATATTTAATGTCACAATAACCAGTAAACTATGACCTATGAAAAGCCGACTGCACAGATACACCTCCCTGAACAACAGCTGCTGGACGAGCCCCCATGTGTTACGGCCCGGCTCATAGGCTGCAACAAAGATGGGAGACCAGACAAGCTAAGTGTAACAAAAGCATATTTATTTACAATCCCACAAAAACCAAAGGTCTTCAAGGAAACCTAATAAATGTGGAAGTCAGTTCTCAGTAATGATTGCGTGTATGGGTGTGTGAAGATGTGCAGGAACAAAGACAGAAGAGTGAGAGGGCAGTGTGGGTTGGTGTTGGCCTTTTATGTCGACGGCCCAGGTGTGGCTCATCAGGTTGATCCCCGGAAACACAAACAAGAGCCAGCAAGCAGAACACAAAGATAGAGACCCCTAGTGGAGTGGAGGGGGTCGTAACAGTGTGGAAACGAGTTAACAAGCCAAGAGAATAGTCAAAATAAGGATAACAGTTATAAATATATGGTTTCGATGACCATCTTCTGCCACTCAAAGTCATAACGATACAGTACGAATAGAGAATTGACCGAACCAGGTGGGAAGGGGAAAGAATGACCTAAAGATACTCAATGATCTAATCTGATGTAAATAGAGATTGTAACAACTTTTAGTTTGATATAATAGTGTTGAGTAACATCCACTTCAAATTCCATTCAAAAGAACATATTTGGACGAGTTGCTTTCTGAGTATTTGAGGTTATCTGACAGGGACGTGGGGGTACGTTAATAAACTGACCTACTTATATAATCATCATATTTCACAACTAGTTACGGTTTCATTTCAGGGCGGGTCTGTGAAATAGTTTATAGACATGTCAGATAAATAGCTGTTGGACTTTAGATTCATATCGAAAGGAACATTTACACAACACATGGTAAGATATCATTTTAGGGAACAATGACAAAGCAAATAACTGTTTTAGTGTCTGGTCATTCTCGGTTAAAACATAGAGAAGCTGTTGAAGTCTCCGGATGCAATATATTATAATACTCTTTATATTTCAACATAGGCTTCAAATCTTGTGGTGGAAAAAACTTTATTATGCAGCTCTGTTTGAACTGTTTATGAAGACACAGGGGCGTCAAACTCAAATACACAGTGGGCCAAAATAAACAAATGGGTTCTAGTCGAGGGCCGGACTGGTTCAATGTTTATTGCAAAATGTATTGAAATGAACTTATTGCACATATTAAACCTGGAACTAACAAAGCTTAAATTATTACCTATAAAAACAACATTAAATATTAAATAATCAGTTGCATTCATTTCTTATGGCTCTATCTGCAGAGTCATTTCTTATGATTACATTTGTCCACAGGCCAACAACAGCTTCAACAAAACTATTTCCCTCAAAGAACAAACAAACATGCCCTGTTGTCGTGAGAAACAAAGTGCAGAAGGAAACATCCATGTAACTCAGTGTGCTGCTCTGTGATGCTAGTTCAGATACTTGGCATCTCATCTTGGGTGCAAGTTCATCAATGTTTGGGGTCAGGCTCTGAGCTGAGGAGACCCTCAGGATGGAGTGAAGGTGTGCGTGCAATATACCGGCGGGCCAGATCTAATAGTAATTAGAAATTATCCCGCGGTCCGAAATTAAATCCACCAAGGTCCTGATTTGGCCCCCGGGCCTTGAGTTTGACACACGTGGTTTAAACCATTAACACTGTTTTAATTTCTTATTTTTGATTTAAACCTTTTTGTGTCGAAAGAGATGAACTAGCACTATAACTGTAAGCTAAGTGGACTTTAACTCACACTGTACATTTATATTTTATTTAATATTCCATTCCTTACACACTTAAAGTAAATCATATCCTGCTTTATATTGTGTTAACTGAAAGTTGATCCTTCAATACCGTTGTATTTGTCAGATGTGTATACCTTTTTTATCTTCACGGTCAACTCGCATATTTCCTACTTTTTAAATACTGTTTTATTTCTATTTTGAGATGTTTCGATTTTCTACACTTTTAATTTCTACTTGTGTGCAATGCCTTGTTTTTGATGCTGCTGCAATGCAAACATTTCCCAATATGGGATCAATAAAGTACATCTTATCTCATCTTAGTGGTAGCACCTAATGAAATTAAACACTATCATAATTCAATTCATTTAAATTCCGAAAAATATCATTAAAATGTGTTTCATTAAATGCGCTCAGAGGGAGAGCACCACCTGGACTGACATAACATTAAAAACAGAACATGATCTCATCATTTCACTGAGGAATTCACTCGTGCTTCCCTCCTTCAGCCACCAGGGGGAGCTAAGTAAATCACCCAGATGTGCACCCTGCAGTATGTTGAGCTGAGTGGGAGGAAGACCCATTGGGGGAGAATCAGCATCTAAATGAATCTCTCTGTTATGTTAACCAGCAACATGTTGGAACTCATTAGAAAGATAATAATCATTTGTGTCCATTAAAGACATTGAGATGCATCCCAGAGGAAGGTATGTGGCGCTCCTTGATGACAGGCGGAATATGTTGGAGTGTGTTAATACAGCAGCAGTATTCAGATTAGGTGTGTTTGCTTACGGTATTAGTCACACCATTGAAGTTTATATTCGGGACACCCAGTGTGGAGAGTTGCTTCATATTACACAAGCTACCGGGCGGGTTTTATAAACTATTCTTAATCACACACCTGAGGCTGGAGGCTTTAAAAGAGAAGGGGATTTATGACATCAGGAGGACTCTCTGGAGTGGAGCTGTGTGCAAAAGGGGGCACCAGCGTTTACTGTCTTAGGAAACTGTCCTATTTTCATCGAGTCAATTCTGTCTTTTTCACTAATGTCATGGTTTGGTGACCTGTCAGATCGTAAAGTGGTCCAGCAGACTGATTGGTGAGCCACAGCTAAACCTGGAGACCCTGGCTGTACCTCAGGCAGTTACAGCGGTTAACCAGCTCCATATTAGACGATGATGACTCCCACCCTCTGCACTCAGAATTCAAGCTTCTTCCTTCGGGCCGGAGGTTACTCGTCCTCGCTCCCAAAGAGTAGAACGAAGCGGTATACAAACAGTTTTATCCAAGCAACTATTGCACAAATTAACGCATCATAGTAGCGTCACACAGATGCCTATTTCTATTTATTTAATTTTGAATGTCCATGTTTGTACGAATGTTTTCCTTCTTTTCTTAAAAAGTTTTTGAAATATTTTGAGATTTGGTTGAGCAGGGTACACTTGAACTTTTTACTAGTCCTTTTATTAGAGATGTGTCTGTTGTTTGTGTTTTTAGTGTCAGGATGGATCCCTTGTCTTTTTCCCTGCAAACAGAATCTACCTACGGGTACAAATAAATAACCTGGACCTGAACCTGGGACAGATACCCTCAAGAAATAGAATAGAGAAAATGATTGTGTAAATATATCGGTAAGTTAAGTACAAATAAATTGCAGTACTTGCATGCAAAATACATTTTAAAGTATGTTTTTAAATAGTTTTCCATTATATAGTTTTTACTCTAGAAAGAAAGAGTCTATTTTGGAGTAAAACATGTGTCATGCTCATATATAACTTTGCCTTATCAGAAATGTTTTGGTGACTTTGGGAAAAACGATGACGTGATGCAAGATTTACAACAACATAAGAAAAGCCTAGCTTAGCTTAGCTTAGCTTAGCTTAGCTAGCGTGCTGATGTTAGCATTCAGCTCAGTCCAGCCTCACTCAGTTGGTAAAGATGCTGCAGACTCTTGTTTAAATATCCAACATTATAACTGTATATCTTACTTTGTTTAAAAACACAAGAAGAATCCTCCATGTTAAATGTCATTAGAGACCCTTTCTGCTTGTGGTCAGCTGATAATATTCGACACAATATTTACATTTCACTTGTTAGACACTTTTATCCAAAGTGACGGACATACTCAACACTGTGGGCAATCCCCACAGGAGCAATTTGGGGTGAAGTGTCTCAGGGACACACCGACATGCTGACTGCAGTGGGGTTTGAACCTGTGACCCCCTGATTCCAACACCAACGCACTAGTCCACTGCGCCACACGCCTCCATCTGATACCCCTTTACATTAAAAACTTTCTTCAAATGAGTTTAGGCTATTAAACATACATACAGTTTCCCTTCACTTCACTTCTCCTCTCCTCAGGCTCCACAATGTCAACTACAAGACAAACAAAAAGGGCTGTTCCAATCAGTTTTATTTATATAGCATTTTTTGATTTCTCTGTTTAAAATCAACCTTAATAGAAAATATAAGCGTCACCTTGAACGATGGAGAATTGGGTCATTTACAGTGTTTTCTGCCAATTCAAAGACCAGAGGAAATAGTCTAAAAATAAGGAACGATGAATCCACAATGAAAATAATAGTTGCAGCGCTAAAATATCATTAATGAAAAAAATCAAAGAGCTTTTCCATGCTGAACAGTTTTCTCTCTGTCTCTCTCAACCCCAAAAATGTTCTTGTGCCCGAGTGGAGTCGGCTGGATAAATACAATCGTCCACTTTCCATGTTCCTCACGCTGACGTGTGACAGTTTGAGCAAGACACTTGAAAGGCCACGAGTGTTTTAACATCGTGTCTCCGTAAGATCTGAGAACAATTTCCCGTCAAGTCGAAGGAAAAGAAACCCCCCCCCCCCCTCTCATAAATCAGCCAGTGACACTTTTATACACCGCTATACACTACGCTGCTGTTTCTACACTTTCACTTGGCCCCTTGATACTTAAAGGGTGACGCGGCCTGGCTGTTGGCGTGTTGTTTTTTTGGTTAATTGTTAATTGGATTGTTATTCATTACCCCGTATGTGTGAAAGCGGCACCTTTGTCTCGCTGCCTCATTACCCCTCGATCTGTCTGACACCCTTTGGTCTCGTCTCGTCAGCTGAGGAACATCACAGCTGTCTGGGGGTGGATGGAGAGTGTGTGTATTTGTGTCCGATGACGATGCTGTCTGATATAGTACATTATGACTGATATGTTACAGTTGACTTCCCGTCACCCCCTGAGTAACAGTCCTGTGTTTCTGTCTTTCAGTCCGAGTCAGAGCAGGACGAGGAGAGTACGGGCAGTATGGGATCGGCTGCTGTCGCTGTGAGTCCTTTTCCTTCCTCTGTTAAGGGTTTCCTAATGGGTTACAAATGGTTTGAGAAGTTAAAGGAAAAAGCTGATCATTGAAGTTTAGTCCTGGTAATCAACAATTCCCGGGGTGTCCCTACTCCTTCCTTTCTAACCAGAGGTGTGGATTTGACTCGAACTCCAGTCAGAAGTCGGAAAATCGTAAACAATTTGAATGAAAAAAGGCTTGTAACTTGACTTGGAATATAATATGAATGACTTGGGACCTAACTTGGAGTTGAGTCCACATCTCCTCAAATCCACGTTGTTTAGACCAATCCAATCATCATCCTAACCTAACAAGTTACAGGAAGAACCGATAAGAACTAAGTTACTGACTGCTTGTTCAAAGCAAATGCCAAAGATACATTTGTTTGTGTACTTGTTTGGGATTTCAAAGTATACGACTTGAGACTTGTCTCTCTTGACTTGGGTTTTGAGTGCTAAGACTTGAAAGTGACAAATGACTTTCAAAACAATGACGTGGTCCCAGCTCTGCTTTCAAACCAACAGCAGAAGTAAGAGTGTGAACTGCTGGACTCTGTGCAATGCATCATGGGAGTCTCCCTCTCTGTGTCAGTTGGCTGGGACTCACTCATTTGTAGGAAATGGATTATAGGCTTCAGCACGATCTATAGAGCACACAACAGGATGTGGACGGTAGGGTGGGTGTGTGTGTGTGTGTGTGTGTGTGTGTGTGTGTGTGTGTGTGTGTGTGTGTGTGTGTGTGTGTGTGTGTGTGTGTGTGTGTGTGTGTGTGTGTGTGTGTGTGTGTGTGTGTGTGTGTGTGTGTGTGTGTGTGTGTGTGTGTGTGTGTGTGTGTGACCTCACGCTCCTCTCTCTCTATGATAGCTGGATCCCATAGAGAAGGAGTGGATCTACTCGGCTGCAGGTGCTCGAGTCCCTGACCTCTCTCAGCTGCTCAGACAGGACCCCTCGCTGGCAAACAAGAAGGTAACCCCACGCTGGATTGGATCTTATGGTCAGCTGTCAAAAAGAATCCACATCCACACCACAAAGTCTGTGAAAGAAACAGGAGCAGTCAAATGATCAGAACGTTTTAAACAAACACCAAAACGTAGCCGTCTTATTTGAGATACTAAACAATTATGAAATGATCACAAATAAATGCTCCTGTGTCTCTGGAGGGAGCGCTGTGACCCACATGGTGAGGTTCAGAGACATGAGGCTAATTCTCCGGGACCATGCTAGCTTGCCATACTGTATTGTTAGAAGGTAGACAGTGGAAAACACATCAGACTGTCATCGACAACATGTGTAAAACTCTGCTGCAAAGACAACAACGTGTTGAATCGTTTTCATTTCATTTCAAACCTTGATTTATCCAGGTGTATCCCATTGAGAACATTGATCTCTTTTCCAAGGGAGACCTGCTCAAGTAGGTTCCACATGAAACATAAAAGCATAAACAGAACAACAAACAGGACATCATACAGCATCATTATAGGGATTACAATTTACATAACTATCCACATGAGCAGGTACCAACAGCTTCCGATTGAGTAGCATCCAACCGAGCTTTAAAAACATTTAGTGAAACCAGATTGCTCAGTTTCCATTTCATTGCAGAATATTCCAAGACAGTGGAGCTGCACATCTAAATGCTATCAATATTTGAATCAACCTGGTGCATTTCTTTGCTCCATCTTCTCTATTTGACAACACTTTTGAATATTTAGTTGTAATCAAGGGAATTGCACTCTTTTCAAACAGGGGAAACGACGTGTATATGTCCTTTTCTGCTCAAATATATCCATTAAAATACTTACAACAATGTAAAACCACATCTACAGCCTGTCCATGATTGGACCCTACAGTCCTGAACATCGTCACAGTTCACAAACATAATTCAACTCAACCGTTACCTATTATCCCTTCACTCCTAAACCACAAGAGACATTTTTACCGACATGTCAGGTGTGTTAACTTTAAATTGAACCTCCGAATAAACCGTTTTAGATATCCAGCTGAAACCTTTTCTGTATTTTCCAAGTTAAGGCCCTATTCTACAGAAGAACCAAAAGATCATTTGACTTCTACGTCTGCCTCAAGTGCCAAACCGTTAATTGTACTTTCAAATACTTCAAGAACCATCGTGGTTTCATTCCAGTGCTGAACGCTGATTTGTCAAAAGCAACTTAAAGTGGACCTATCATGCTATATTTGAATAATATAGTGTAGGGCCATACCTATATAAGGCATATTTATAATTTTTATTTTTCAAAATACCAAACAGATCATGCATTTTAGCCATTCCTCATTTCGCTCAATTTAACACTGTCTTTGCATGGGCTGATTCTGTGAGAACAGCACCATCTACAGGCCTGGCATATGTACTACAGCGTCTCCAGCGCTTTCCAACGGCAATGTCCGTGGCTGTCTCTTCCTGATTGGTGGAGTTGGCCCATTAGCCGTAGCGCCACTTCTGTGACGTCATAGAAGTGTTCAAATCTGGATCAGTCTGTCTCAGATCCGTTGCAGCCCCTTTTTAAGAGATTTGGGTACGGAGGAAAATAGAGAGGGTTGTGTTTTCTGACACTTGGTGAGTTCCCTGGAACACCGGGGACACACATTCATGTATAAAAGACGTACAAAAATGCATTTTGCATGATAGGTCCCCTTTAAGTACAGCTTTATCCATCGTGTAGGAAAGTGTTGGGTGTCTCTAAAGTCAGGATCACCTTCTATTGATATGAAACACGGTTAGGGATTGCCGTCCCAACTCCTCGACAGATAGAGAATGTGACAGAGAAAACTAGACAGTGGATAAGATAAGCTGGAGAAAAAAAACGTTAAGCTTATCATTTTGCGTCGGGACACCGAGTCGAACAACGTCAAACCCTCACCGGGTCGTTGCTACTGTGTTGGAGGAGCTTTCAGCCTCCTTTCATTACGTCCATTCAAACAGCAGCGTCATGCAACAGCACATCGAGAACAACACGCCGCTGAGTCGTGTGTGAACATTACATTTGTCCAAAGTCGTTTTTAAAAAAAAAAAGGTTTGTCATTGCTCTAATTTGCCTAATCTTTATGTAAACAGGCTTTTAAAGGGATGCTCTGCAGATTTCCAATCAGCCCTGTGTCCCATAGTGTGTTATGGTGATGTCACCGTGTTAACAGATCCCAACCATCTCTTTGTTGGATCAAAACTGGTCATAACAATAGCCAAAACCATGCACGTAAGATCTGAGTTGTAATAAACCGTTATTTTTTCTTCAATATTACCCAAATTACAACGGAAACAAACGAATAAAAGGTACTATTTAAAAAAAAAAAACCTCAATGTTTCATGCGGTTGGATAAATGGTGTCACTAACGTTTGTTTTTTTGTCTTTTTTTGGGTTGTGGAACCAGGACTTCACCTCTGTGAGTACTCAATATGGCTAAAGACTGCATGTAGCATGTAGCATGTAGCATGTAGCATGTTGTGGTTTAGATGTTGTTATATATATATGCAGTTCGCTTTGTGTCACATTACTTTTCTCTGACTTAAACCTTCTTATTTTCTCCCTTTGACTCGCTCTGGCTCCCGACTCCGTTACCATGACCATCCTTCTCAGGGGGTAAGTTTCAATAGTGTGCAATAACTCCAAACACCTACGGTAACCAGCTGGAAAAACTAATTTAACTTGCATTAAATCTGATTATCCTCTCATCTCTCCATCTGTGATTGTGTAGTCCAGAATGCGATACTCGCTGTGTTTTTCTTGTATAACTTTCACAAGCTCATTCTGCCGGGACCTTTCCCCTTCATAGTGCTTTGAGAACCCTGTGTTAAAACATCCAGATCATGCATTTCAAAGGTCCACTATCAAAAGGATTATGAAAGATAGCTTTTTAGCTCCTGTGCCCCCCTGACAACCCAAATCCTTTTATTTGTCTCCCTGTGCGCTTAAGAGATTTCAGCTCATGTTTGTTGTCCCTCCCCTTGTGTCACAGTTCTCACACTGTCCTGCGGCCGAGGCAGACCACCTTCTAAGAGCGGCCCTAAGCCTCTGCCATCCCCACCCGGACAAGATAGCATGGCCGCCATTGAAGTGTAGGCAGATTAAGGAGAGTCTTAATGCCCCACAAAGACTTCACCCACTTAAAGATAATCTGAAAGTAATAGAGCAGGCTGGGATTAATTGTAGAACAATGCTGGTTGTGTCCCTGTGAAGGTGCTAAGTCCCCCTCAGGCGTCTTTGATGTTCCCTTTAGCCCTCAGCCTTTCCCTGTTCTGCAGAGGTGGATCCAGAGATAGCGTACCTACGCTCATGAGAACCAAGGCTTCAAAACCTGGAGTTTTTACTTTTGTATCTGCATGTCCTTAGTGTGGCACCGTGTCCCTAGCTCCTCTCCAACTTTGCATTTCTACGGTTTTATTTCAGTGTTTGTTTATATTTTTAAACGTGTTTTATTGTTTAATGTCTTACATATTATGTTGCGTTGTTGGAGGAGCCTGAGACTTCAGATTTGCACTGCCATAAAACAGTGTTAAGAAGTTAAGCGTACCAAACACCAGCCTCTAAAAATCACATGTTTGACAAGGACTGAAGGGATTACTCTTCATCCCGGGAGGACTTAAGTGTTTCCTGTTCTGACCAAATGTTTGTTGGGATCAGGTGGTTCAAACAGCCGTTTAGAAAGGTTGCTTCAAAGTGAACACAGTACCGAACCATAATCACAATACTGCCCTTTTCACCTAAAGAACATCGCCCTCCCTCTCCTTCACCGCCCCCTGAAACTCTCATCCATGCCTTCATTACATCCAGACGTAGTTACTGCTGCAGCATTCTTTATGGTTCCCCTGCAAGCATCCTCCAACTCTGTCTGCACGCTCACTTCCACCCGACCTGACCACATCCCCCCTAGCCAATCAAACACCAGATTGACTTCGAGATATACAGAGGCGAAGTCCCTCCCCTTCCGGTGGACCTCCATGGGACCTTATTAAGAAAAAAGTATGCATTGAAGTCAATGGAGAGAGAACGATTATCTTTCGATCCCGTTGCCATGAATTACACACATGATGTTTGTCAATTTAAAAGATAATTTTGCAGGTACAAAAAAAGAAATGTGTCGTGAAAATCTGAAGTAATACTTTTTTTGTGTGAAACCGCTCAATGAACTACATCTCCCGTCTCGCACCACACACCAAGATGGCCGTCACGTTGGGACATTTCACCTCTTTCTTTCAGAATGAGGCGGAAAGTATTAAAAGAGGTGAAAATCACTCCAAGTCTGGGCATGTTGAGAGCTGTACACACACACAAGGGGAGTTAGTCGGTTCCGTGAGAGCCAGCAAGCGGGACCGGGATTCTGGGATTTGTAGTCTTTCTAGTTGCGTCATTTCCATAGTTTTATATTTCAACAGTTTTACGACAAACTGTGACTTTTTTGACATGGAAATGATTTTGTAAGATTGACAAACATCATATGTGTAATTCGTGGCACAATTCAAACGGGATCGAAAGATAATCTTTTTCTCCGCATTGACTTCAATTCATACTTTTTCCGAAATAAGGTCCCATGGAGGTCCACCGGAAGGGGAGGGACTTCGCCTCTCTATTACTCACCACCTACAAAGCCTTCAACAAGTCCATCACATTCAAAGTGCCAACAAAGTTTCCTTCAATCCATCAAAGTTCATTTATACAGCCCAATATCACACATGTGTCTCAGGGGGCTTTAGAGTTTGTACAGAATAGGACACCCTCGGTCCTTAGACCCTCACATGGGACGAGGAAAAGCCTCCAAAGGAACCCCTCAGCAAATGGGACAAAATGGAAGAAACCCGAACAGACGTGTAGTAGATAGTCGTGTCTACATTAAAAAGATAATACATTAAGCACATAGACACTCTCACAAGCTTCAAAAAAGCCCTTAAAACTCACCTGTCAACCTAAAGTCCTCTAACCCCCCCCCCCTTTTTGACTCAGGACTGTTTGATTTGTTCTTGTATTAAAGAGTCTTCAAGCAGTGGGAAAAGTGCTCAATAAATATGATGTATTATTATTAGAACACCCACATCTCACCTAAGTTAAAAAGCTCTTACTCCAATTCAACTCAAAGGAGCTTTATTGGCATGACCGTATCAACAGCATAGTATTCCCAAAGCATTCTGTACAAGTTACTACAACAACAAAAAACCACTATCTCTTTCCTAACTCTTTCTCTCTATTTCCTTTTCTCCTCGTGGACCCCGTTTCCCGCTGGGACCGACTTCCTCTGCCACACAGTTTGTAAGTACATCATTCTCCCATCACTCCTCTCTGCCTTCCTCCACATCAAGTGTCACAGGTCATTGTTGAAGTGAGCGTCTCTCTGGCCAACACTTCCCTCGGTGGGGGACTGGTGGGACGTCCTGAGTGATTGGACAGGTGGAGGCACCCCCGCGGGCAGGAAGAGGAACGAGCAGCGCAGGAAGGGAAGACGCTGCATCCTGTCCGTCCTCGTCCATCACCCCCGCCCGCCGGGAGACCCGCCGAGCCGCCTGTCAAACGGCCCTCTGCTCAATCTGTCTTAACGCGTGACAGGGGACAGACAAAAGAGATGGAGATACTCCAGCCAGACAGCATCCATCACAATCTGTCTCTCAGACGCCTGACACGCAGAGCTGGAGCTACCCATCGCTCCCTTCAGGGGACACAAGCAGACATGTTCGTCTGGCCAGCTGTTGGACAGGCTTGTTGTGCAACGATTAGCACAATTAGCGTCGTAGCCTCTAAACACAAAAGGACCTGTGTGCTGTGTTGAGCCCTCTCGTGTTTGAGCATCGTTGCATTCGAGTCACAGAGCCTAACATCTGTTTCTGCGCTGAATAAACGAACGCTGATGTCGTTTATCAACACTTACAGCTGGGGTGAGGGCACTTGCAGACTCCTTAAAGACGTTTTTAACCTTCGGGTTGAAAAAGGGAATTCCTTCTGTCCCCAAAGAAACCCCCCAACATGCTTCTGGTTCAAACAAAGACATTGGGTCATTTCAAAGTGCTTTTTAGTTTGAATATTAGGGGAAAGTTGCTCAAGTTAACATATCGTTCTACACATATGGTTTTTAGAGCCTTTGAGGATTTTGGATACACTTGTAGAAGTTTGTTCAATGACTTTCTGCGTGTTTCAAAGATCGCCAGTGCAGATGTTTTGAGTGAATTAGATGTAATGCTAACACAGGCAAAAACTAAGGCTATCCATACATTCTGTGTCAGCAAACACTCTCCAAATCAAACTATGCTAGCTATGCTATAAAAGCCTGGACTGTTTTGAACACATTTAGTTTTTCTGACTTTAAGACCCAGACAGAAAGATTTTTCGTAAGGATATCAATTAAAAAAACGTAATGGGTAAAAAGACGTGTTTGAATGTTTCCTTATATATAAATACTTTTATTTTATTTTATACATTTGATTCATAACAACATTTTAGATGGAAACCCCCATCTTAACAAAATGTATCTCCTCCAATCAGAAATTAATAAATCAATAAATGTAGTTATACGGTTTGCATCCACCCAGTCAGTGTGTAAGTAAAGGGTCACTGTGTGATTCCCTGTGTTAAGGGTCAGACTCAGAAACACTGGAGGCAGTAACTCAAACATCTGCAGCGACGCTGGGCTCTCACCTGCTGATAGCCCATAATTACACAGCTTAAAGGCTGCGGAGATCACAGCTCCACTCCAACAGGTGGATGTGGTTTGCGATGTGTGTTTTCAGTGTGTGTTCCTACATACATCTGTCTATTATTTCCACACACATCTTAGCGTGCGGGTGTATCTCTGAGTGTTGGGGCCCGTGTTTCCTGACGTGTGCTGACAGTAGTGCTGATGTCTGGGTGGGTCTCCGCTCTGCAGGTCACACTAACATCATCAATCTTCCCCCCGCTGACAGGCCCCCCAACTGTGGGCACAGGGCTGTGTTGTTTTGTAATTAGGCTCTGTTAGATGGCAGGAAACCATCTCTCTATCCCTCCTTCTCCCCATCCCTCCATCCGTCCACTCCCCTCCGTGCACAGCTGGCCCCTCTGCACTCACACGGCCAATAGGAGGCCGCGCTGCTTAGACAACTTGTAATGATGATACAGCAATTACCATGCCTGACAACACTGCAGAATATTGTAGGAGAAGTGTGTTTTTTAAATGACTCCTTTCTTCTGTCTGCACACAGACGGCTCTGCACTGGGCCGCCAAACATGGCAACCAGGACATGGCGGCTCTGGTGGCTAACGCAGGCGCTGACGTCAACACCAAATCAGTGAGTCTAATTTGAGATTTATTTTAAAGGGGCACTCCTGAAATGTAGTATTGGACATTGAAGGCTACATTTAAATTTAAATTGCGATGACCTGAGTTACCTTACATAATACATTACAATTACATATTACAATTAATACATTAGGGTTTTTTAGGCAGAGATGAAACAGTCATAATTCAAGCAAAGATATCAAGACATTTAGTCACACCGGTCAAGCTCCGAAAAACCTATATCCTACATTTCCCACAATGCAACTCGATATTTTTCAAATAGGGCCATTGAGTCACATACCTGCCTCTGTTCCACTGGTTTCTGCAATCTCTCATTAAGCATTTATTTGATCAACTACAACGTGTAAGCGTGCAGAAAACTACAAACCCCATTACTTTTTCCAGCACAGATACTAACAACGTTTTCTTTATCCCTTTAATTCAACAATTTACTTTTGAAGTCATTGTTTTGCTTTCCAAAAACTCTTACAGCGTTCAGTCATCTCATATAGACAATATACTTGTCTCTTATTGACGTGTAACATACATTCATCTAGAGCAGGGGTGTCAAACTCAATTTCTTTGCAGGGCACATCAGCATTATGGTTGCACTCAAAGGGCCGGTTGTCACTTTAAGACTATATATCAAAATACATATATAAATATTTAATATATATAAAATAATGTATTATATGACATTATTGCCTCTTGATTGGATTATTATCGGATAGGGTAATAACTTCATAATTAACTACGTCTGAAAGCAGAAGTCTAGAGCAAATCATTGCAAGTCTCTTCACTGAGAATGTTACAAAATGATTTAAAAAAAATCTAATTCTGAAAAAAGGCAATTTCTAAGAAAAAATGAATATTTTGAAGAAAATAATTCAAATTCGGAGTAAAAAACTTGTTCTGAGAAAAAAAGTCAAATTCTGAGAAAAAAGTCAAATTTGAGATGCATTGTGGGACATGTAGTTTATTGGCAATGTGCTTCTGTAAATCGGCATGTAACCGTATAATAAACATATTATATTCTTTGCAAGCTCTTGATGGGCCGCATAACATGAAGTCGCGGGCCGGATTTGGCCCCCGGGCCTTGAGTTTGACACCCCTGATCTAGGGCTTATGGGAAATAGAGTTCATTAAATGCTGCAAAAAACTGAAAAAGTAAGGTTTTACTTGTTTGACATATTTCAAGGCTCTATGACTAGAACGTTTTATTATTTGTATAATTAAAATATATTTTGGATTTGCTTCCTTTTCACCCTTTATGCCGATTTTTTTTTAAACGTGCTTATATATCTCACATTTCAGAACTTTAGCACTCTCTGTGATACATTAACTGAACTCAGATCAGTGGAGAGCCCCTTTAAGGTCAAATGTTGTCACTGTGCAATATCACTGATTAACTCCTTCTTTCTTCTGGCTCGCAGCATGTGAGTATCCGGGGTTTAATCAGGAGGTGATGGTATGTACAGTAAGTACAGTAAGTTGTTTGGTTTGAATAGAAAACAACAGCATCATGGCCGCTGGTCTGTCCCTCCTCCTCCTCCTCCTCCTCCTCCTCCTCCTCCTCCGTGATGTAATGCTAAAAGCTCCAGCTGTGTAAATGTATCACAGCTCGTGTTGTGGGGAGTACTCCTCTAATAAATCAAGTCATGTCATGTTAATTGTTTCCCAAAACAGTGCGTCTATGTGCCAGCATGCACAACTCTGCAATTTCCAGAGAATTACCCAGCAATTATGTTTTTATCATTATCTTATGTTTCCATAACCTTTGCTAATTTCTATATTTCTCTCCACGCTGTTTTCATTGGCTGCCTCTCGGGCCTGGGAACCTCTAGGGGGTAGGTACTAAACTCTTCCAGCACTTTGCCACAGTAACGACCCCTGAACTCACATACACACATTTTGAACCCCCCCTTTCAAGTGACAATGACATCACTGTTACCTTGAAGAAAAGAGAGGAACTCTACAACACATGTTTTGCCAGCTTTTCCATTGTCTTACTCTTGTTTTGGTTCTGCAGGGATACACACCTTTACACATCGCAGCGTTACACGGTCATCGGCACATCCTAGAACTTCTCATCGTGACGTACGGTAAGACATTTGATTTTGACACAGCCATTAATAGCAATGTTGCACAATCTTCAAATTGAGATGGATTAAATCATTTGAGTTACTACATGAACGATTCTTATGTCGCATATTTTAAATGAACATGATGAAACTATTTAAGCATCTTTATTCAACTCTAATTGAAAGTAAACTCCGGTGGGTCATGGGTTGTTTCTTAAAGCTTAAAGAGCAAGGTGTCATTAAATTAGCCTCTCTGATTCCCCTTGGCTAACAGGCATCTTTTTCTCTTTCGCTCTGATCAGGGGCCAAAGAAAACTTAAGGGACTACAGCGGCCATCTTGCCGGCCATTATCTGAACATCAGAGAACCCGAGGGTCCGGAGGAAGAGTGCGAGCTTCGTGAGTGCCCCCTCATTTTGCTACTACAATTAAATGACCCAAAAATAGCTTTCAATATTTCTAATGGTTTCCAAGAGCAGCTGCATTTATGTATTTCTTTGAATAAGTTGTTATACTTCTGTTTGGCTTTCCCTAGAGGATCTTGTCATTTGGTTTGAAGAGACATTTTTGGGTATCCAAATATAAAACAATTGACTTTTCGTGAACCTAGAACACACTGTCTAAGCGTTCAGTTCAAAAGGCCTTGAATAACTTGATTGAAACGATTGAGACCACGAACTTGTTAGGATCATCTTTACTGTGGAAATAAATCAAGTTTGAAGTTTCATTTTTTCATTGACTTCTATAAAACTCACTGCACGTTGAAGCTGGAGCTCGCCACTTCTCTCTAACCTTTGAAATCATCTTCCTTCTGATCTCAGAGTTTCAAGTCACTCAAGCCAGGGAACGAAACAGGAACAGGAAGTTGGCGTCGTTGTTTCACTCCAAAAAGAGGTGGGGCTCAGCGGAGGAGCTGGCTCCGATCGAGGAGGAGCGGACGGCGTCTCACCAGCTCAACCTGCCTGCCTTCAGACCCCGGAAGTTCTCACGCTGAGAGGAAGACAAACCAGGAACCCTTTCTGCTCATAACCAGCTGATGCCTACATGCATATATATCAGATATCGCAAACTAGTTGTTTCATTCTACATATTCAACAAAGTCTGGAGATGCCAAAACATCCCCCTTTTTAAGTGCCATTCAAAGTCTGTTTCCGGGGCAACAGTTACAAAAACAACTCGTGGCAACAGATCAGATCCACTTTGATGACACAGAGTTCACAGTTATTCTCAGAAAATGTTCAAAAGAGAACTTACAAATGTTCCTATTCCACAGCTACACACAAATATACTCGTGTGAATGTGTGTCAACAAACAGTTCATAACGTTACAGACACGCTCGCTCCCACAGAAGCTTATCATTGAAGTGGAGATGTAACCCTAACCCAGGGGATGCTTTACTTCTATGTGTATTTGAAATATGTATGCCTACCTTAAAAGTATTTCTTGAAGCCTTTACACTTGAAGGAATGTTGCTTTACGCCTTAACATTTCAAATGAGCTCAGGCCATGTTCATCGCTTTAGCTCGTCGTTGACCTCTGATTGTGTTCAAGTGAGCAACTCTTGTAAAGCTGCTGCAGAGCCACTATGTCAAGTATACTTTGTCACCGAGTGGCGCCGAAGGACTGTTTAAATGTCGATGAGGTCGTATATTTGAAATAGCGGCTCCGCAGACGGTTTGCTCGACATTGAGAAACGGCCGCTGACTCACTTTCACTCTGTGAGGAATTAAAGGGAAAGGTGTCCTATGTTCTAATAAACAGATGAAAGCTTTGAATGGGAGCACGCTGGTGGTTTGTCTGTTTGGCTTACTACGTTGTTATGTTCTCGACGCTATGCTGAACATCCAGAACTATCTACGAGGTGTCAGACTGATTTAACACAGCAGTATGGTATTCAAATCAACTGGCTGAAACACTAGAAGCCATTTTTATTTATTGAACTACTTTTTCCTACAATTAATTTGCAAGGAAATGTTCTAAAATATGAATCTTAGAGAAATACTCTCTAAAGGAAAGTCAATACCAACAGTAAGAAGTACATACTCTGTAGTCCTCCCTAATCATTTAAGCACACTCCCTAAAGTCAATACAACATCTGTACTGGAGCCAGATGCTTCTTGGAAGGAAGCACGAGTCTCAAAGGTAACAGTTTGCTTTGCAGAATGTTTGGCCACTAGTGTTTCAATGAGTAGTAGTTAGTGGGCTTAAACAAACAGAACCATCAGTGTGTTTCTTTCAATCAGAGACCTCCCAGGTGACCAGGAAGAGGAAATGTTCATCACTAAGGCTAACACAGACTGCAGTTGTGATTGGTTGTCAGCTGCCTTCTGTCTGCTCCTCAGTGTGTTTGCCGTGAAGCAGGAAGCATGTCGCCGCTGTCGTCGCTCAAGAGGTTTTCTGCTGATAAGAGTGTTTTGCCCGTTGCAGTTTGAGCAGATAATCTGATTGATAATCTGATAAACTCTTTTGTCAGAGAGGTGATTGTCACAGGACTGTTCTTTATTGATGCCCCCCCCCCCCCTCCTCCTCCCCCCCTGCATTTAAAGTGCTGCATTAACTTTTGCTACGGAAATCAGTGGGTTCTGAATTCTTCTGCATTTCCACACGTTTTCATCGGTTGTAAAAAAAAAACAGGTATTTGTTTCTAATTTGGTGCCATAAGTGTAACATCTAAAACTGCCTCCATTACATCTTTTGCACAATATTTATATGATGAAGTTATTTTGAAATAAACTGTATTTTATATCCGGGATTTTTATTTCAGTGCCTTTTTATATTTGTATGCATTAACTTCAATGATTAGATTTAGATAGAGCTAGCCATAGGAGAAATGTGGCTTGGGCATCGTAGTCATAGATACAGAACAGAGATCACATATCACATGGCAAAGAAACAAACAGGTACAGAACTTTCCCTATTGCACATTGAATTCTCTCCATAATACTGAGAGACTGGGCTTCTTCTTCTCTCCTTATACGAAGCGGAGAAGAAGAACAACTTCTTTCTCTCGACACAATAACCCCGGTTTCTTAAGCTGCCTTTGATCTTACTTTACCTACCTGACTTTGCGGGCTACAGATGGAGTAAATATGGCTCCCTCTAACTCTCCATACGGCTTTAGACCTTAATTCCTGATTAGCTGAAAAGGGCAGCACTTGCTTCTGGGTCTTGGATATCAGACGACACAGAGGCAAGTGTTTTTGTGCTTCATTTTTGAAGCGAGGATGTTTGGGGGATAAGAGGGAGTTTCTGTAATAGATACTTATCTTACTGCCCTCAAGCCCCTCAAACAAAGTCCCCCTCTGAAGAGATTATAACCCAGGGAGGGCACATTAACTCTAATCCCATGCTTTGAGGCCTCGCACCCCCATACCACCCTCTGCCCCACTTATTCCAACCCTTCTGTTGTTGGGGGGCTACCTTGTATCTGGTGCATGTATGAGTAGGGCCTGTGGCTACACACGAGGGCTGTGTGTGTGTGTGTGTGTGTGTGTGTGTGTGTGTGTGTGTGTGTGTGTGTGTGTGTGTGTGTGTGTGTGTGTGTGTGTGTGTGTGTGTGTGTGTGTGTGTGTGTGTGTGTGCGAGTCAGGGGGGTGGAGTGACTGCTTCAATAGCACGCTGACTCTAATGAAAAGCATTGAGGGGTGCATACTGCTGTGTAACTGATTCCTCTCTCTGAAGAGATTAGGCGCTACATTGTTGGTTCAGTTGCTCATTTCCATGAGAGCACAGCCTCCCACCAGCGGCTGCTCGCCTTTGTTATTTTGAGTTGGAAAACACAGAGCCCAATGTCCCGGGCTTCCTTGTTACCATTGTTTCACAAATAGGCCAAAATGTAGATGTCACGTCACAGATGCCCAGTAACCTCATTAGCTGCTCTCTGTGAGGCTTTAGAGGCCAAATAATGGATGCATGAACTTCAGTTTGTTCAACTGTATGCAGATTCTGTGTCAAATTCAAATAACAACACGACTCATAAATCCATTTGTTGGAAATTAAACCGTGTTAAAAGGCTAACGATTCTAGAGGGTTAATAGATGTAGTGTAAAGGCAGGGGAAACTCAACGGGGCTTAAAAATATAAGAAATAGGATAAAAAAGCAACACATTACTTTAAGTTCCTCCATTTCTGACTTCCTAACCAGCGTGTACACTTATAAAGACAAACCAAAATTAAGTTGTATTCTGATAAAAGTGTTTATAATGCATTTGACGACAACTCGTCCTGTGCGCATCCAAAAGCTCAAGGCTGGTGTTAAAACAGATATAAATGACAATATAACTAAGTTGTAATAAAGTCTTCACACCCTCCCTCACAGACTAAACCTTCCTGTTTCACTTGCACCTTGGACATTAAATAAATGAAAGTAAAAGAAAAGAAAGAAAGAAAACTGTCGTTCTTGAAGGGCTCATTGAAACTAATGCACTTAAATGGTACCTGCATGTTTCTTGTTGTTCTTTGTAGCGTTATGGTTTATTGCACTTATTGGAAGTGACTTTGGGTATAAGATAAATACATTTGAAAGTAATACAAAAATAAGTTTGTTATAATTGTTTTGCTGAACTTCATTACATTACATGTCACAGACATTCAGTGCTGTGGACAATCCCCACCGGAGCGAAGTGTCTTGCCCAGGAACACAACGACATACTGACTGCAGTGGGACTCGAACTTGCTATCCCCTGATTCGAAGTCCAGCACGCTATCCACTGAGCCACAGCCTCCCTATCTGTAGTAGATACTCATCTTACTGCCCTTCATAAAACGACATGCTATAGTGTGCTCTGGATTATACATGAATTGTCTCAATACTACAACTGCAGACTCATAAAGTGCTCATGGTGGAGAAGTTAGTTTTTATGTCTTCAACAAACAAGGCCCATGCAGAAAAAACATTCATCTTAAAAGGAGGAGATGATTATTGCCAAACTAAACTTTTACCTATAAGAACTTTTCATCTCACTTTGTAACACGGGGAAACTTTTTTTGAAACAGCTTGCAGCTCAGAGGAGAAAGGGCAAGTGGCACCATAACGATGTTAGTGATTTAGAAAGAGAGAGAGTGTCTCAGTGTGACGCCCTCTATGTGCAGGGACCCTCACAGCAATAATAATAATAAATGTATTTCCTAAGTGCTTTTAACGGTGCTCAAAGTGGCTTTACAGAGGTAGTCAAAAAGGACAACAATTAAATATAGTAAAAGTCACATTGAAATCGAGCAATAAAACAACAGTCACACATTAAAAGGCCGTTTGAAGACGTGAGTTTGTGTACGGTGTCTGAAGGTGGTGAGGTCAGTCTCTGATGGGCTGTGGGAGTGAGTTAAACGTACATTTATACAGCGCCTTTCAGGGGGCCCAAGGTCGCTTTACAGACAAACAGTCAGACAAACAGTCAGACAAACAAAACAACAGATAAACTAGGGGCCGAAGGCAGGAGGGGAAGTGGCGAGATAACGATGTTAGTGATTTAAAAAGCGAGTGAGTGTCTCAGTGTGACGCCCTCTATGTGCAGGGACCCTCACAGCAATAATAATAACTTAAATGTATATAGCGCCTTTCAGGGGGCCCAAGGTCGCTTTTCAGAAAAACATGAGTAAAACAAAACAACAGTCAGACAAACAACAAATACACTAGGGGCCGAAGGCAGATGTGTATCTCAGTGTGACACCCTCTATGTGTGACACAGCAGATGTGTAGGACAGGGTGCAGCGAGCTAACAAGCAGATCTGCAACAACGAGCACACCGGGGGAGGGGGGGGGGCACTCTGACCGGGCCCCAGCTAACTGAACTGAGGGATCCTGGGGGCCTCGCACCCACCCAGCGGGGCCCAACACAGGGAGACACCCAGCAGCTGTCACACAGGCCATCAGGGCCCTCACCAACGCCACCTGTCAATCACCCAGCGGAGGGCCGTCAATCAAGCTGCGCCCAGGAGGGAGCTGGGGGGCGGGACCCGCTCCGGCCCTAAACAAAGACATACTTACATTTGCAAGCGGTTTGAGCGCCACTACCGTTTTTGAGAGAATGATAGAGTGGTCCTGATAAGAGTAATGACAAAGGACAAAGAGGGGAAGGGGGTCTGGGGGAGAGGGGGTCAGATAGTGAGGAGGTGGGAGAGCTTGATA
This sequence comes from Notothenia rossii, assembly GCF_949606895.1. Lineage (NCBI taxonomy): Eukaryota > Metazoa > Chordata > Actinopteri > Perciformes > Nototheniidae > Notothenia > Notothenia rossii. Next base: position 9,129,210 of record NC_136902.1, read on the forward strand.
ACATTCACACTCTGATACATCTCTCCATTTGTGCCCCAGGAAATCTCATTAGGGGCTTCTGCTGGGATTCACTGGTCATGTCCTCACTATGGTAACGCTTCGACGTTAGCTTAACATGATCTTTGTGGGATTTTGATTTGTGGCATTGTTTTATAAGTATTTCTATTTGTATTCCACCGTAGAGTACTTCATTTTAAATTTAGCTTGTTATTAATTTTACTCTTTTGAATACTTAACTTACTTACCATTCCAAAATGTATTGAATTATAATAGTTGTGCAAATGTGCTGCTATTTATATTTGATAAATCTGTACCATGATCTCTTTTCTAATTGTTAATAGACTATTTATTATTTAATTTGTGTCTGTTGATTGATATGATTGTACCTGACTGGACTGCACGTTTTAAAGCTCAAAGATAAATATATGTTCATGCATCGTCCTTGTTCAATAAAGACATATTATATATTTGTACTATTGCACTTTTTTACTTCTATTTCTTCTTGCACCGTTTTTATTTATTTTACATCCTACATTTAGTGTAAGCTGCATTGTTTGAGAAGCCTGGAACTGCCACAGTTACACTTCAGCTAATGAGAATAAAGCCCTTTGAATCTTGAATTGAAATCCTGAAACATGTTGAAAATCCACATTTTGTTAACCTCTCATTTGCTCTCAATACGTCTCAGCTCATTTCATTATGAACTCTACCCCCCCCCCCCCTCCTCTGGCTCAGCTTCAATGAGCCTGAGTCAACGTTCTCCTCCTTCAGTATCTGCTGCAGTCAAAAATAAATAAACTAACAAGCGATAGGTGTCGAAGACTGTGGATTCCCTCCAGGCTTTTGTAGTCCCGTTCACACCTTCCTCCTCCTCGCCTCCTTGCCTCCTCGCTGCATGCTCAGTCCCTTTGTCCGCCTGCAGGTAGGTCACACCTAAGCCTTTTGTCCCGACCTGTTCATTAGCCCGTTTGCGTCGTCGTTCTGCATTTCTCTCAAACTAGGGTCTTGCTTCCCTAAGCTGTCTGTGTTGAGAGTTAAGATGTGGAATATGCAGGTGATCTGTAGATAAAGGAATGTTCACAGGACTATTTCAATACAGAGGAATGGCCCGGGCGTTATCACAGAGAGAGAGATACCTTCATCCTCTCTGCTATCTCTGTATCTCTGTGAGCACCGAGGACAATCGTCTTCCATTTGGTCCCTTCTCCTGTAAACGACCGACATCCTAACAGCAAACAGCCCAAACTGGACCCGTCAGAGCAGGAGCAACACCTGCATTGTGGCCGAGCGGCCCGAAGAGGAAGAGAATTTAAAAGGAGTCCTAGAAGAAGGACAAAGGCCGCTGCCCTGAGCTGTTTGTGTTGTGAGATGTTACTCCTGATGCCATAAGCCTCCTTCTCTTTGCACTCCATTGTTGCTCTTGTTCAAATTTGCTTTAGGTTCTTTGGACCCCACCCAAATAAATTCCTCCTCTGCCTCCCACCTTTAGCACCTTTTTATCTGAGGATGCTCCAGTTTCAACGTTACCAGCTACTTCAATATTTGTATATGTTCAATTTAAAAACAAATACTGCCATATGTTTTTATACTAATATACACTTATGTTATTTGTTTTTAATTATTATTAAGACCTTGTGCCTGCCTCTTTTTTTGGCAGGCCTACTCTTCTCACTTAAAACTGCACTGAGCTGTGAGACCCTAATTTGATCTCATGCTTTGTACTGGTGGGTGTCTAGTGCACTCATCCTTGGCTGAGATTGATATTGAAAGTGGATGAGATTGTTGATGATGTTGGAGATTGTTGATGATGTTGGTGATGTTGTTAATGATGTCAGAAATTAGTTCTTGAATGTTGTTGTATTATTGTTGAATTGTTTTAAGTGTCGGACCCCAGGAAGAGAAGCTTTTGTCAAGAGCCAAAGCTAATGGGGGTCTTTAATAAACATTAAAAACTGCACTGTACCGATGGTGTAGCAGCTCAAACTATTAGTCTCATTTTTAATTATCCTGTACCTATTTTTATTTGTTATGATTAAATGTTTGGTCTACAGATATTTGTATACATATATTTATTTGATTTATATTATTATTGTATTATTATTATTTAATTAATTGAGCTATTATTTATTCTTATATTACTATTATTATTATTATTATTATTATTATTATTATTATTATTATTATTATTATTATTATTATTATTATCATCATTTAATGCATTAAAACATCTGGCCATTTGAGAAGCTTGAACCTTATAATGTTTACATTTGTTTTACTCTAAACCAGGGGTTTCAAACTCAAGGCCCGGGGGCCAAATCCGGCCCGCGACTTCATTTCATGTGGCCCCTCAAGAGCTTGCAAAGAATGTAATATGTTCATTATACGGTTACATGCCGATTTACAGAATCCCGTTGCCCATAAACGACATATCCCACAATGCATCTCAAATTTGACTTTTTTTCTCAGAACAAGTTTTTTTCTCAGAATTTTCTTCAAAATGTTCATTTTTTCTTAGAGTTTGCATTTTTCTCAGAATTAGATTTTTTTTTAATCATTTTGTAACATTCTCAGTGAAGAGACTTGCAGTTATATACTCTAGACTTCTGCTTTCAGACGTAGTTAATTATGAAGTTATTACCCTATCCGATAATAATCCAATGCAGAGGCAATAATGTAATATAATACATTATTTTATATATATTAAATATTTATATATGTATTTTGATATATAGCCTTAAAGTTACAACCGGCCCTTTGAGTGCAACCATAATGCTGATGTGGCCCGCGAAGAAATTGAGTTTGACACCCCTGATCTAAACTTAAAAAAAAAAAACATGTTGTGATTTCATTTAAAAAGTTGCATATTGTATTTCTGCCGATCGCCTAATGAAATAACGCCTAATCATTGCTAGTCTGCAGCCTTTCCTCCAGAGTCACCTGAGTCTCTGATGTTGCATTAAGTACATGACAGAAGTCACACCAGTAGAAATCACATTGTGTGACGTTACATGGCTCTAATTGATGGCCGCTAAGATTTCAAATAAACAAATCACTTCAAAGAGATCAAGTCGATAATACCTGCTGCAAAAAGCCCCAATATACATCAGATATCGAGACTGTTCCCCCCTTTTTAAATCCGCAAGCTTATTATTTCATTACAATTTAAAGTCATTGTGAAAAATGCTGGTGTAACACATATAAAGTCAGACTCATGCACATGCTCAGATTTAGAACTGATAAGTGTTGTGTTTATATTAGGCAAATGTGAGGCCTAAATATTAAAAATATAAATAGTTTTGAGTTTGTAGGAATTCAATTTACTAATACATAATAATAATAATACATGTCATTTATATAGCGCTTTCCTGGTGCTCAAAGCATGTGTTACGGTCGACAGTGAGGGCCGATACATTTCTTAATAAAGCAACTTATTGAGGCTAATCGAAAATAGTTAAAGTAAATAAGAACTGTAAAAATAAGCGAGTTACAGCCCACTGCATTTAAAGAACATGATTGGGGACATCTACACTTTTAGGTATCCAAAGAAGGTACAAGCTAAACTGCAACATAAGGACCATGTATTTAAAACACAAAGATTTCAAATGGAATATGTGTAAAGTATGTTTAGGTATCACTGCTGCATGTTTAGATGCTTCTCTGTTGTCACTTAAAAGCCCCCCCAGCTCTACACCTCCTGAAACTGTTAATATAATAATCACAATTATGCAAGATAAGAGAGGTGAGTCCCTTGAACCCAAACACTGAGCTTAGAGGCTCTTTGAAGGGGGAGGGGGGGGGGGAATAAGAAGTGTAATCTTCTCCTCTTATCTCTCTGACACACACACACACACACACACACACACACACACACACACACACACACACACAGACACACACACAGAGAGTTATCTCACAATTATCATATACATTAGTCAACACCTGTTTCACTTAACCTGCTTTAATTAGGGCCATTGAAACGATGCGCTGCACTCAAAACAAAACCATCCGACATGTAAAGGGGAGCTTGTTATGGTTCACTCAATGACATTTACAAATAAAAAGGTAGAGCTGCAGGCTTGATGGTAGATGTTATGGTTACATTAATCGTGTTAGATATTCAGAGGAATAACTTTGAGAAGTTTCGGAGACTGCCACAAACTTGCTTGGCGACACTTTTACGCAAATGTGCGTAAAAGGTATTTTTCTGGTGTTTACTTTATTCGCGTATACTTCATAGTTATTGGGATGGTTCATTTGATTCACAATAACTACAGATCTGTAGGTGTTGAAGTGTGAGCGGCAGCAGACTGGCGGGAAGTTGTTAACTGAGTTCAGGTGATTTTCTTAGCTCTGCAAATTGGTGCTAGACATGCCAAAGTGTTAAATTCGTCATTTAAACGAAATCAAACTGGCGTGAGTGGTGTGTTGCGACAACTAAATCAAAAATGTAATCAACAGAACAAAAAGGATTTTAATATAAGAAAACATAATGTCCCCATAAGATTGACTTAGTATTTAAACTTTAAGTTATCGGTGGGCTGTGAAATGACATTTTATTTTGTGGTGTTAGAAAATAACGAGGTAAACCTAAAGACCTTTTCTATAAAAAAATATATAAGATGTTTAAGATGTTTTTACGTGAAGTTGGTTGTTCATGTTCCTTCTTCATTCCTTAGTAAAGCATTTGAATTGAAACTTCTTCTAAAAAAGTCTCTGTGGTGCGATAAGTAGCACATGTTTAGGCTCTCCGCGAAAACGCTAAAAGGAACAGCGGAGGGCTTCTTTGATGGGATTTGTTGCCAGTGAAAGCTGTGGGTCTTTTGAACGGAGCTGTCAGTCACTACCAGTGGGACCTCCCCCCTTCCTCCCCCCGTCCTCCCCCCTGCAAACACACGCTGGCAGCTGGCTTGATATAAATAGATCTAGGAGGCTAGTTGCCACTCAAACTCAAATAGCAGGGACGCAGGAAAGATGCCCGCATCGCAAAGTGGAATTGGCAGCTTTTTCTTGGAAAGGAACATCAGCATGCCGACTGGATATCAGATCCTGGGTCTGCAGCAGCAGCAGCAGCAGCAGCAGGCTCAGCACCTGGCCACCATGGCAGCTGGGATTCCTCTAACTTACTCAGGACTACAGGGATACAACTTCATCCCCTACCCGCACCACAGGCACATCACACACATGGTGAGTTGAGAAAGCATTCAAAAATATATAAAGTAGAGTCATAACAACTTAGTTTGAACAAAAACGTGCGTAAAGTCTGATTTGGAGAAGCTGAACCAGCATTTTTCCGAAAAAGCTTCTTCAAGATTCTATTGTTGTGAAATGTTAGAATTTAAACACTTTTCTCCGCGCGATCATGCATTCCCTATATTATGGTGTCAAAAGTCACTCATTAAAGTCAATAGACGCCACATCCGTGCGTAATTACGCATCCACACTCCTTTCCTCGTCCTTACGTTCCTTCTCTCTGTTTTCCAGAACAACGGGTTCGACTTGAAGGCCGCTTCTCCATACCACCCTGCTCTCCTGGCTCGTGGGGGGGCTTTCTACTCTCCGTACCGCCCCGGAGCAGCCGAGGATCCCGGTAGAGTCGCCAAAGTGGCCACAAGAGAGAGCACCGGGGCGCTGAAGGCCTGGCTGAACGAGCACTTGAAAAACCCGTACCCCACTAAAGGCGAGAAGATCATGCTCGCCATCATCACCAAGATGAGCCTCACGCAGGTCTCCACCTGGTTCGCTAACGCACGGCGACGCCTGAAGAAGGAGAACCGGGTGAGCTGGGCGTGTAATAAGGGGAAATCAGACGAGGAGGAGGAGGATGATGAGCTGGAGGGAGAGAGCGACGATGCGGATAGTTCAATGCAGAACCCGGAGGAGGAAGAGGCTCAGATCGACCCTGCAGACACCGAGGAGAAGCTGTTGGAGAGCCCGGCCTCTGTGGACGCGCGTCTGGAGCCAAGCAGCGAGCAGGAAGACAGGAGAGAACTTGCACTTGTCAAGAAAGTTGAGAAAAGTGACTCTGATCACACGATATCCGCTTTGGAGAGTAAAGAAATCAGCCAGAAACCCAAAATCTGGTCTTTAGCTGAGACCGCCACCTCGGAGACTGTGAAGAAACCCCTGGACAGTTTTTACAACCCGGCAGGAAAACTGTGGGCAGAGTGGGCTTCAAGAAACGGGCTGTTTGTTCCGTCATGCTACAACACTCATGAAGTTGTCTAAGAAAGTATTTAGACACACATTAAGAGACACTTTTCCACCTTCTATTGCACTTTAAACTTTCAAACCTCAGGGATTTGGTCGCTTATTCCTGAAGTTTGCAGTGAAATGAAATAAATCTGCTCTGAGACCAAAGACTACACATGTTATTGTAAATAAATGTAGATGTATTTTTCCACAACAAACATGTAAATTAAATGTCCTTTGTCTATTCATGAAGAAATATTTTTTGCTTAAATAAAATTCAGCTTCTAGCGAAATTCTGACGTGTGTTTCTGGTGATTTTGCAATGATTGAAAAACTCACTTGCAGCTTTCATTCCTTCTTTTACATAAACAGTGATGATCAAATATGAAACTACATTTTTTTTACATGTAATTTGTGTTAATTGTTTCGCACAGAAAGTAGAATTGTCTTTTAAGATCAATTTAAATTCGCATGTAAAATTAAAATAACAATGATTGGGATTATTTATGTAAATCGGAAAGAGTTTTTGCCTTAATATGCACATCAAACCAAAGTATTTTAATCTTCTCAAATAGGTTTAAGTCCCTGCCATTACACTTTGAACCTCACATTTTCAGACCTCACATTCTCTTTAAATTATCGTGTTACCCTACTTGATGTATTTATTTCAGCCATTTTAACAGTTATTCTACAATTGATTTTAGATTAGGCAGCAGCAGCAGGTTCACAGGTCTTTTAAAGTCTTTGTAAAGTTTTGGCAGAGGCATTCTTCTTCACTATCAATCGCACATGTGGGTTTCATGTAAATTCAAAGGGCTGTGCCTCCAATAATCCAGGGATAATGAGAAAGCCCCTGGGAGCGCTGCTGCACCTCTCCATGCAAATCCCTACAAACAGGAACACACAGAGGACAGATTAGCTCTCATTTGAGCCTCTTCTCTCCCAGGAAACAGATGAATAACAGAATATCATGTAATGAAAGCTCAACATGTTAAGAGTTAGGCCTAATGATAAAACGTTTCCCTTTAATTTTGATATTAACAGTTTTAGCCTGATTAATGACCCCTTTTCTACTCGTTATTTACATCTTCAATTAAAATATCATTGAGGAGCAGTGGTTTAAAGTAACCAAATACATTTACATAGTACTCTACCGGAGCACATCCTGGTTTCAGGTCTGGGTGTCAAATGTGCGCAGAAATCGCGAAAGCACTTTCACCCCCCCTAGCTAAGCAACTGCGCAATGCAATTACAACATGTCTTTATGTTCTGTATTTAATATAATATTCAAACTCATTAACCTACAATTTTGAGGTACTTGTACAGTAAGTAGGCTACTTGAGTATTGCTACTTTGTACTTCTACTCCACTGCAATCAGAGGTAACATCTTGTACTTTGACTCCACTACATTTATTTAATACCTTAAATTACTTTGCAGATTTGGTTTAATGATGTGAAATAGAATCAGCACTTAAATCAGACTTTAGTAACTTAAACCTGGAGTAAATTCACAAGCTACCCTGCAGTATACAAAGTCATTCAAACTAGCTTCACCTTTACCAGCTTTGATAACACTTTAATGATCATTAATTATTATCAAAACATATAATATATTATTGGGAAATGGGCCACTTTACATAACCAGTACTTTAACTTTTAGTACTTTAGGTTTATTTTGATGCCAATACGTTTCTGCTTTACTTGAGTAACATTTGTATTGCTGACTTTTAGTATTCCTACACTCTGGTATTTCTACTTTTACTTAAGCACCAGATCTGAGTACTTCCCCCACCTCTGTTGAGCAGTGGGGTAAAGTAATAAAGGTAATAACACACTTAAGAGTTCAACTTTAATAAAGGGAAGCTGTAGCACCACCCTGAGGAAATCAGATGTAACTACAGCAGCATTTATTCAACCGCACTAGGCCTTTTGTAAACTATATTTCCAAAGTGTTATAATGAAGTTAAACGAGGACACACATATAAAGTAAACAAATGTTAAGTTTCAGCGTGACTTACAGTTTCCGAGGATGTCATTTCCCCCAAGTCCATCTCGAATAAACATTAAAAAATCCGTTTAGAAAGAATGGACGCTAAAAACAACTCAAAAACCTGCTCGAAAATCTGTACATTTTAAAGTTGAATACTGTATCAAAGGAATCCGGTAATAGTTAACCATGAATTCGGTGCTTACAGCAACAGCTTGCAGATGATTCGGCATACTTTTAATGTAGCATTATTTCGACTTCACACACATTTTGGCAAAAAGGATTGGGCTCAAGGTGTCGCACATATTTAGCATAGGCTACAGGCTATATCACCACAAGGCATTATGGGATTTATTTTAAGACCCCATTCATAAGACAGACCAGACACACTGATAGTATAAAACATTTTACACATTTTTAATGCAAGTAAAAAGCTTAAATGAACATGCCGATTCAATGCACAAGTATTACCATAATGAGTTGTTAAAAAAAAATTCTAAAATTGTGAATTTACAAATAAGCGGATGACATCACAATATAAAAACAGAGAAATTACCACCAAACTTAAAAAAATGGCTACTTTTTAAAATTAAAATACTGAAGTGTGCCACACTTTTAGTATTTTGACACTACAATGTAATAATTTCAACACATTACAAGTTATTCCTAACACTAAAGGCAACTATATACATATTAAGAAGAGGAGAGAATTATGTACAAATGGGGCAACAATGCTCAACAATCCTAACTTCAAATAATCAAATATTATCTGAGTTCAGCTGCTGCGGATCGCCTGTCAATGTGTGTGGTTGTGATTCCTGTCGGGAGAGTTTTGACGAGATCCCAATGTCTTGAGTCACAACGTTTCCATTATCAGAGAAAAGGGCATCTGATGCATTCTCGTAGCTCGGATGGTCCTCGTTTTCCTCGGGCACTCCAGCGCCCTCCTCCTGCGGGTAGGACAGCAGCTCTTCTTCTGCAGTCGGCTGTGTCATCTCAACTTTGGTCTCTCTCAGCAGCTCCCTATTTTCTCCCCAACACGATTGAAAACAGCCCTGCAAGAGTAAAATGTTGTTTAATGAAGGATATTACACATCAACAATCAACAGTTTGTATATCTCAGTGTGTATAAATCCTCCCTAATATTCCGATTACTCCAATTTCAAAAGAATAGAAAACCTGTTTTACTTTTGCAGGTTAATTGATTAGAAAACAGCTGTACATTTCCAGCTAGATCTGTTCTGCGGTACCCTATGTAGCCTAAATTAAAATGATAGTTTGACTACTTTGGGCTGATTAGCTTTCTTTTCGAGAGTTGTATTAGAAGAATAATACCACTCTCATGTCTGTATGCAAAATATGAAGCTAGTACACGGTATATGCAGGAATCCTGAAGTCAGATGTAATCCCTTTTAAGACCTTTTTTAGGACCCTCTCCATACATTTTAAGACCTCATCGCCTCTTGGATTTCTAACCGGTTACCTTGGCGACACACTTTACCTCACATTGACTATATACAGTATTGATTGTCCTTCCTCCTTATCTCCCAACCATTTGGACCCAAACTTGCATTTCCCCATAACGATGTTGCTTAGCAACCGGCGTAAACGGACCTTCGCGCGCTATCAAACAGTGAGCGTGAGATGTCCTGTTCAGATGACGTCAAGTCCAACGGGATGCCGTAAATAAACTACACAGAATCACACTACACACCTACGCAATGATTACATTCAGGCAGACTGTAGAATACAACCTCTTTGGACCATTGATATACTTATTGAAAACAAGCTACAAAATGTAATACCTTGGAAAATGCCGTTTAATACTTTTCAATAGCCTTCATTTTCGCTAAATTGATTTATCAATTTTTAATACTTTTTAAAGACCCCGCGGACGCCCTGTAGATGTGAAACAGATAGCCTGGCTCTAAAGTTAAAAAGAGCCCAACTTGCATTTTCTTTTTTCAGATTAAACAAATTACCCATCGCATGTTAATAAGTGAGGTTCATGTTCAGCGTGTTTTATATCTGTTTGTGTGTTTGTTTATTTATTTAAAGGACAGTGCACATTGATCAACATTGCTGTAAAGGTGCCAGTGTTAGCGAGCAGGCTAATTTTCAACTGTTGTCCAAGATGTTATAATAACCATAACAAAGCTAAACTAAACTATTGTTAAGCTAAACTATGCGAGGAGCTTCATATTTAGCATACGGATTTTAAATGGTATTAAGCTTCCAATTCAATCGTCTTCAAGAAGGCAAACTGGCATACTGTAAGATGCCAAACTTTCTCCAAATGGAGCTAATCAAAAGACAATAAAGTGTGGAAGTGACATGAGGTAGAAAAAAAAGACACATTTTGGGGAACAATGACAACACTGAACGGTCAACTGTCTTTTTGAGAGTGCAATAAGAATATTTCTGGTTTCTTCGGTAACTAGCAAGATAGAATTCACATTTACCTTTACCTTTCCTCTTGCATCGTCTCGTTGAGCTAACAGAAGGGAGACAAAACGAGACGTGAGCCTTCAGTGCCTTACAGAGAACTCCTTAAACAACAGAACATGAAGTGCCTTACGTACCTTTATAAATATAAACCGCAACTCCGATTGCAGCAACAAGCACCAAAGGAACAATAACAATGATAAAACTGAGATGATTCCGATCTGCCTCTGCAATACAAAACAAGAGAACCATTAACCAGACATCAGACAATTCACCATTTATCATTGCATATAATACTGGATAATTCAATATTTGAGAAAAATATAGGCATTTATGAAGACGTATATTCTTTTATACAGTAAATAAATCTCCCTCCACAACAGGAAATGGGTTACCTTCATGTATATCACATATTTGCATTTCATCAGAGGAAGCCCACATGCAGTTGTTAACATGTTCAGGAAGTCAACACATACTTTTTAAATTCTATAACAATGAAATGACAGTGGCCTCTTCACGCCAAAGCAGTTTAACCATGGTGTAGGTGAAGAGTGTTAATCCCACACTTAAAACCACAGACGAACACAGGTTTATGAGATCTGACATCTCGTCGCCTACATGGTGTCGTTTTGAGCGAGTCACCGCTAACCACACAGCTGCAGATGGTGAGAGAGCTGAAGACGAGAAACCATTACAATTCATCAGCCTACTCAAAAACTCACCACAGATGTTGTCGGATACGTCTGTTCCACTTTTTTGAATATGGTCTCCACTCTCACATCTGTAAAGAAGGTCACAATGTTAAAGGATCATTCCTGGCTTCTCATTGTGATTATTTGCCCAAATGTACCCTTTTTCCACTTCTATATTTCACAAGCATACTGAAAGCTTCAGTGAATTGGGAACTCCTATCGTGAGAGCAACTTATACAAGGTGCTAGCAGCATCTTCAGCACATTTCAATACATAATGACCGCAGTTTACAAATGTGTTTAATATTCTTCATCACGGAAATCCCCCACAAAACCACGATATCTTGATATAAATGTTCAAATGTAGTATGTAAACTAAATTGAGTGTTTACTTGCAGGATGTTTTGAGAAATGTGTGTTCCACTCTCACATTATGGCCTGTAAATGTATGGCTAGCTGCTGGTTAGCTTAGCTTAGCATGAAAACTGATGGAAATATGGGGAAACAGTTATCCTGTTTCTCTCTGAAAGTAACAAAATCCACTTATCCCCCTTTTTTTAAACAAACTACCCACTATGTTATTATATGTTATTTGTTGAAACAATAATGACACAGATTTACATCCTGGTCTATTTTATGGCCTGCTACTTTCTGTAGATTCACATTTAACAGACATATTTAGAGAGATATAACTTGTTTAATTAACAAGTGTACTTTCCAATATTTCCTATAATAGTGAACTAACTATATTCAAATTAAATATTAATTTGAAGAAGCCAATAACCAGACAAAACTGATGAGAGGAAAAATAACTTCCTTGTTAATGTTTATCTCTGAATCAGCCTGTAATCAAATGTGCTGTAACAAAGGCTTGTTTGTCTAACCCAGGGGTCGGCAACCTTTTTGATAAGAAGCGCAATTTTTGTATCAGCGTGCCGACGACTGGGGGGGGGGGGGGGGGCGAGGAGTTCGATGCTCGTGAACTGTCAACAGGAGGGCGGGGGGGAAGCAGTGTGTGGACCTGTCAGCGCAACTTACATGATGCCGAATTTAACAAACAAATTTAAATAATTGGTTTAAACGGCATAATAATAATAAGGACGATCGTCCGTTCTGTGATTCTCCAGAACACACAGATGGCCAGTCCGCCCCTTTGTAGCATATTCTTTAGATGAGAGATGAGCAGATCGCCACTGGGCTTTCAACTAAATACACAGCCACGCAAAAACTGTGGCATTTGTACAGCTCCTTATGGGTACTGCAATTTGTGAAGTGCTTTATTCCTCTGTGGTGAAACGATCAGCACTGCACCACGGAGGAAAGTTGCCTGGAGTTAAAGAGAGCGGGGCTGCGTTGCGTGCATGGCTTCCTTCTGCAGGTAACGGGGAGACGCGCTCTGGTGGCGGTCTCGTTCAGGATCCGAAAATAACATTTAAATATTTTCTCCACTTATTCATAGTGTGCCACTGGTTACGGTGCCGCGTGCCAATGGTGGTACTACGCGTGCCAGGGGTTGCCGACCCCTGGTCTAACCACACAAAGCCAAATATGAATTAGCAAGTGGAGGATTAAGCTGGGAGATTTTTTTGTGGAATTGGAGTTCAGTTACTTACTCTGTCCATTGCTTACAGGGACCATCCCAAGAGCTGTCATTGGAAAATTTGCCTTCTGGGCATTTCTGACAAACTGTGTCCTGCGTGTGGTTGCCTGAAAGCAGAAAGTGATAGATTTAGTACATAACAAAAACCGTGCTGATCTTTCTATATATTCAGTACAAACGAATATGGTGCATCATACCTCTGAATAGAGCCCCATATCCAGGTGTACAGGTGGTGTGTGGCACACAGGTGATGCACTCGGCACTGGAGCAGTGAAACCCCTCCTGACACAGGCAGGTGCTGCGCTCCTTCTTGCTCTTATGCTCAATAACCAGGAAGTTTATATCTGAAAGAGAAATGAAGACACGTTATAAATTGTGCTGCATCAAGCTAAAGTATATCAGTATGTATAGTCACTGTTTTTTGAATATTTCGGACAGGGTCTTACTTGGGTCACAATAGGGCTGACGGTAACACTTGGTATCCTTTGTGTATTTATCCTGATATTCATTTTCCAGACATTCTTCACATCGAGGGTCTTGACAAAGGTTGGAGGAAGACATTCTGGTCCCTGAAACACAGAGTGGCGCTTCTTAGTGAAACATGCAGAACTGTGCAGTATTATAGTACGTGTGTCAAGTGCATGTGGTTAATGTGAAACTGTGGCTCAAAGGAAAGGTTATGTGGGAGGAAATAAGCTCTAGTTATACTGTAACAGGTGTTACAGCTTTTTTGCTGAGAATAAGATGAAAGTGCGAATCCACCCCATTACTGTCTATTAAATGCAACCCATGACAATTTTGTCAATGAACTGATAAAACCTAATGACAAAATCCCCTTTACAACTTCCTAAAGACCAATCTTAAAGTTATTGTTTTATCAAAAGTTTAAAACCCGGGTATATTCACAATTTCCCCAATGATTTAAACACGTGAAAATAAGCACCTCGTCTAATTTGAGAAGGCGGAGCCAGATAATGTATTTTTTTGAGTATTGTATGGACCTTCTCCTCAAGTCTTTGCAATGACATCAAATGTTATTTATATAGCACTAAATAAATACAGAAATGATCTCTTGAGCCAACCCAACAACCACGTGGGAACAATGGTTGAGATGAGAGAGAAAAAGAAAGAGAGAGGGGTAGAGAAGACTGAAGAAGAGAGACTTTAACTTTTCCTTTAACATTTCTGAGGGGCGAGTGAAAGAAAAAGAAGCCAAGGATAAGAAGAAAGCTAAGTGAAGGCAAAAATAAACGTTATTTGTTATCAGTTTTGAACAAGCTGCTATCTCTGGGGCAGGTCAGTGAATCTAATGCGGAAGTGCCAAAAGCTTCAATGAACTTTATAACAGAAATAACCTCAGCCTCCTTTATCGTACCATGTGCTACTTTTTCACTTCTTTTGTTCTAGCCTAGTTACATGTAATGTCCATTTAGTAATTGGAGGACGTTTAACATTTACACTGAGATACAATTGACTCACAATTGTTAATTTTGCGTGAGTGAGTGAGTGAGTGTCTACGTGACTGCAAACAGAAATAACACGTCCTAGATTATTTATTAACACGTGAGGAAGGAAGTCAGCAGCGGAAACGTGTTTGTCTATGTTGTTTCAACATTTGATCGTATTTGAATTTGTAGACATTTGTTGTGTAAATGTCGTGTTTGTGTACGCCTGCTTTGCTTTAACTGCCCTGTGTAGAGGATGAATACAGTATTAAGAATAATAAAGATTTCAATACCTGGACCACACATTTTGCAGCAATCGCCATTCACATGCGCATACTGGGTCAGTGGGTCACATTGGAGCTGAGCAGAGTTCATAACCTGCTAAACAAAATGGATGTCACTTAAACAAATAAAATCACATTTATTTATAAAGCCCAATATTACAAAAAACACATGTTTCTCAGGGGGCTTTACAGTTTGTACACATCAACAAACATTAATGAAAGGGTAAAAACATAACAATATAAACAATCCATAGGAATTATGGTAATGTGAATCTCAAATACAATTAGAATTAAGTAAAATACAAGAACTCAGAGGTTTATTAATGCTTTGTATCCTCAGTAGTGTGTGGTTTCATTGAGTGTATGTTAACTTCCTCTTAGTCCATACTGTTAATGGTGGAAAGTCCCAAGCATTCAAGAAGCTGGTATCCCCGATACCAACAGCCACATGCCCTTTTGTTCATTTGTTAACATGTTTTTGCTATCAATATGAAAGAAAATTGCATATTAAGATTCAGAAAAAGACGTTTCTCAAAACAAAACCTCGTCTGCCCAATGCAGCGACGAAAACGAAAGTGAAAGTACATTTTATAAGATGCGCACCACTCTATCTAAACAGTATCTAAATGGTGAAACATTGAAATTATATTAACAATTAGTGCATAATATCATATTATAGTGTGCTTCTGAGTAAACGATGACCTTATGACTAACTACATTTCGCCTACAGTCGGCCTACAGCTTTCAATCTCATGACTGGGCGATATAGTGTAACTGCAGCTACATTCAGTTAGCTCTAGTCAAAATCTTTCATATAATAAATATATCATTCATTTGACTCACCACGAAACCCAGAAGCAGTATCGGCAGAAGTAGATGCATCTTAGCTCCCAGCATGTTGTCTCTCTCCACGGTCAAAGTGTGTCTGCTCTGTCCTCCCCTTCTAACTATAAACGGTTAGACTGTTTGTGAGGGTGGAGCTGAGAGAGGGGATTTCCTCCGTGCATTTTTTTTTTATCCTAGATGACCATTTCCTGTAAATGCAAAGGCATCCACAGGGAATCCAGAGTGGTGATTTTCCAGAGAAGTATTTTAAACTTTAAGAAACAAATATCAGTGTTGGAAAAAAATACTCACAAACATCATTTCTGATTTGCATACTAAGGTAAAACACCGGAGTGGGCAAATAGTCAACTTAAATTATATTTGTGTATTTTAGAATTGGTGAAATATAAGCAAACTGTATTTGAAGTTGTTTATTATAAGTTAAAGTCACGGCTACTTATGAGAAGAAGTAAGATATAGGCCTACTATTATATTATTGGATTATTTCACTGATGCATGGTGGAGCTAATTCTAGTAGGCTACTTGGTTTCTCAATTTAATCTAGTTTAATCTAAAGCAACATGTTGCTTTAGATTAAACTAAGTGTATGTTTTGTTAGTAAAATAATATTCAAATACAAAGAAATCATTAACTTTATAGCTGCAAATAAGTGTAATGCAGAAACAAGTAATTAGAGAAATCCGAAAAAATGGGTATACTAAAGTAAAGTACGATAAATGAACATTCCTGAGGTCAGTTTACTAAATCACATTATAGCAGCTGTAACCATGACGTCTTGAAAAGGATAATATGCTTGTACTGGGCCTCTATCACAGCAACACAAGTTTCTATTTGAATTAAACAACGTAATTTACATCGCCTCTTAAGAATTTTATGACAGAGAAAGGGTTGTGTTGTTTTCACAGTTCTCGGCAACACCTGCTCCTCAGTAGAGCCTGCACACTGCACACACTGAGGGATTCCCCAGACTCCCCTCCCGAAGGGGGGATTCCCACAACTGGTTGACTGCGAGTGAAAAATGCTCTTCTCTCCTTTTCAGACATGCACACTGACTGAATACTCAGTGTGATGTTATGACCCTGGGTCATTATGTCATTTGTGTGCGGATATTTTTCCCTCCTCCTGGGTGTTTCTCAAAGTCAAGGAAAGCTGCTCCAGAGCCACAAATTCAAGGATGCTACGTCATCGAGTCCCGCCGAAGGACTGTTCCAATGTCCAGGCTCCTTGGAATTCTACAGAGCCCGGCGTAGCGTGAAATTTCGAGGCTGCACATGTGTATCCTCCGCGGTCTTAAAATCCCCACAATGCTTTGCGCACGGACCAATTTCCAAATCTTTGGCGGAAATCGCACTCCATTTAAGGCGGGTCCTCGCATATGACACACACCTGTTAGCCTGTTCCACAATTCTTCGTTTTCCGAGGCTAAGAAGGATTCTTGGCTTGGAAGCCAGTTTCCTCGAGATTGAGAAACGGCCACGCAGTTCCTCTGCCCTC
This sequence comes from Notothenia rossii, assembly GCF_949606895.1. NCBI lineage: Eukaryota > Metazoa > Chordata > Actinopteri > Perciformes > Nototheniidae > Notothenia > Notothenia rossii. The sequence continues at coordinate 9,146,192 of NC_136902.1, forward strand.
TCTCTCATCGACCTCTACTCCCAACTCCGTGACTGTTGTAGAAAACCTGATCTATTGTTCTGTGTGGTTAAATCTAACGATTACCGGTCCTTTTGTACTTTTTGGTATCTTTGTAAAGATAAACTAATTTAATCTGTCTTATTTTTATTTATTTAATCGTTTATTTGGCAGGGACAATGCACAGTAATGAACACTTAAAACATTCAAATGTATCAAGCGTAACAGTGCCAGATTTAGCTTTGAGCTCATTTCCATCTGCAGTCCCTCACAGTAAAACATTTAAGAAAATTGCATTTTACAAACAGCAAAAACTAAATACATAATATGCAAAAAGTGCAAAAGAGCAAGAGCAGCATACACGCGTATTTACCACATGGCAGTACAATATAGCAGCTACGACATATAAGGTGCAAGAGAAGATAAAAGTGCTACATAAAGTGCAAGAGGATATACAGTTACAAGAAACAGTATGTGAACCCTTTGGAATGACCTGGATTTCTGCATAAGTTGGTCATAAAATGGAGGAAGCCACTGCTGTCCAGAAAAAACTTTGCTGCACGTTTGAAGTTTGCAAAAGAGCAGCTGGATATTCCACAGCCCTATTGGCAAAATATTCTGTGGACAGATGAAACCAAAGTTGAGTTGTTTGGAAGGAACACACAACGCTATGTGTGGAGAGAAAAAGGCACAGCACACCAACATCAAAACCTCATCCCAACTGTGAAGTATGGTGGAGGGAGCATCATGGTTTGGGGCTGCTTTGCTGCCTCAGGGCCTGGACAGATTGCCATCATCGACGGAAAAATGAATTCTCAAGTTTATCAAGACATTTTGCTGGAGAACTTAAGGCCATCTGTCCACCAATTGAAGCTCAACAGAAGATGGGTGATGCAACAGGACAACGACCCAAAGCACAGAAGTAAATCAACAACAGAATGGCTTCAACAGAAGAAAATAGGCCTTCTGGAGTGGCCCAGTCAGAGTCCTAACCTCAACCCAATTGAGATGCTGTGGCATGACCTCAAGAGAGCGATTCACACCAGACATCCCAAGAATATTGCTGAACCGAAACAGTTTAGTAAAGAGGAATGGTCCAAAATTCCTCCTGACCGTTGTGCAGGTCTGATATGCAACTATAGGAAACGTTTGGTTGAGGTTATTGCTGCTAAAGGAGGGTCAACCAGTTATTAAATCCAACGGTTCACATACTTTTTCCACCCTGCACTGTGAATGTTTACATGGTGTGTTCAATAAAAACATAAAAACATATCATTGTTTGTGTGGTTTTAGCTGAAGCAGACTGTGTTTGTCTATTGTTGTGACTTAGATGAAGATCAGAACACATTTTATCACCAATTTATGCAGAAATCCAGGAAGTTCCAAAGGGTTCACATACTTTTTCTTGCAACTGTACCCCTGTGTTAAAGTGCATTTAGCGGTGATTGCACGTCTGTTTGTTTCTCAACCATTCTTTGAGTTGACCTTTGAGACTGGGACAATCCCGTATCTCAGTTGGGAGGCTATTCCACAATGAGCTGCCTTTAACGGAGAGGACATTTTTTCCAAAAGTGGTCCGTCTGCGGTGGACCTCACAGTCTCCTCTGGTTTCTGACCCAGTGCAGCGTCCAGTGTATTTTTTGTGGATGAATTCCCTAAGGGGGGGGGGGGCAGTCCATGTAAACATTTATAAAAAAACACAAAACTCAAGAAATTGTGTTTTTCAGGATGGTACAGTGGTGGTATGAATTTGGCTTTCTGTCAAACACCTGGATAGCTCTCTTGTACAGCTGTTCTATGGGTTTCAGATTTGTTGGACAAGCAAACGACCAGTTTGTAAAACAGTATTCAATGTGGGATAGAATCATACAGTGGAGGTATGACTTTGCAGCATTGACACTTGACAGTTAAGAAAGGTCTGATTTGTTTAAAATGTTGCAAGTTGAATTTAACGGTATTGGATACTTTCTTAATATGTTTCTTAGAAGTCAAGTTCGAGTCCAGTATGACTCCAAGATACTTGAAGTGGGGGACTAGTTCTAATTCTGCTCCGTTTAAAAACACGTTGGATCCTTCGAATTTGACTGTTCGTTTACTGAACATCATGCATACTGTTTTTTTTGCATCTAACTGTAAGCAAATGTTGTTCAGCCATGTTGAACCTTGTGGGCGTAACAGTCTAACACCACCACGTTATCTCTGCCCCTATCAGTCTATGGCCCTCACCTCATGAATATGTTGCTAGGCAACAGCCAGTAAACCGGCTGTGTTCAAATGTCGTTGCCTGTGTATTTGTGTAATTACTGCACTTTGACCGGGAGCACCGGAAAAACTTGCACAATGAATTTTCTCAAAGTTTCCCTAGCTGGAAATTCCAATGGATATAGAATTAAAATCTTTTTCCTGAAAATGAAAGCATTTTATGGGAATATTTACACAATTTTACCTCTAAACTTAGTGTTATTCTGCTTCTTTTGTACTGGCAATTGTGTGCCTTTTTCTTGTATAGGCCCTCATTAATTTGTCCTATGTTCAGAAATGCTATCTGCAGACTCTATTGTTGACTAGGACTGAAGGAAGGGTTAAAAAAAAAAAAAAATGGTGAATGGATAAAATATAGATTTTTGAAATGACTTTCAACTACTCACTTTATTATTTCTTGAATTAACAATATACATATTACTGAGCCATATGTAGGGTCAGGACTGTGTTGTTGCACCAAGAAAACAAAATGCCCTTGCCCTTTTAAATCAAAAGGTATCATGGGAAAACCATTATATAAGAATATGATGAAACATTTACATTTGCTTTTCAGTTCACAGGTGACTTAACCTGTTTTCAAACAAACAATTTAGTAAAAGTAATATTTCATATGAGTATAGAACAATACATCGTCAGTAGTAATCCATAGGAGATACATGTTGTATTTTTGTATTAAATTGTACTTCTATGGGTCTGGGAAAAGAGCTGCCGGTTTCTTAGTGCTCTTTCTAGGTGAAACAGGGTGAGCAGCAGGTAATGCACATTGTGCTGCGAGTGGAGACATGTAAACCGACTTGAATGTTCTGTTGTTCTGCAGAGAAAGCATGTGTGCTGGTGTAGGCGTGGCCAAACAGCAAGTACCTGCCTTACAGAGAACAGTAATATGATCTTAAAGAGGGCGGTGGTAGAAAAATAGTCATACAAATCACAGCCTTTTCCTTTCCCATGTTTAAAGGAGCAGATCACTATTTGGGACTTGCGTGACAAAAAAAACAAAACAGCTTTCGTATCGTGAGAGGCAGTAAATGGACTGAGCATTTGCATGGATTTTTCTGTCATCTAAAAAAGTTGCAATGCCAAATTTAGGATCAAGGAAGAAAGACAACCCATCCAGAATGGACAGCCACAATGAAGATCTGCCACAGGTACGGTTTCAGCTAATATACGATGTTATTAACTGCAAATGTGCTGTGATGTACATGTAAAGTCAATACTTGTGAAGCTCACCCCCTCTTGCTTTCATTACCGTCACTTCAGGGCAGTAAGAGAAACCTTTTTGGTTTATTGAAGTCCCTGGAGCATTTCTTACTTCCTCAATTCAATCTGACTTCCCTGCTGCTCCGACAAAAGAACACAGTTACTCAGAAATGTGACAGATAATTCTGTTCCTGTAAATCTCATGATGAACAGATGCAGATACTGATTGAACTTTGCCACGCAGTACTTCCTCTTTACAGTTTCAGTGACTCTCTTATCATTAAGAACTTGAACAGCAGCACTACGGTCGAATATTGCCAAATTAAAATACTGCATGGTAAATAGAAGAGCATGAAAGTAATAAAGGAGGGAGGGCTGCTACACTATGATTTATGTGTTAGTTTACCAAATGCAACGCTAGATTTAGAATCACCATCTTGAATATTGTTCGGACATATGAACCAACATTACAAGTTTACAACAGGGGTAACTTCTTAAGTACACACAGGGTAATTAACCTAACGGTACTTTTTACTGGCTTGTTGTACTTTCAGTTGAGCAATGAGGATCAACTGAGCATCATGAACAAGGTGAGGAACGGAGAGTGGTCCATCGAAGACGCTCTGAAGGAAGCCAGGAAGGAAAAGAAGCAGCTGTGCAAACAGAACAGCCAGACTGAAGAGGTACCAGCATGTTTAACCTTCGTCAACATTACATTCGTTGTCTTTCTGAAGTGTTTACATGGAGGTTGATTATATATGGCACAGTTTTTCAGGAGAAGTTCAAAAATACAAGTAGGATTATTCGACATAATGGACACCAACCAAACACCCTTAAACTAATCTAACTTGAACTACTAAATGTCAGACAGAGGGGGGAAATAGAATAATTAGACCTTGTAAACATGTCACATTAGAGGCACTAAATACAAATATGAACCTACAAATTAGTATAATAGGGCCCCTTTAAACCAAGCTTCCTTACCATTCGATTGGCTGTGATTTCAAGTTCACAAAAGCTTATAAACACAATCGTAAGACATAATAAACCCTTTTCAAATACCCTAAAATCCTACCCAAACTACTAAATGTCCCCAAAACATTGAATACATCAGGCTAAACGTTGGTTTAAAAATGTATAAGATATGATAAACACATTACATGGGAAGATAATGATGGAAAGAGCTGCTGAAAAACACATTATAAGTGCTGTGGAACTGAACTAGGCCAGTGAGCTGCGGGCTGTACAAAACAAGAGACATGGAGGTTTTGCTTACAACGTTTTCCATCTCCCCAACACATACATGTGTTTAAATCATCTCATCTAAAACTGTCTTGTAAAATGGAAGACTGGTGCCCCACATTTCATCATCTACTCTCTAGATATGGTCATGCTAATAAGCTGCTTAGCCTGCTGGTTAGCTTTTCAAAACACACCATTGTAAGTCCAGTTTGATAGGCCCAAAGGTATTGTGTGAAGGAATGTGGAAGCGTTTGTTCTACACCTACCAGGAAACAGTTTAGCCGATGATATCATAACTTTTTTAATAGAGATAGTTATCTTGATACTTTCTGTTTTTCATTCAAATGTGGTATTTCCTTAAGGTCTACGTGTTTCTAATGTTTAGTTTTTGTGCTTTTGTTGCAGGAACAGCAACCCTCACAGTACAACTTCAGTGTTCACAAGCACAACCGCTACAGGTGGCAGAAGCGGGTTCTTCAAGTGAGTTCAAATTAACAAAACAAAACAAAGATTATAAAGGTATGCTATCAGGAAGTCTGTGAGTCTTTTTGCCAAAGCAACTCACACTAAGGCTGCTAACAATGCCCACATGCTGTTCAGCTGGTATAATGTGTACAATGCTTACCATCTTAGTTTAGCAAGTTAGCATGCTAGCATTTGCTAATTTGCAAGAGACACAAAGTCTATCTGATGCTAACGGGGGAGGCATTGCTTTTGCAGGTATTTGGTCCTAAACCAAAGATTTACAGCAAGTCAACAAAGTTAGTATGAATCACCCACAGGGGAACATGAATTCATTAAAAAGCTTCCTTGGCAATCCATCCCTTAGTTTGTGAGATCATTCAGTGTGTATCAGCCCGCTAGCATTGTTAAAAAACACTGTCAGAAGATAACATTTTTTACTGTGTTACTGAAAATAATATATGAATTCAAACCCCCTCATTGTGATCAACCCAGATTGATTTTAAAACCAAAATGCTGTGCAGCATCGAGAAAGGCATCATCAAGCGGCAACTTCTCTTTTCGATTGTCAAGAGTTGTGATGAAGGAGTGGGTTCCAGGTTCTCCATTTCCTTTAAAGGATATCATGATTATGAATTGGAGGCCACTTCAGTGGAAGAAAAAAACAAGGTAAATGTATATTTGTGGGAACTCTAAAGAACCTGTCATTTGTGTCGAAAAATGTACATCCAGAGAGAACGAAACGTGTTATTTTTAAATTCCTGTTTTCTACTATTTTCCGGCGGGTGCTTCTCAGATAATGCAGCTTGTGAATCGGATCATTTATGCGAACATATACAGTGACCCTGAAGAGTGTAATGCAGAAACCCCTCAGGAGCCTGAAGCCTCACAGAGTCTTCGTGAAGGCGTCTTGTTGCTGCACAGAGGCGGCTTGGCATCGTTCAGATGGGTGAAGTACGGATGTGTCTTTGTTATTGTAACGATACTTTAGTAAAACAGATAAACCCCGTTTATGATAGTGATGAGAAATGTCAGGTTGGCAAACACCCTAACCCAAGTTGAGACCGGGAGGACGTGTGTTGAAGCCGCACCTGAAAAAAGCTACACATTGTGTAGACCCAACATGTAGTCAGCTTAGCTTAGCATACAGAAAACAGGAAGCTAATCTGACTCTGCCCAAAGATAACACAACTCATGCACCAATATATTAATTAAAAACTATACAAATGCCATAAACGGTATTTGGTGATTTAGAAACAAGAATTTCTGAATTTGAATCTGAATCTTGAGTTATTTTTTTAATCCAAAATATCAACATCAGAAACCAGTATAGGTGAATGAGTTTATGCATGTGTTTGTTTCAAACCTAATGTTTACCTAACCCTAACCCTAACCCTGTGCATATGTACTTTGTTTACATATCGACCTATTGAGTAAAAATGTAATTAAACCCTTAAGAGAGTTCATTATTTCTTCAATAGTAGAGGACAGCAAGTATACTTCCTGCGAAACAGTTTGTGAAGTTCAGTATATAATACATACTGAATACAGTTGTTATTTAGTATATGTATAGTTCCTCTCTTTTTTACCTTCTCCCTTTTGTTCCAGATATAAGGTACAGCTGCGTCCAGGCGAGCTTACAATGGTCCCCTTTAAGCACCGGGGCCCCGCTGACGGTGAGGGGTCGTCCTCTCCGGCCGTCCCCATCGTGGTTCACCTTTCGGACGGAGACACCAGAGTACCGAAACCTCAAGGCTCCGACACGTTCACCCTGATCACACACAAGAATGAGTACCAGTGAGTACCTTTTTTTTACTACGACCTCCACTAATGATTGATTTTTCCCTCTAAAGTTTTTGCATGATAACACGTCAATAATGACCATATATCTCGCCAAATATCAAAGATTAGAGAAAGACACAAATCTGATCTCATGTCATACTGTATATAGTAAGAAATCAGTCAGAGGGAGCAAACCAATACTTTAACTTTAATACTAATAAGAACGAGATGCTATCAACAGCAAGAAGGCCATCTTTGAAGGATAACAGCGTCGGCAACCTGTTGACTAACCTCACGGCGAGCTCATTAGAAGTAACACTTTCAATTCAACTTTACAAACGTGGTCGATAGGCACTGTTGTTTAGCTGGCTGTAACATTTTCACAACAACCAGCGAACAAAACAAATAAAGACCATTGGATTAAGTTTCATATGTCTCCCCTCATGGACATTTTACAAAGGGGAGGTAAAGCCAACACCAACAAGAGATGTAGAATAGTTTGGGTATCAGCCAACTGCTGACTTTACTGCAAGTGTCTAAAGGAATTGCTCACCTAGAATAACACAAGCCATTATAGAAGGAAAGAGATTACAATTATGAAGTGACGCAGTATATATAAATACTTTTAGATGTATTATGCTTGATAAGCCACTGTTTTATTGACATTCATTTAGCATAGCACTTGCTATCTCATCTTTGTCTGTCAAGAGCTTTACTCTGTAGCTTTACTCCCTTCAGCCCCTCAATATTGTAATCTCTTCTGCCATGCATTTAAAAAACATTGGATTGTTTTATGTAAAACATTAAAAGTATGCATTAGGATGCAGCCTTGTTTGAGTTATAATGTCATACATATAGGCCTCAACTTTTAACTACCAGACAAAGGTAAAATAAAAAGGGAAGTGTGCAACTTGATGTTGACAGGATAACAACTGATGACTAATGGAATTGTGTGAGTAACATTCTGTTTTTAGACTTCTCTGTTTCAGTGTGTGTACTCTGTATAAATGCTCTGTAGTTGATCTGATTGAAATTGAGATTTTAAATCTCAAAATCACTACAGTATCTGTCAGGCAGAAACTTGGGACAACTCATTTGACAGAAACCTTAAAACTGAACTAACTGACTGCTAGGGTTAACTTTGATTTAAACATTTGTAGAATACTAAGAGCTTTATTGAGTAGGTGTAACTGTATTAAGGGTTAAACTCATAACTTTATAACTTAAGGTTTAATCTAATTGTAAAACTATTGTGCCACTGAAAAGATACAATAACAACTCAGGAGTGAGCCAGTCTAGATTTCCTTTTGAGGGCCACCAGCTGCAGAGAGTTAACTAATTAAAGGGGCGTGGCCCCACAGCTGTGATAACTCAGCAATCAGGTGTCCCTTTTAGGTAGCACTTTGCTGAAGCGTCAGCTTCAGCCTGACAAAGGATTTTTGATTGAGCTAAGTATCGCTGGTGTTTTATTTTCTTTTGTTTTTTAGCCCCTCATGCTATAATCATGTGTATATTCTCCATTCCTGTTCGTGTGTCTTCTCGCAATTATCACTGGCGCCGTGTATCTCCTACTCGATATAACCGGCCAGCTCTCGTCTATCCCACATGCTCCACTGAGATCCAACATCTAGTTTCAGGGGGCCTGTGGAACTGCCAGTCAGCTGTTCCTAAGGCTGACTTCATCTCTGGCTACGCTTCCCAGTCTCTGGATTTCCTTGCTCTCACTGAGACCTGGATCACTCCATCCAACACATCCACCCCAGCAGCTCTCTCCACAGCATATTCCTTCTCCCATACACCCAGACCCACTGGCAGAGGAGGTGGCACTGGTCTCCTGGGCTGCATTTCACTTTGATTAAATGGAATCCTTGCGTCCCTCACTTGCGTCCCTCCCACCAGGGAAGCATGGAGAGACGCAAGGAAACCACGAGAAGCAGGGAAATTAGTTTTAAGAGCAATGGGACATCCTTTCCTCCGGAGCGTCACGTGAAGCGACGTCCGTTTGTGATGACGCTGCACAGCTGATCGTCTGACAGCAGCTCTCTCCCCGTTATTTTCACAAACACCCCCGCCTCTGTTAATACACATTTACTGACACAAACATTTGTATCATCTGTTGTAGACCCAAATAAATAAAATCAAATAAGAACTCATTCTCAAAAAGATAAACGCCATTCTTAAAATGTATAAACGAACAATTAGTTTGATTAATATTGATTAGAGTGCACAATAGAAATAAAATAATTGAGAGAAGAAAAAGAGATATGCTATCAAAACCCAGTTAGATTAACATTCATTGGATTGCACACTTTGTTTGTGTGGATATGTAGCAAATTCACATTTTAAATAGTAGCCTACTTAATGACTGCGGTTTGCCAGTTGAATTAAAAGCTAATCAGGCTTTTAAACCGAGTGAAATCAAGGAATTCATGCCTCAGCTTTGACTGAATGGAAATGATAATACATTTAAATATAAAACGAAAAAAGCGATTATGAAAATGTTTCCAATAAATGAAGAAAATGATTTTTGACCACTTTATTGTTTATTGTTTAACAAAACACTGTATAAACTGAGGAGTGACTCCCGTGAGTTCATATTTTCTTCACTCCGCTGGGAAACTGCATCGTCCAATCAGTGAGCGATACACAGTAAGGGGGCGGGCGAGTGTCTGAGGATTCTCGATTATCGATCCTCCGGCAAAAATAAGGCCACTGGGACGTTACTCAAGATGCTGCACTACTTCTAACTTCTCTGTAAACCCGCTTCACACATCCGATCACTTCTTCATTTCATTCTCTCTATCCCTTTCCAAACATGACAAACTAATCTCTTCTCACTCTTAACCTGTCCGCCGTAACCTTCGTTCCCTCTCCCCCTCTACCTTTGCCTCATCGGTGCTCTCAGCCCTCCCTTCCTCTGACTCGTTCCAACTCCTGCCTCCAAACTCTGCTGCAGAAACCCTCCTCTCTACTCTCTCATCCTCTCTGGACCCTCTCTGTCCTCTCACATCTCGGCAGGCTCGTCAGTCCCCTCCTGCTCCCTGGCTAAATGACGCACTGCGAGCTAATAGAACCATCCTTAGAGCGGCCGAGCGGAAACGGTGGAAATCCAAACACCATGACGACCTCCTAACCTATCAGGCTCTCCTCTCCTCTTTCTCTGCTTCGATCTCTCAGGCAAAAAGCACTTTCTTTCAAGATAAGATCCAATCTTCCTATTCCAATCCCAAAAAACTATTTTCCATCTTCTCCACCCTCTTTAAACAACTCTCCTGTTATCTCCATCAGAACAACCTTCTGGATCCGCACCAGTCTGGTTTCAAGGCAGGTCACTCAACAGAAACTGCTCTCCTTGCTGTCACTGAGGAACTGCACACGGCTAAAGCAGCCCCCCCCCCCTCCTCTGTCATCATCCTTCTGGACCTGTGTGCTGCATTCGACACGGTGAACCATCTGATCCTCCTTCGCACTCTCCAAGAACTTGGAGTTTCAGGCTCTGCACTTTCCCTCCTCAACTCATACCTCAAAGACCGCACCTACAGCGTAACTTGGAGAGGGTCGGAGTCCGACCCTTGTCAATTAACTACAGGGGTCCCTCAGGGCTCTGTTCTCGGTCCCCTCCTCTTCTCCCTGTACCCAAACTCGCTCGGATCTGTCATTAGCCCGCATGGTTTTTCATACCACTGCTACGCTGACGACACCCAATTAACTCTGTCCTTTTCTCGCTCAGAGACCCAGGTCGTCGCACGCATCTCTGCTTGTCTAGCTGACATCTCTCAGTGGATGTCTGCTCATCACCTCAAGCTCAACCTTGACAAGACTGAACTGCTTTTCCTTCCGGGAAAAGATTGTCCCACTCTTGACCTAACAATCAACATCGGCACCTCTGTTGTTTCCCTGACTCAGACTGCAAGGAATCTGGGTGTGACCCTAGATAACAAACTGTCCTTCACTGCAAACATCGCTGCTACAACCCGCTGCTGCAGATACACACTTTACAACATCAGGAGGATACGTCCCCAGCTGACCCAGAAAGCCACGCAACTTCTGGTCCAGGCTCTCGTCATCTCACGCCTAGACTACTGCAACTCCCTCCTGGCTGGTCTACCTGCATGTGCCATCCGACCTCTGCAGCTCATCCAGAATGCAGCGGCTCGTCTGGTCTTCAACCTTCCAACATTTTCCCACACCACGCCGCTCCTCCGCTCCCTTCACTGGCTTCCGGTAACTGCTAGAATCCACTTCAAGACACTGGTATTAGCGTACCATGCTGTGAATGGATCTGGCCCTTCCTACATTCAGGATATGGTTAAACCATACACCCCAGCACGTGCACTCCGCTCTGCATCAGCAAAACAGCTCGCTGCACCCGCACTGCGAGGGGGACCCAAGTTCCCATCAGCAAAAACACGTGGGTTTGCTATCCTGGCTCCAACATGGTGGAATGAGCTCCCCATTGAAATCATCTCTTTAGACTCCACTTCGAGCGATAGAATTACTAACAAAGCACTTATATAATAATAAAGGACTTGCTTATCTAAAGCCAGTTGAGTAGCACTTGAAACGTTTTAGCTCTATGAAACCTGATGTACTTATATGATTCTGTTTTCTTCAAGTTTGTATCTTGTTGGTTGAATGCACTTATTGTAAGTCCCTTTGGATAAAAGCGTCAACTAAATGCAAAGTTTTGTTGATCTCTTGCAGGTTTCGAGTGCCTGTGCCAGATTACACCCCCGCCCCTGCAGGTGTTCAGGGCGAGCGAGACGCCTGGGTTCGCGCCATCGACAAACTGTGCTCAGGGTGGAAGAGGAAGTCAATGGGCGAAAACATGTTTGTGGGAATACCGGCTCTACGACATCTTAGCATAGCAGAGGAGCCAGAGGACACAGATCTCCTGTTGATTGGTGGAATAATCACTTATCCTCCAGTTGATTATAAAAATGTAAATCCCCCTCCTTGTGGTGAAGATCATTTATCAGCTGAAGACACGAGTAAAGATGATCCCACAGCTGATGGGACAAAGCCTGTCCCTAAACCTCGCATCAGTAAAAACCTTGCCGTTATAGAGCCTGATATGTTGCCTCCCGTATCATCACCCACATCCCCCGGTGTCTCTGCCTCATCTCCCCTGACCCCCCCTGACCCCTCACCCCTCACCTCTGCCCTCACATCATCCTCCACAGCCCCAGAGTCTCCTAACCCAGAGCCTGTTGTGAAAAGGCCTCCCCCCCTGAGCACCCCGCCACCTCCACCCCTGAGCATCCCGCCGCCTTCACCCCTGAGCATCCCGTCGCCTCCCCCCCTGAGCATCCCGCTGCCTCCCCCCCTGAGCATCCCGCCGCCTCCACCTTTACCCTTCAGCTTCATGAATTTTAAAAAGCCACGCACCAAAGCCTTCCACTGGGACGTAGTTGGCACAGATAAGGTAACACTGTCACTTGTCAGTTAAAACTCCATCCATCAGAAGACTGTATATTACCATATTTTAAGTATAAAGCTTACAAAGTGACTCAGTGTGAATTATTCATATTTAAATGTGTATTGTATGTCTTTTTAAGTGTTTTTATTATCGTGGCACTGAAAGGTCGGTTTCAGCTTGGTTTCACTTTATTAGAACCTCATATTGCGTCATTGTTGAGAATTATAGTCTGTATTATCTGTCGTTTATTGCTTCCCCAGCGTTGCTCTTTTGTAATGTTAACATTGATTTCCTCCTATAATGGAGTTGTCTCACTCACACACAATTTGTTTCTTGGCAGATTGCAAAATCATTTTGGAAAAAAGAAAGCACCGGGAGGATTGAACTCGACACATCGCGCTTATTCGAGCAATTTGCCGTTAAAGACATGGGGACGTTTTGTGCGTCTGAGCCGAGCACCACGCAGCATATTATGCTCAACCAGAAGATTGCACACAACTTCAGTGAGTAGCTTGATAATGAATGTCTGAGTGCTTATTTGAAGTTGCTTATTGTGAATAATGTCTGTTATAATAGTTGATTTGCAGTGTTTTATCATGCATTACAATGTTCATGTTGAAATTAAAGGGAATCCTTCTGGAACTAGTCAGATCAATAAGCTTTAAAGGGGCCCTTTTATGCTCATTTTCAGGTTTAGTGAAACTCCCTCTGGTGGGAACTTTGGGATTTTGGCCTTTGCAGACCATTTACATGCACAAACCTATATCACACAAGAGACACCAAATAAGCAAAAAGGGCCTTTCCCAAAAGTCGTTGTGTGAAATGAATCCAGCAGAGGGAAGCACCACATAGAAAGAGAAACCAGGAACTCTGCAGAATCAGTGTTAATGTCAGTATTCATTTTCATAAATGAGACTAAAACGGCCCATTATGAGGAATCTGACCTCAATCTATTAGGGGAGGGCTGTTAAATGATACCAATCTGCTCTTTTAAAAGTATGAATGAAACTATAATGACAGTGTGTAACGCATATAGATGGATGTTCCTCCTCTGTGTCTGCAGGGGGCAGTGTGTCATCAATCCTGCAGTGACACAACTATCCATGCAATCTGCAGAGCTTTTGTAAAGTAGAACATATCTCATCTGTAACGGCTTTTCACTTTTGATTAACTCAGTGTGCGTGGCGTGTATATTTCAAGACCCTAGGGGAGAACATCTCAGAAGCTTCCTCTCAAAGACTCTGTGTGGCGATAAAGATGTGGTGGTGGAGGTGGGCTTCTTAATGGATTCGGTGCGAGTGTACAGGCTGGAAATATAATTAGATATCACATGTTGATAAAATATGGAAAGGGCATCTGAGCGACAATGGCAGGGATTTCCTGTCCTGGCTCAGAATACAGGCTTTCAGAATGTGTGCTCCTGCCTGACCTGGAAACGTTGGTTGTGTCAGGAGCTGGCGCTGAGAGGTGACAGCCTGCAGGCAACCTGAGGCCATGCACATTCTGCTGGAGCTTTTGAAGAACAAGGTGATCTCTCTGTCTCTTCTTTGGTCTTATTAAAACTGATGAACTAAAAGTGACTATTCAGCATTGGTGGAAGAAGTATGGACACTTTTAAAAGGAAATTAGCAAAAGTGTAATGTTAAGACAACTCAATACAAAGTAAGTAAATCCTGCATTATAACAGTGTCTAATTACTATCAGGAAAGTTGCTTCAAAATTGTAATCCATTACAATTAATAGTTACCTGTAAACACTTTTATCGGTAACCAAACCTAAGCATCACAATATAAAAGTAATTATTTCCGTTATTTTTGGATTATCTGTCAAATGCAACTGAGCAATGTAAACTTGGATTTTATTCGGCATATTCAGGCAGTAGCCAATAGAATAATGAAAGTGCACATACTATAGTATAAAAGAAAAATAAATAAGAATAAAATCTGAGAGAAAATGTTGCGTTTGATTGCATAGAGCTAAGATATCACACACTATTTAATGAACATTAAAAAAAAAAAAACATTTTTTTTATTGTAACATTATAATCCTGATAGTAATCCCACTTCTTTAGTAATGTGACAGTTATCAGATTACATCTTTTTTTATGTAACTCAATGGGGAATACTATGACCTTTTTTTGTAATCCCGATTACGCAATCTGGTTTCATGTAATCCCCCAAACCTGATTACTATTAGCAAAATTGAAACTATCATAAAGTTTTAATAATACAGAGAAATATAAAATAAATATACATTTTACAATGTATTATTGAATATTTATAACTGATGCAATAATAGTAATAAGAGGTAATGGTGAAGCTACATTTTCATCTGACTGGCAGTAAAATCAAAGTTTGACATAGAACAACATGCTAATAGCAGAGTAGGGTACAAATCCCTGTAAACTGATTTAATCCATTATAAAAACAGAAGAACTTCCTCAGGATTCAGATCTGAAATGAAGCCATATATTTATACAACAAATAAAATGATAGGTCTTCTCTTCTCTCTCTATCTCCTGGCATCCCCCCTCCCTGCATTTGGTTGCATGTTTATCACCACAAACCATATCTCGTTTTTTTGCCACACTATTTAATCATCTGATCCCATTTCACTGGGAGCCATGCATGTGACATTTCTGTGTTGTTGTTGCAAAGATAGCAACATCTCAGCAGATAGTCATGCTGCACCTCCATCAGATGATGCCTCAGGTGGTCAATAATTAAACAAATAATTCAGAACTGTTAATTGGCGTCAGACATAAAGCCGTACCTCTTACTGTGTACATAGCGACTTTAACAACAATGTGTTTGTTGCAATTAAACACTGAGGTAGATTGGATGCGACAGTTTGAGCAGGTGTTTGAGTTAGAGTTTTTTCTTATGGTACTCACGTTGATCCTTGTGGGCAAGAAAGAACAACATCGCGTTAAGAATCCATACGACAATGGCTCTAAGGATTCATGTACTTGTTTTTAGTATTTGAAGTGCTCGACAGGAATCCAAAGGACCTCTGACAACAAGATTGTTGCTTGTATTGATTGTTTTTATCGCCTTCTTTAGAAAAATACCTACAGAGCAGAATAGAGAAGGTACAGTTTGCCTGTGAATGAGTACTGAATGAGGGATTCTGTAACAATAATGTCCGTGGCGGTCTCTTCACGTTCAACTCAGTTTTAGTCATGTTGAAATTCTGATGAAATCACACTGGCCCTCTTTGGAGAGATCAGAGACTAGTAAAGTACTAGGTCTGTTATTTTAGAAAAAAACAATACTATGTAATAAATACTCCATTACAGGTAAAACAATCCTGCATTAAAACATTTACATATGATTAGCGAGATACTTAAAGTATCATAGAGGGTGATTCATTTTGATTGTTATATTTTTGATATGAATCGGTGAACAGCGGCATTTTATTGTTATAGCTAACGTAGACCTAATTTCAACCAATAAGCTATCCAGTGGCCCTTTATCTAAAAATTAACTAATATACATATAGTAATTAATTGTAGTGGATTAAAAGGAACAATATTTTCCTCTCAAAAGTAGTGGAGTAAAAGTATAGAACAGCGTAAAAAAAGGAAAAATAGTTCAAAAGAGTTCAGTGAATCTTTCTATCTCTGGGTGAGATCCATTGTGGCGCAATCCTATTTCAAATTCATGTCCAGCTAATGTGGTTATTTACTTTGAGAGTCCCCATGCACACGGCCTATTTAATGACTGGAAATGTCGCACTCCTAATTAAAAGTACACCTGTGGCTTCCTGCGCCCGGTGGGGAACACTCTCCATCTCCATACTCTAATTTGCCAGAGCAATGGCCAGCTTGTCTGAGTGCCAATCAACAAAGGGCTTGATTTACACATGTTATTTGAGGACAGAAGCCGAGCCATTGTTTTTGGGGCCACAGGTAGTGCTCAAAATTGCATGTTTTCGATATTTAAAAATTAAACCTCATTTAAAAATGGTACATAAGCCTGCTGTTGGTCCTGGTGAGGGAATTAGCGTATCCAGGCTTTAATGTCAACGATTTAGAGACGTGCTGATTTTTGCATCCAAAATGCTTAACATTTAATATGATTATTTGATTGATTTTATATATCCATCAACTACTGATCCTAAAAAGTATAAGCTTGGGAAATATAACGACCCTTTTTTATGTTAAAAGTTAGATAAGAAGAAGGAAACCATGTTCATTCAAGTTACGGCCAGCAGCTACTTAGCTTAGCATAGCTTAGCTTAACGAAGAGTATAACAAGGGGGTAACAGTTAGCATAGCTGTGTCGGACAGAATCTACGTAAAAAGCATCCTCAGAAGCTCACTCATGTGTTAGGCTATAGCCTGTCTTGTTTGTCTTGATCTTAACAAGAAAAAAACTAGTTGCAGTTCTACACAAGCTACGATCTAGAAATACATGGATTTCTTAGCTTACCCAGCAACTGTTGTTTTTAGATTTAGTTTTTTGAGCGGATTAAAAAAACATGATGTAACATGTTAATTACTGAATTTAAAAAGAGTGGTAAAATAATGGTGTTACATTTATGACAGAGCCAGGCTAGCTGTTAGCATTTTCAGTCATCTAAGCTAACTGGCTAGTTTCATAGACAGCAGTATTGATCTTCTCAACAACTCTCTTATATTCACAAATCGTTTAAGTATTCTTTTTATATGTCTTACAAAGTATTTGAAGCTTATCAAATATGCAGTCCAGCTACACAAAGCTCTACTTTAGGAAGAGTTTTGACCCGAAGTTAGTTAGTTACAAAGCTCACAACTTATTAAAAGAAAATTGGACTAGTGTCTGAATCTAGCTCAAGCATCTCAGCTGTGTGCAACTCACCAATGTGTTTTATATATGCATTTAAAATTCCTTCAGCCGGCTCCTAATGAACGATTCTCACAGCTCCTGAAATATACAGAGGCATTTTCTGTAATACAAAAAATCAGCTTTGACTTGATAGAATGCACATTTCTGCATTTCCCCTAAGGCATCTTGGGGAAAGTAATTAAGCAAAGGAACCCTTTGTCTTCAGAATGCTTTTCGAGTCATTTGATCGCAGGATAAGAAGACTATCTGTCAAGAGGAAAGCTTTCATGTACTATTGAGTGTGTTGACTTTTTTTTCCCATATCTATTGTTCTTCTAGACATTTTCCTCAAAAGTTTTCCCGTGCTTCCGGGAGAGCTGAAGGACAAACTGTTCGTCATTAACGAGCAAGATGGAGGCCTGTCTGATGGGCAAATCACGTCTCTGAGGAGGTATGACTTTGTGCCAAAAAGCGCTGATTGGTATTCATTCCTGATATTGTCACAACTGGAGCCGAGAGGTGAATGGCATTTCGCCGCACGGTTAATGGGCGGTTGATGTGTGAGAGACAACAGCTTTGAAAAACTAGCCGCTTAGCAACTCAACAAGGGATGTGAGTGCAGTCAGGACAAAGTGAGAAACCACTGCAGGTCATGTGAGGAGGAGGCTCATGGTTTGCACAGCTGCCTCCACAATGTTCTAATACTAAAGAGCAGATACATACATTTTTTATCTCCAGTTATTTGCGGAGATGGGAACTATTGACATGCCCGCGGGAATATATCACTGGAAGTGGGTAAATGGTTCCTGACTGGTTTCCGCAGCGACTCTTGGGTGCTGACTTCCTGGAAGGAGAGCGATCTAATGCACTGTGTGGGGGGCTTTATTTATTCTATAAAAACATAATATATATATTAATGTGCTGCGGCGTGGGCCTGAGGAATACAATTTTGAAAGAACCACTCCCAACAGGTGCTGCAATATTAATGGCTGTTGCTACTCCAGTTGCTCATGAAAAAGTGAATGCCTTTTGCTTTGAGGTCAGAACGCACAGAAATGTCGGAAGGAGGAAGTCCAATTTAAGAGGGGTTCAAAGGCAGTGCGAGTGAGTAAATGGCCGTTCCCAGCGTCTTGTTTTTTTAGAACTACTTGGCTTTTAATCACGCCCCACTATCTGGGCCACTGGAAATAAATGTAATGGCATCAGTTTAAGGCGGGGAGGTAAAGAACATGTGATGACAGAAAGATGTGAAAAGGGGAAGGTATGTGATACAAAAATAAAAACCTCCCCAACTGTCACATGCATTTTTAATATGTAGGTTTTTATTTTAACTGTTGGATATACAAGGAGCGATATACTTTACATGGACTCAGAACCACATAGCTTAAATGTATTAATCAGCCTAAAATAGCAAGCAGATAGGCTAAATACCTAAACTTCATATATAAATATAAAATTAGCTACATTTTTAAAAACAGCTAAACTTTTTATGCAGAGGTTATCAGGGGGGCAAAGCAAACAATTAGGAAGAGGTTTTCCTGTATTTTGTTTTAATACTATTACTTATTAAAAAACAACAACATTCTATTATATTTACAACTTAAATGTCTTCAGGCTGTAGAAATCCAACTCCCGAAAAGTTATGATAAACAAACAACAAGAGACTAGTTGGTAAACAAAATGGAGCAATTAAATATTTGCAGACACTCGTTGTAAGCAGTGGATGGGAAAGAACATCTAGAGAGCCTTAAGGTATTAACAAGAATAGTAAAATTGTAATGTTTTGTTTCAAGGTACGTCCCCACGTTGGATGATGTGGAAATGTACAAATCCCACAAAGGACCTGTGACAGAGCTGCATATTGTGGACCAGTACATGATGGAGGTACAGTTAATAGCTCTTAATATTAACAAGGCTCAAGATTATCATAATTAACAATGTTATCAGGATTTGATATGAACAGGCTGACTGAGTGGTTGAGTCGACAATGCACCTGCCTCTTCTTTTTCTGTGGGTGTCGTGACAAGCTCTTAGCATTCATGTGTTATCACCTAGTAGCATGCAGCCTTCTGACCGTGTGGTCGGATCCAGGCTGCAGGAGGGAGGCAGATGAGCAGCAGGATCAGCCCACAGTGCCTCAGGAATATTTGACACTTGTCATAAGGCATTGCCTATAGAAACCTTGTGTAAGGCCGGAGGCAAAATGATTTGGTGCTGGACTGCAGTCGACCTGAATTACACCAAATAGACAAAATAATCAATCATCTTAGGCATTCAGGTGTTGCAAGAAAAATGGTTACCAACTTAGGTGATTACTTACTCCTTTAGGGGGTTTTCTTTCCACATTATATGTAATTGTCAGTTGCTCCACACATTTTCTCCCAAAAACTCTATGAATAATGAAAAAAGATGACTTTTTTTTTTTATGAATCATCAAAGATTGACATGTGTTAGCATCCTTATCACTTGGAGTAAGTGAGTGAGTGTATCCTCATCTGCTCTCAGCTTCTCACTGCATAGGATAGTGTGTCATATAACCAACATGCATTTTTTATCATCATGATCACCATTTTCAACAGAAAATCCTTATCCCCGGATAATGAATCTGATAGATGATCCTATGTCTAGTATTCTATCTAGCGCCCAGTCTTTAGCAAATGTTAGAACCCTAACACGTTAAATTGTGATGGTGAACCTGGTAAAAAGAATACCTGCTAAACATAAGCATGTTAGGATGTTTTGGGATATAAGCACAATGCTTACCTCAGGGTTAAGCCAAAGAAAGAATCCTCACTGCTGGCATGGCTGTAGAGAGTTGAATACACATGTTTTTTTATTCTAAGTAATCACTTTCACAGAGAGCACATAACCGTAACATCTCAGAACAAATGTCGTAACATTAAAGAAGAACTGACCTTTTCCCTGAGATAAATCTAATCCTAATCCTAAACTGTGGACTTCACAGTTTGTACAGAATATCAGTATGACAATACGACACCCTCTGTCCTTAGACCCTCACATCGTACAAGGAAAATATTAGGTCTTTGTTTGTTCTTTAATCCTGCCTGTCATGCTTTCTCTGGAAACTTCAATATCATTTGCAGAAATCACACAAAAGAGTATTCCTTTTTAAATCTGAAATCTAGTGAACAGGAGTCTCTGATCCAGGTTCAATTATGCAAACTACTCAACCTATAAGTGAACACTTGAAACTGTACATGTTTGCCTTAGCATGGAGTCAATGTGACATTTTAAAGACAAGGCGCATTGTGCAGGGTGGCATTCTGGGATTTCATTTTATTTTGTGGAAATAGCCAAATGATCACATGAACTTGATTCCTCACACTCATCCTAATATCTCTCCTGAGAACATGTCAATCAAAAGTGCCCTTTGGCTTTTAGGAGACGCTCTCTGAGCTTGAGCGAGATGCTCTGACAAGGCGTAATGATTTATTAGAGGTTAGCCCTGACTCAAAGGTCGACTAGGCAGCTCAGCCAATCGCTTCGAGGTGTCAGGCCTTCACTTTCTCTGTTAAATCAGCCTTTCGACAGGCCTGCAGCTCTCCACTTTAGCCCGAGGTAATCTCACCAAAGAGTCTGTGAGAACGAGTCGCAGCGACATCATTTCCCCTCAGTATCTCCCTGCTTTTTAGATAATAATAACATGGAAATGGGTTGTGTGATGATGTGATAATTGCACTCTGTTCTGTATGCACACAGCTCATTACACTCACTTCTTCTCCCCCGCTGCAGATGTGCAACATCCCGTGTCTGAGCACACAGCTCGACCTGCTGCTGACTCTGAGAGAGCTTCCGATCGGCATGAAAGACCTGCAGCCAGTGAGTTTTCTCCATCACCTACGGAGAGCAATCAAAAGGTTGAATCAGAGGTTGAGCTGTTTTTAAAGTCGGTTTCGATTCCTACAAGCTGAAATTGGGTGAAGCCGCACGGCACAGGAGGAGAACAAGTACATGCTAATGTATTCTAATGTTCAGATACATACAGGCGGAAAGTGTCATTAATACATGAAAGCTTTTCTCCCTCCTGTTTGAGATTTACGTTTGAAGTGGTGGAGGAAGTGGTTTCTGTATTTGCTGGATTGTAAAGTGTCTTGAAAACAGAAAGGTAGGACAGGCACTTTAAGACACCTCTCCTCGTGTGACTGAGAAGAACAGATGGATCTTAATCAAATCAAGTTTCACTTTTCTGTCGGTGGTGTAAATCATACATAGTTTTTTTATCGTTATCAGAAAAACCAATAAAAATCCACTTTGGAGTTTTCCCAGGGGAGAGCTGTGGAAATATTTCTTAATTTTACTTTATTCAACAAACTTCTGGACTCTCTTCAAAGACAATCACTCAAGCATGAGTACACATAAACCAAATACACACCAAGTTACTATTTAAATAGATTTCTTAAACTTGAAATTTGAAACAATGTTAAAAAAGGGCCCTATTCTACTTATCATATTTGTATGTAGTGTCTCTACTGGGACATGTCTCCATGCTTTAATGTTCAAAAAGCTCTTTATTTCTCTCATACTGCCTGTGCTGCAGCACCTCTTTTCACCCTCTGTCTGAAACCAGAGCCCAGTCTGCTCTGATTGGTCAGCTGGCCCGCTCTGTTGATCAACCGCTTAGAGATGTCCCGCCCCTTAGCCTATCACGTACAATGTGTTGGAGCGCTAGCCAATAGAAGCGCAATTGTTATGTAGTGATGTCATTTTGTTTGTGAAGTAAACAAAGGAGTCCAATGGAGGCGTTTAGGCGGGGGGGAATGGAGTGAACTTTGCGATTTTAGCCTTTGCAGACCATTTACATGCACACAAACCTATAGAACAACCCCAAAAGGGCCCCTTTAAGGCTCGCACAGTGTATCCAGACATGTCCAGTTCAACATTAGTCAGACTAATCGTTGACGCTCGTGCAGAGGATTGTTGTTTATTGGCGTTGAGGACTGCAGGCTGTGAAGATATTGCAGTCAGACCAGAGAGAGTACCTCCCACCTCCTCAGCTGTTTCTTCTTTATTCTCTCAGCCTCTGTTCCTTTCTGCATCAGTGCTTCAGTCCTAATCTCTTGTCTGCTGACAGTTTGAGAATAAGAGGAACAAAGGATAAGAGTAATGGCACTGTAATCCGTTGAAGGGGACAGTCTTTTCTCTTTGTCTTAAACACAACATACTGTGAGCAGGCAAGATGACTTGACAGGAAAGATTCGCTTTTTCATTAAGTTTCAATTTAGGCATGGCTTTTTCTTTCGGATGTTGTTGCTCTTTCTGCTGTGTTGTGACTCGGATATATATTTAATAAGATTGTTCTTTTAATTAAACCATAGTTATTGTGTGCAGGAACAAAGTATCTTTCTTTCTGACATACGATCCGCATCACGATACAATGTTCGGGCATGAAAAAGTGAAGGTGCTTTGTTGCAGAAGATTCTAAAATCGGTCAATTCTCTGACAGCAGACTTCTTAAGACCCGAACATTAAGGGGGATTTACTCGCCAGCAGACAGACATGAGGGCTTTAGGAGACAAAATGGAGAAGTCCCCTACCTATGATGTACTCGTTGGTGCTTCGCCTCACTGTCAGGATGTCATGTTTTCTTCTGCATTGTGGATCTGGCTTCTTCTTTAAACTGTGCTCGGTGTGCAAGTATTTCCAAATATTATTCAGAGACGCAAAGACACAAAATCAAAGCAAGTGATTCTTAGACAAGGAGATCTCTGGACAGGGAGGTATGACTGGTAGAACCAAATATAACTTCATCAGCACATAGATATAAAGAACTCAAGTAAAAGTTGTACATGTTTGTCAAATAAAAAGAGATAACCAAACAATTAACGCAGGGAATCAATAGTATAGAATAATTCTTTATTGTGTCTTTAAAGTGAAGACCTGCATAGAATATAACAATGGCAATTTGTTCTATAATAATTAGGGATGCTCCGATTGATCCGCCACCGATCGTTATCGGCCGATATTCACTCTCAGCTGATCGATCGGTGCTCTCTAATAAAGGCCGATCGTGAGAGCCGATCACATGACGTAAAATACATGACACTTTTCTCTAAGCTCGCCAAAATGGCTCCACCAGTCTGGCAGTATTTTAAGGTGTCCGAAAAAGACAGTAAAATAGGGGTATGCAACGTGTGTGAAGCAGAAATCCTGCAGCTCCGCCCGCTGTGACGGACCGGTGAGCGGAGCAACACACACACAAGAGTTAGACCTAACACACTTAGCTATTTTATCTACCTCTGGAACAAGCTAAACTAGTTATACATATATTTATTCTTCACTGTCGGGTCACTCATTACTGGATCAGTGAGCTGCATGAGACGATACTGACAGGCTGTCAGGAGGGAGAGAGAGAGGCTCCCGTTATTTCTCTCGTGTTATTCTCCAAAGTGAATGTAAACTTGAATAATGTACTTCATTTGAATGTAATAATTATGTTGGTTGTTGTTTGTGGAAGCGTCAGTGAAGGAGCCCCATTAACTGAGTTTTAAATGAAAGATCCCCATAGGCCCCGCCCACTCGATTGGATCGGCCGATACTGATTCCGGCGATCGGCCCCAAAATTGGCGATCGGAGCATCCCTATTGCACAATTTACTTCTTTACTTATTTTTGTAAACATTTAACCTTAAAGCTAGATATCTTGTACTCTAAAAACAGGCTACATAACATTATTTATGTTTTAAACAAACTAGTTTGCTATGATTGTACAGATGGTTTTCCGCAAAGCCAGTAGATAAGAAGAAGCTGGATACTCATTTTCTCTCCTGTGTTATTCTTTGTGTCCCACTATAGTTCTGGGGAGTTATTCTTAAAACAGGAGGATATGGTGGGAGCTGCTGTCTGGCATGGACTTTATTTGGACTCATTGTCAACGAATACAATTCCCATAGCACCGACTGCTTTTTTTTCCTTCCGTACACAGCATTGGCAAAACCTAAAATACCAGCTTCATTTCTTTTCAGCTTTTTATAATAATGTCTATCCATATTCAACAGGATCTGTTCAGCGCTGGTTAAGCAGGGACATTGTGTGATATTCTAGAGGGATATTTGTACTTGACACAATTGCATACCAAATAATGATCCTGCCAAACAACAAGGCTCTGATTATTCATTGTATGTGGGTCAAATGAAGTGTTGTGAGATTGATGTTTATCCTTGTAATTTATAATACTAAAGCCTCAAGTTATTTTTGTCGACACAGTCAGCACAAGGAGCCCGAAAACAAGCTCCGGGTGTACACCACTTACAATGTCACAAAGATGTTGTGTGAAGAAAATGAATGTGGCTAGAATACAGAACAAAATGACTGTCTGCGTTTGTCTTTCAGCTGATTAACCAGAAGATCAGAATGTGCACGCAGCTGAACAACTGCAGGTCATTTGTTTCCGTGCTGGAGTACCTCCTCACCGTTGGCAATTACCTCAACGAGAACGCAAGGAAGGAAAAGGCCAAGGGATTTCGCCTCTCCTCCTTAACTAAAGTATGACTACACTGCTGTTGCCTGACCTTTGATGGAGCTGCAGCACAAGGCTAATAAGACTTCTCATTGATATACACAGCAGGGCGACTCTACATCTTCCATCATCTTCCTCTTTTGCTCAGGTTCACTCAGGACTCTGACAGTCTCACTACATGGCATCACAGGAGAAATTAAACTAGGAACAAAGTGGGGCCACTTGGGCTGAATCTCTTACGGCCCGTCCACACTATAGCTTCAAAAAAAGCTTGGAGCTGGGCGTGTCCGAAGCTTGGGGATTTTATTCGAGCACCGCGACCAACAACCAATCACATGAATGTCCCGCCCCCGGCATACAAAGCAAAAAACCCCGGGGATTTTATGCGAGCAATATATATATATATATATGAACTCCCCAAACAGGTGAAAACCTACCAGTTTCACCCACTGTCTCTGCCACCTCCCTCCATGCCTGGTTCTTCCGGTTTGTATCCCAGTAAATAGTTCTGGTCGTAAAGAACCGGGTGATTTGCTACCGTAATTTCTCGTTTGGAATATGAGGAAATGAACTGCGGTCTGGCTCTCCCAGCTTGCACGCGGTTTGATTGGCTAGAGCTTGAAGTGTCCGATTTGCATAAACGGGATTTGATTGGCTGACGCTGGCTATTCCGGCGTCTCCGGCTTCAGAAGTTGAACATTGTTCAACTTTTGCAGCCTGAAACGCCAGGAAAGCTCCGCTCTGCTACCCACAATTCAGTTCGGCGAAAAGCGAGGCAACGTGACCCCATTCAAAGTGAAAGGGCAGACGTGCTGGAAACCTTTTTTGAAGCTGTCGAAGCTGTAGTGTGGACGGGCCGTTGGAAGTGAACCATCATTAACTGTAGCTAGTCAGTGGATCTTTTCATTAGCACAACATTTCTGAGCCTGTTTCCACACCAAGGATAACACAATCCTCATACAAGAGTTTTTAAAGTAATCCAATTAAAATGTTGTTATATCCCAAGTTTTTTTTCATTCACACAGAAACCAAAGTGTGAAAAAAAACACCTATTCTTAGCCATGGAGCCGGGACTTCCTGAAGTGAGGCAACCTTAGAATCATTAATCAAAATGTCCAACCAAGAAAAAAGTCCAGCACATAATCTTAATAAAACCCCAACGTGTTTAGGAATAAAACAAAAAATAAATAAGAAATGACTTGGTGAGCTTTAGAGGTGCTGGTTACTGGGGTTTCATACTTTCAGACAGAGCCATGCTAGCTTAATATGCTAATATGCTAAGCTAACCATGTGCTGGCTGTAGCTTCAAATGTACCGTACAAATACAAGAGTAGTCTCAATCTTTTTATCAAGCGATTAAAATAGAAAGAAAAACATATTATCAAAGTGTTGAACTTTTCCTGTGAAGGTTCAGTAGTTTCTGGGTGTAGGGGTTTAAAAGAATAGTTTAGTTTGAGCCTCTGTTTTGTGTGCATGTCTCACAACTGGGAAGGTTTAAGGGCAGGGCTCTTGACACAGAAGTAAAAAGTCCTCCGCTCCTTTTAATGAAGGCCTTGTGTTCCCTCAGAGGTGTTTCCGGGTCTAATTGAGAATAGTAAACTGTGGCTGCTTGAGACAGACTCAACAAATTAATAGCCAACTGTTTCCAAGAAAAACGCATCAAGGTTATCTAAGATCGCATTTTTGGTCCTTATAACTTATGAGCATCAATGCATGGTTTCTTTATTGTTTATGTTGTCCTTAGAAACTTGCCATGGCCTTAAACTGCTAATAAACAACCTAAAAAAAAGACTACTATGACCTATCACGAGGTTAGAAAGGAACATCTTGCATTTCACTTATTTCACCATGAAGTGCATTATGTCTTAAATTCTAGTCTAATGTTGGTACTTTAAAGTGGACCTAACATGCTATATTTGAATAATATAGTGTAGGACCATACCTATATAAGGCATATTTATACTTTTTATTTTTCAAAATACCAAACAGATCATGCATTTTAGCCATTCCTCATTTCGCTCAATTGAACACTGTCTTTGCATGGGCTGATTCTGTGAGAACAGCACCACCTACAGGCCTGGCATATGTACTACAGCGTCTCCAGCGCTTTCGAACGGCAATGTCCGTGGCTGTCTACTCCTGATTGGTGGAGTTGGCCCAATAGCCGTATCGCCACTTCTGTGACATCATAGAAGTGTTCAAATCTGGATCAGTCTGTATCAGATCCGTTGCAGCCCCTTTTTAAGAGATTTGGGTATGGAGGGAAATAGAGAGGGTTGTGTTTTCTGACACTTGGTGAGTTCCCTGGAACACCGGGGACATATATTCATGTATAAAAGATGTACAAAAGTGCATTTTGCATGATAGGTCACCTTTAAGTATAGTTGAATGTGGATACATTTGCACTTAAGTAAGATTTAAGTGCACAACTTGTAACAGAGTATTTTTACTATTTGGCATTGTTAGTTTTACTTAAGTCAAAGATCAGAGTAATTCTTCCTACCCTGCTAACTATGACTAATAATAAAAAATTGCAAAAACACTACTCTTGCACTAAATGCATAATCTGGAAGCAACAGCCAGGTGTTAGCAAGGTCAGTATACATCTTTGCTGTATACAAATACACAACATAATAGACTAGTGTGGAGGTAAATGTAGCACAGAGAGAATCCATGCCCTGCCATCCTATTCTTTCTCTAACCTTCAGGTAACAATAACAGTTGTAGCAACAAACACGCAGAAGAGGCTATATTTCATACATGTACCGTTTTCTTCAATATGTCCTTGTTCTGTTTGGCAGGGAACTTAACGTTTGTACACGCCTTGACCTTTTCTAACCTCCCTCCACAGCTCTCTCAGCTCCGGGGGAACGACAGGAAGTTCACCTTGCTGCATGCCCTTGTGGAGCAGATCATGTTGCATGAACCTTCCCTGGCTGCTTTTACAGACGACTTGGCAGAATTTGAAACTGTCCCGGGAGGTATTCACCAATCAAGATTTCCTCAAAGCTGAACAAATTCTGTGTCTTACATTTCCAATTGAGGTCTGTTAAGTGAAATGCGTATTTACTGTGTGTCACTGCTTTCTTTTGTCTCTCTGTTGGATAGCTTCCATTAAAGGCTTGACCGCAGAAGTTGACGGTGAGTAGATCACATTTTACTACCGCGTCCAAAGACCGTTGTTCTCAAATTTGCTGAGATTACTGTAATACTGACCCTACTTTTTTGTGCCGACGCAAGTTATTTGCAAGGAAGTGTGGTAGTAACATTTACTATATCTTCCTGTAATTGTAGTTTCAGTATACATTGTGGAGACACTATAATCTCACTGTGCTGAAAGCAATATATTGCCTTTATGATGACTAACATTTGCCACAAGCACAAATACAACACTTGACAGGATCCCACAGGAGACGGCATCTGATTTAAAGCAGCTATTTGCTTCAGTGGTGAAATATGATGGACGGTAATGTGTGTGTGTGTGTGTGTGTGTGTGTGTGTGTGTGTGTGTGTGTGTGTGTGTGTGTGTGTGTGTGTGTGTGTGTGTGTGTGTGTGTGTGTGTGTGTGTGTGTGTGTGTGTGTGTGTGTGTGTGTGTGTGTGTGTGTGTGTGTGTGTGTGTGTGTGTGTGTGTGTGTGTGTGTGTGTGTGTGTGTGTGTGTGTGTGTGTGTGTGTGTGTGTGTGTGTGTGTGTGTGTGTGTGTGTGTGTGTGTGTAGTGCTGAAGAATGAATTGCAGAAAGTCATTCAGTATGAAAAAACGTTCAAGAAGAGAAATGCTGGAGGTCAACACCCACAATTCTACAAAGACTTGAAGGTGAGGCAGTAAATCCTGTGTTTATTATTTATTTACGTATTCATTTAAAAAAGGTAATCTTTGTCTCCTTGTCAACAAAAATGGGATTGATTATATTCATTGTTTCTTGTACTAATCAATTGTTTGCTATCTAAAAGTAGTGTTCTTCCTCTCTTCTTCTTTGGCACATTGCTGCTTGTTAGGCACCATTTCCACTACTAGGGATTTAAACGAATAGAAATACGTTATAAGGCACATATCATTACTTGACCAACATTAAAACATTTTTGTACCTTCATCCAAACATTTCCAAACATCTATTTTTCTCTTAATGACATCCTTCATGCTACATAAAATGTTCATTTTGTGCTGCAGCTCTCCTTAAGTTTAAACATTAGTATAATGGTGTTTAAAAATGAATATGAACTTGTTTTGTTGGTAAACCATGCATATGTTTTACATTACTTGCCAGTATTCATATTATGCAAATTCATTCTCTAAACACACACCCATTCTTCAAAAACCAAGACTCATTCTTTTTAGATTTTGGTTTTCATTCAAGCTCTAAATGTGGGCTATTCAAAGTTCAACCCTAAGAGAAAAGGTTTTTCTAACAATTCGCCAAATAGTGAACTAACTGACAAAGGGATTTTCTTCTCCTTTTTCTCTATTCCCTAGATGGCGGTTGAAAAATACAAGACCGGTCTCTCAGCACTGACGAAGACGCGTGATGAAATGAAGAAACTCTACTCTGTCATACTGGTAATCCATGAGTTATTATTTCAATATCTATCTGGTTCAGCCTCACAGACGGATAGCGCTCTGTTAGAAGTGCCCACATGGCCAAACTCAATTATTTGTCATCTAACAGCACCTGCCCGCCCAACACACTGGGACAAAACACACATCACAAGGAAAACGTCCCCAAGGCTTCTTGTTTTTCACTGGGTGTCTCTCAGGGCTCACGGCAGGATATAATGCTTCTGATGTAGAGGTTAGCTGCGGCCTCCACATCATTTAACAGAAAGCACTGCTGATTTTTCAGCCTTGGAAGACGCCACACTTAGTCATTTGCATATTTCCTTCAGGATTATTGAAGAATTGCCGCTGTCTGTTGTATGTGAACGACAAGTTCATCCCAACCCTTAATGTGCGATGTCACAGCGATGAATGGTCCAAAACAAGAAAAAGCTGTGAGAGCATGGTGGTGGGTTTCTGATGTTATTTTTGTGTTTTTTTTAATGCAATGTATAAGCCTTCAAGGACACATTCCACAAAGTTATTTGTTGTATTGCTTTTTGTGAATTTGTTCTTTTTTGGAGTATACTTGGCTGCAAAATATTGGAAATATCAGACCCTACATTTTTGAGGGTACAAAAGTGAAATGCATCCCTCTTGTGCATTCTGCAGCAATATATTGTGCAGCAATTTAGAATAAAATAAGATATTGGTAACATGTCACAATGCAATAATTCACACTTGCACTATTTATGAACTCTGATTTTGACTGGACTCTGAGACAAAACATTATTGGGCACCACTTTACAATAAGACTACCCTTATAAAGGATTCATAAAGGGTTTATAATTGGGTTATTAATCAGGTTGTAAACACTTTATTAATCATTAAGAACCATTTATAAACCAGTTCTAACAGTTTTCATACATCAACACAGGCTCACTATTTGGCAAGATGACCAAGCCTTATATTGGCTACAGTACTTAGCGAGAATCAAGTCAGTGAGCAACAGATACCAAGGATGCTGGCTGATGAAGAACACGAAGTAAGCTAAGTAGCCAATATAAGGCTTAGCAGTACAGATAAATGTGGGCTCACTATTTGGCAAGCAACCGGTCACAGTTGCCCTGTTTCTCATGTCTTATAAAAGCTTATTAAGGATTTATAAAGTGTTCACAACCTAATTAATAAATTAACTACAAACTATTCATAAACCCTGTATAAGGGTAGTCTTATTGTAAAGCGCTACCCATTATTGTGTTCCTTATTCAGTTTGTCTGAGAACTTTAGGTGCATTTTAAGCGTGTGTGTGGACATCAGATCTGTCATGAAGTAAATGTCTGTCACACATATCATCAGATTGAATGGAGGTACATTGTTTTTCACAGTCTATAAAGTAGGACATTTTCTTTGCTCACTAACGTGGTTAGATTAGGTTTATGGAGCTCCAGCCTACCATTGACATTTTAACAGGTGCTATGTCTTCTTTTTATAGAGTCCCCACCAAAAACAATCAATACAAAAGTAATGCCTATTTTCTCAGCGTTCCCATATCTCTGAGGACAATCCATCATCGTACAGAGTCCTTACCCTTCCCTCTGTGTTTGAGCACTCAGATATTACGAGAGTGCTGGGCTTTAGGACTGGTAGAGAATTGTGTTAGATTAGGACCACAATTAGATTCATGTGCACTGCAAACTTTTTTCATAACTCATACACGAGGAAGCAAAGAGGAAAACAACTGAAAACAGTCGATGCTATTGCTATATAGCAGAGCACAAAATAATAGGGATATCTCTCTGATAGTCCATTAGAGGGTGCGTTTTCACAACCAAACCTAAAGAATCTCTAGGGAAGCTCGATTTATTAAAAAAAAGGACTCAGGTTGATAGTTAACTGATTTGGCAATTGCGATATTGCTGATTTTTGAATTGCGATTCCACTAACATTTTGGATTAACTGTGCAGCTCTACGTACAACACCTCTTCCTGTTTAATACGAGAAAAATGACAAGGGGTTTATGCAATGGGTTTTACATGTTATGTCTTGGCTTATAGCTTATAGCTGACATGAAGACTGTAACAAGACTGAAACAGCTAGCCTAAGGCCGCATTTACACAGGAACACAAATGCAAAAAAAAAAAAACTAACCGAATTTGATATCAAAAAAGTCTTCCGTTCACACGGATACGGCTCAATAAACATGTCCATTCGTACGAGACCGCTCGACCCGCTGGAGACGCTGTAGTACATATGCCGGGCCTGTAAGTGGCACTGTACTTCCGCCACAAAATACACCAAAAGCAGCGAAGAAGACCCCCGAGCATGGTTGCCTGGTTGCCCTTCTGTTTATTCTCCGCGGTGGATTTAGCAACATGTAGTTCTCCATGTCCACTTGTTGCTGATGGTTGTGGTAGAGTAGCTGTAGATTTTGCACTAACATCTGTAGCATGGTCAGTAGCAAACTTTGATGTTTGTACAGGACAAACAAGATATAATGTGCTACTTAATGAGCTTTAGAAATGCCTTGGACACTGCAGGGCTGTTTCCTAATTGTTCCATTCATGAGTATATTGATTCTCTCATGTAATTCTTGGCAAGAAAGCAAATTTGGGGTAAGACGAGAGAAGATGTCCAACAATATTTTCAGTAATGTACTGCAACACGTAGAGTGAGCCAAACAAATGCCAATAAAGATGATGTCCATGTTTTACCTACATGGTAAAATCGTTTTTCTTTGTGTTAAGGTTGAGATAGGGGGAAAAAAAGTTTCTACTGTGAATCTACTGTATCCATTAGTATTGTGAAATTGAACTGATAATGATACATTTGTTTTAAAAAATCCCATCTAAAACTACATATTGTGGGTTTGGGGATAAAGTGTCAAACTAATTCTTGAAAGTGAAGCATTCTTACAGTAAAATCCTAAATATTTCATTATTATTCCCTATTATTCAACATAAATCACTCCTATGTATAATTGAAAATGGTCAGGTGGTGTATTGGCCTTTTAAAATTTAACAATTTGACCTTTAACTGTCCCCTTGCCTTCTGGCCAGGAGTTGTTTTTAATCATCTGGCTGCGGAGCCAAAAAACACCATTATTCCTGCATGTTTGAGATTAAATTTGCACCAGAGGATATATTTATTAGTCACGACCTTGTAAACCTGCGTGTGTGTGTCATAATGTAAAAATGTGAAGAAAAGCGGGAACTATGACAGGAAATGTGTACAAACCACATACATTCATACATACTGTCTATGGCATGGCAAATAAGGGTCGCAGTTTATTCATATATTCATACGTCTGTTAACAGGATTAATTCAGCTGACTTTGTGGCTTGTTACTAGAGACGGTGAATGCATCTCTCACTGAACTGTGTCTCTGCATGAATTTATAATGGTGTTTTGGCATCCAGGCATATATGTGACTTCTACACTATGATCAAGGGAGCAAAAGTGTTGATTTCAGTCATGGCTTATCAAATGTTGTTGGTAATTACATGGCAACGACACGTCTTGTCTGAATGACGCTAGTAAACGCAAATGATGCTGCGGTCAAACTAACGCGAGGCTAATAATTGCCTTGCGTTGTGTGTGAATGCAATATTACATATGCTTAGTAAAGTTCAAAATAAAGGCTGTGTTCAAAAATGGGAGGTTGGCCCAAAAAGGGTCATGGGCTCCCAAACTTTGAGCCCAGTATGCAGTATGGCCTTGTTAAATATGTTCTTTATTCTCGCGACCAGGAGAGAAGCTTTAAAATTAGACTAAATGGAGTCTCTGAAAAGATTCAAATGGGATACTTTAATTAAAAAAGTACTGTGTGCAGGGGCAGCATGTTTGGAGAAAGGTGTCATATTTCGTCAGATCTTGTCATTGGGGGAATTCATAATGATGCCCTTGAGAAACCAACACGCAAATGTGTTAATCACAGAAGAAGCTGGACATGATTGAGGGTTTGAATTTGGAGGGGTTGTTTTTTTCAGTAACATGCTTTACCATCACATAGCCTCTATACTTTATTATCAATGGAGAGAAACTAGTCCGCCTTAGCAACTACTGATGATTATGAATGCCAACTCTTGTCAAATAACAGTCGATTACTGACATTGTTGGTTTCAGTAAACCAATGATTCATTTGAAGGAGCTCCAATTTTTTTTTTTTTTTTTTTATTTTTTATTTTTTAAATGGGAATGCTGTTTACAAAAAGTCAAAAAAATCCCACATTACTTTTCTCATTCATAACTTTCATAATTCCGGAGATACATCCCATAATAAATCACATTTTTAACCATTGAAGTCAATGGAGAAATTCTTCAACTTCAACAAATCTTCATGTGACTTCAACTGCTAACTGTTCATTCATACTTTCACTCAAACCTCATTCTAACTTTAAAATGTTACACATCTTTCTGAGATTATTCGTGTAAAACAACTTTTAAATCTGATTCTTAGTTTTAGAGATATTAAATATTGTTCAGACCTTGTTTTAGAGGTTTTCTTCAGATTTTAACATTAACTAGAGTGCGTGATGTCACAGCTAGAGGGTAGAAAATTTTGAAATTTGCCTTCATATATATTTTTTAAACTGCCATAATTCCCAAACCCTACATTCCTGAGACATAATTTTTTATGACAAACGTAGGAAAACATCCCGTAGCTTGAAAAATGACAAATAATTAAGCAAAAAATAATTAAACAAAATGCCTCTTGAGGGCATGAAGTGACAAAAACGTTCAACATTCCTCCATTAAACCCCATTGTAATTTCAGGCAGATATTTCCTCATGGTAGCAGCTGCACACCTTTAGTTAAACTGCCAAAAAGGCCACATTATTAACCCAAAACTACACAAAAATTACACTTCAGATACTCAATTTCCTTGAAATGCTTCACGTTTTGAAATTTCACAGATATCTGTTACGGTTCTTCCACAAAACGTTTATCTCTCATTCAGAACAATGGACACCTTTGATCTCTGGACGCCTCGTTAGCTCAAATATAAGTCTCTGTAATGGAACACGTTGATGTCATCACTCCAACTGACAGAGCAGCAGATAGCAGTGTGCTAACAGTCCAGCCGTGAAGACATCTACAGGACAGTTTTGAGATTTCTTCAAATGCCGTTGCCATGGCGACAGACAACTCGCCATGAAACAGGATGTCGCTGTAAATCCAATCGACAGGCTCAAATCGTCCCCCAATCTTCACTTGTATATCACCGGCGCATGCCTCAACAGCTCTACGCCAAATCTGAGATCTCACCATAAGCCGTTTCCATGGAAACGCATCCCTCGCGATAAAACATGATATTCGCTATAACTCCTATGAAAATGTTAAAAAAAGTGCTCAAACTTCACATGTGTGCTAACAGTCCAGCCGTGAAGACATTTACGGGACAGTTTTGAGATTTCTTCAAATGCCGTTGCCATGGCAACACAATGCTTGCCTTGAAACACGGTTTTCAAATAACTTCAGTGAAAATACTCCAAAGAGCCCAAAACTTCACAGGTTTGGTAACGATGCACCCATCAACGAATCTAAGCGTATTATGGGGCGTCGTCAAATGCCGTTGCCATGGCGACAGATCATTCGCCATCAAGTTAGTTCAGAAGTTTGCAGTTCAAATATTCTGCTGCTTTTCCAAGCCTTTTTACTTTCTTTCCTTCTCTCATCACACATTCAAGCCCCCAGTGTTCATGTATAATTTCAATCTAAATTCTTCACTTTCTTCTTACACATTACATTTCAGCATAGCAGTTTAGCGTCAGCTTTTCAGCTTAAAGCATTCCCACTAGCAATTTCTTCAGGAATTGCATTTTCTAGTTTAATTTGATGTTTAGCATTATTTACCACAGTTTAATATGATGGCTGCATGATTGGGGCTAACATTGATCAATATAGAATACAACAATTATGAAAAAATATATATTTGAAAAAGGAATCTGTGGAATATGATTTGCAGGCTGCGATATCTCTGCATCTCCACAATAGATCATTCAAAATGGTATTTAAACGTGTATTTATTTAGCCTTTAAAATACATTATGCTTCTTGCAATTTTTACAAGATTTTAATGAATTATTGAGCCCTATACAATGGTTGCACAACATAATCAATGCAGCCATCAGTCAATCGCATCATCATTTAACAGCTCACTTTATTCTCCTAAAGCAAGTTTAAAGTGTAGCTGTGGAGTTGTTGGTTTTACTGAGCAGAGCACGTCTGTAAAAATGACTGAGGCTGATCAACTTTTAAGAGAGGATTACTTGCCTAGACTGAGTAAAAAATATTTTGATAAAAGTACGCAATTAGATGGATTTGCATATGTGATGCGAGAGTGCAGGACAGCTGTTGCTAATTGACTGACATCTGGCTCTCTATTAGAGTTTTTTTGAAAGCAGTCGTCTCACACCTATGTAAATATCAGAAGGCTCACTCACTGACTGACTGTTTGTTTTCATGTACCAATATTCAGCTTCTAATAATTCCTACTAAGTTGTATACACGGCTATTAATGAAAATTATATTTCCATTTAACCGCAGCTGATCAGATTAGATGTACGTCCTGCTACGCTCTTTAAATTAGGGGTGCACCGAATGGGAAATTCTTGGCCGAAACCAAATTATACATTATATATATATATATATATATATATATATATAATGTATACATTTTTTACCAATGTTGTTCAGCTGCCTGATTATGGAAAAAGACATGATTATGGCAAAACTTAACTTAAATAATAATCACTATTATGGGTCCATAAAACATTTATTCAGCACTTTTGAATGCATACAGTACATTAATTCCAAGTCAAGTGCATTTTCTTTTCTCTGTAGGATAACTACAACAAAGTGCATTCAGAACAAAGCCAAGGTGCTTTAAAACTGCATAAACATCTAGGCCAGTAGGCCTACAACAAAATAGTGTAAATAAAGACTGTAACAGCCAGGCCTTCAACAACAACAAATGCACCTACAGTATAAGTGCATGCATACAAATGTGCAAACTGGATAAATCCACATGAATGTAACTATTTACAAATGAAATTACAATTGAATTTCAAGAATCTGTAAATAAGGCTGTCTGTCCTCATAAGCAAAGTAGTAAACATTGTATAAAGATACATAAAGTGAAAACTGGATACAAAATCCACAATCAATTACAAATTAAATTACAATTTCAAGAATCTGCAAATAAGGTGGTCTGTCCTCATGAGCAATGTAAACAACATTGTATCATTTAGATACCGAAAGTACAATATATTGAACACTGTGCTGCTGTCATTTTCCCCTAATGATAACCTGAGATGGTGAATTATAACTCACAATGAAAATTGTTCAGGAAAGTGGGTATAGAGTAGACATGTAGAACTAGATAAGCTTATGATAAGCCAGCCTTGTCTACTTATTAAGGAAAAGTGGGAGGTTCTTTTTAATGAACAGTAGCTTCTCTGCTTTATCAGCCATAAGTCTGTTCCTCTTCTCATCAAGCACATGAGAGGCAGCGCTGAACAGTCTCTCGCTGTCAGTGCTTGTGATTTGATCTTACTCCGCATATTTGTCCAGGTGTTTTGATTTCAAGTGGTGGAGTAATCCCGAAGTGGTGAAAGTTTTTGCAGTTACACCCCCTCGAGAAATGTCAGCTGAACACGTTTTACAAATCGCAATCCGCGCCTCTTTCTGATATTTTTAAATATCTCCAAGCGCCAGACATGTTGGCTGTGAGCCAGCCGCGAGCATGGTCGCGCGCCGTGCTTGTCGCCGCGTTTTGATTACGTCATCACAACAACACGTTAGCTTACCAACGTAACCCTGTTCTCTGACATTCGGTGATATTTTTTCGGTGCTAGACCGAAAGGGCCTTTTTAACCATTTTCGGCCGATAATTTTCGGCGGCCGAATATTCGGTGCATCCCTACTGTAGATAATTTAAATGTACCTCCTTTTCTATCTTTCTTTGTCTTAACTTTTGTTACATCTCAACGAAAGCCTTGCAAACTGTTAATTGGTTGGACTGTGTACAACACACACAGCTGGCACATCACAGACAGGCAGTGTGTTGAAAATTGCAGTAAAATTGAGACACATATTCAAAATGTAGTGTATACAGTTAGGGGTGCATACCGGTTCCCAGTATTACCGAAATACCGGTTACTGGCGGCTACGGTATGCTGTACCGAAATCAACTCTGGTTTTCAATACTTTTTTTATTTTTTATAAAAGTGAGGTGTAATATCCTTAAACTCGCGTCCAAACCGTCCGAATTACGATGTCAATTTCGCCACGAAACTCCGCAAACGAGTCACTTTAGAAAATCTAAAGTGTGGCTGCATATGACTGCCAGTCTGAATGCTGGGGTCTGTAACCACTGCCAGTCTGAATGGTGGGGTCTGTAGCCACTGCAAGAAGTTTATTTCTGGGAAAGGTGGTAACACATCCAACCTCCAACCAATGCTGTCTCGTATGGCAACCAAGTACCTTTGTGGTCAGGGAAGCAGCGTGCCAAGCGAGAGAGTGTTCAGTTCAGCAGGTGATATCCTACGCTGTGAAAGGGCCCGTTTGGATCCAGAGAGCAGATATGCTCATCTTCTTGAAGATGAATGCACAGAACTGAACTGTGATGGGATTTGTTTTCTTTCATCAGGCAAATGTTGATTCTAATGATGCTATTTGTTTTATGTGCAATGCCGATATCTCATGATCCTTTATGTGTTCTCTAGTCAGTCGAATCTCAGGTTGAATATTGATTACAGTATACTGGTGTTATTTTCTTTTTCCATTGACAAGATGTACTATTCACGCCTGATGGTTGTTATAAATAATATTGCAGAATCTGTTTTCTTCAGAGATAACGTGTATTTCATTGTTTGTTCAGTACTAAAAGGTCCAAGTCCCACAATTGAATTTAATATTCATTTGACATGTTAACTATATCATAAAGCGCTTCATGGGAGTAATTGCAGGATGATTCAATTTTTCCCTTATGCAATATGAAAGTATCACGATATGTATCGGTATCGTTCAGTGGTATCGGTATCGTAAAAAAGTCAACGATATGCAACCATGCATACATGTCCAAAGAATGCTCCTACTGTATGTGCTGAGTATCGTTGTATCCCTTGATGGAAAAAGGCAACATTTGGCCTTGTAAGGAGTTTTCAGAATAATCAAACTAATTTGTCATATATACAGGACTGTCTCAGAAAATTAGAATATTGTGATAAAGTTCTTTATTTTCTGTAATGCAATTTAAAAAAACAAAAATGTCATACATTCTGGATTCATTACAAATCAACTGAAATATTGCAAGCCTTTTATTATTTTAATATTGCTGATTATGGCATACAGCTTAAGAAAACTCAAAAATCCTATCTCAAAAAATTAGAATAGTTCCTCAGACCAAGTAAAAAAAAAAGATTTATAACAGCAAAACACAATCAAACATTTGAAAATGTCCATTAATGCACTCAGTACTTGGTTGGGAATCCTTTTGCACGGATTACTGCATCAATGCGGCGTGGCATGGAGGCAATCAGCCTGTGGCATTGCTGAGGTGTTATGGATGCCCAGGATGCTTCAATAGCGGCCTTTAGCTCATTAGCATTGTTGGGTCTGGTGTCTTTCAGCTTCTTCTTCACAATACCCCACATATTCTCTATGGGGTTCAGGTCAGGGGAATTTGCAGGCCAATCGAGGACAGTAATGCCATGGTCAGTACACCAGTTACTGGTGGTTTTGGCACTGTGGGCAGGTGCCAGATCATGCTGGAAAATGAATTCCTCATCTCCATAGAGCTTTTCAGCAGACGGAAGCATGTAGTGCTCTAAAATCTCTTGGTACACAGCTGCATTTACTCTGGGCTTGATGAAACACAGTGGACCAACACCAGCAGCTGACATGGCTCCCCAAACCATCGCTGACTGTGGGAACTTCACACTGGATTTCAAGCAACTTGGATTTTGCTCCTCTCCAGCCTTTCTCCAGACTCTGGCGCCTTGACTTCCAAATGAAATACAAAACTTGCTTTCGTCTGAAAAGAGGACTTTGGACCACTGTGCAACTGTCCAGTGCTTCTTTTCCTTAGCCCAAGTCAGACGCCTCTTCCGTTGTCTTGAGTTCAGAAGTGGCTTGACCATGGGAATACGGCTATGTAGCCCATTTCCCGGACACGTCTGTGAACAGTGACTTTTGATACCTGGACTCCAGCTTCAGTCCACTGTCTTTGAAGCTCCCCCAAATTCTGGAAGCGACTCTTCTTCACAATGCTGTTAAGGCTGCGGTCATCTCTCTTGGTTGTGCAGCGTTTCCTGCCACATTTCCCCCTTCCAACAGACTTTTTGTGGATGTGCTTTGAAACTGCACTCTGTGAACAGCTTGCTCTTTGAGAAAAAATTTTTTGTGTCTTACCCTCCTGATGGAGGGTGTCAATGACGGTCCTCTGGACAGCAGTCAGATCAGCAGTCTTCCCCATACTTGTGATTTAGTTTACTGAACCAAGCTGAGTGTTTTTCAAGGCTCAGGAAACCCTTGCAGGTGTTTCGAGTTAATTAGACGATTCAAGTGATTCGTTGAACACCCTACTAGTATACTTTTTCATGATATTCTAATATTTAGAGATAGGATATTTGAGTTTTCTTAAGCTGTATGCCATAATCAGCAATATTAAAATAATAAAAGGCTTGCAATATTTCAGTTGATTTGTAATGAATCCAGAATGTATGACATTTTTGTTTTTTTTAATTGCATTACAGAAAATAAAGAACTTTATCACAATATTCTAATTTTCTGAGACAGTCCTGTAATCAAATTCTGAATAAAAGCTAGATATTAGTGTGCATGTAAACAGAGTCACTGTCAGAGTTCACGTTTTGAGATGTTGGCAGAGCTTAAGGATGTTTTAGACAATATTAGTCTTTTCTGCCAGGGTTATTATTTAAAGACTTAATCAGTCATTTATTGTTAGGAATAATTTGCTATATATTTGTAATGATGGTGTTTGAACTTTCAATACATTAAAACAAATGTCAGAAGTCTATCCTTAAGTTCAGGGATTTAGTTTGCAGGAATTGGGTTGAATGTAGGTTTTAGTTCCATTTTTCCATCTTTTAATAAAGTTATTCTTAGTTGCATGCCAAGGAATTGGACTTTCATATCCATTTGTTGTTACTAAGTTAGATTTGGTGGGAAAGTGTCTGCTTTTGAGAGAGTTCTTCAATAAATAAATGCAAGCAGGAAGAAGGATATGGCCATGAGAACAAATTTTCATTAATAAATAAAACATGACCATGAAATCTAAGTTGAATACAAAATATATGACACATAAGACGTTGCGTTGGAAGAGACGTGAAAGCGATTGGTCAGTACTAATCATATAAACAGTATAAGGAAATATAGCGCCTTGTGGTTTTCTTTTAATCTGTTTAACATAATTAAAGACTTTGAAAGAGTGACAGCAGCATATCTTGAGTCTGACCTTTAACCTGCACATTTAACAGCATGCAATACGCCAATTAGTACACTTAGCCTCTGTGACCCTTTCTGATAAAGTTTGACTTCCTTGTTAATTCAGCGACCTTAATCACCCAGGTGAAAGTATTAATTCAACAACCCTAACCCTAACCCTGCATATCCGCCTCATTGTATGAGAGCACTCAAGGAATTAACTGCATGCTGAGTAATTATGTGAAAGAAGAATTAGCTTGACTCAGGCATCATTTCACTAAGGAAAGTAAAGGCAGTTGCTAATTGTAAACTCCACTTGATGTCAGACCAAAGGTTTTTAATTTCTATTCAACTAATCCGGTTTTTTCTCCTGTCAAGGTGAAATTCGGTGAACCAGCGGACCAAGACTCTCAGGAGCTCTTTGGGCTGATCTGTCAGTTTGTCCACGACTTCAGGGGGGCTCACGCTGAAATGATATGAGTTTAGAGTAGCCGCTGAGACTTCAGTGATACTTGTTAAACAAACCAAAGAGAGATCTGATGGTCTTAGTCACACTTCAGCGGGATAAAATAATAAACACTTTGAATGCAGTGTTTGATATAAGTAGACTGTTGCATCGATGTATATTTGTTCAAGCTATTTGTATTTTTCTTTGTTGTTGTACAGATGTATTATAAAGGCCATTGGATGTGATGTATTGTAAAGATGTATGTGTATAATGCACCTGGATGAAAGGATGATAACGCTGTGAACAATAAAACTGATCCATGTCACATTTATGCTAGAAGTCAGTTTGATTTGGGTTGATTAGATGTTTACCGACAGTTGTTTTCAGACGAATCAGGAATGCATTTTGATAATCCAGCGCTGTGTATGCTGTGTTGTGCTGCTAATACCCACAGCTGTCTGCTGGCAGGAGAACAAAACACACTTCCCTTCAGACGGCAGCTGAGGCTGGTGTACTCTTGCTGTGAGATTATTCTGAACATGCAACTGCTCTGTGATCGGGGACGTTTGCTTTCCCAGTGATCCAGGAGGTGCTCCAAGGCCGTCTCTGATTTAGAAAAAACACATCTGCACTGTGGCATGATGAGAAAGACTAAATTCACCTTCAAAAGGTAGAAAGGTACTCTAAGCCCGGGTTGGAACTGATTTACAGTATGTGCTGGACAGGTATGTGTGTGTGACTTTTTAATCTGTTTTAACAACAAAAATACTGATCCTTTTTCAAACTGTAGTGATACAATGAACTAGACCCCTACTTACTGAGCAGAAACAGCTGCATATTTTCTGTTAAAAGGGAGAAACTCCTCATTAATTGAACATAGCGTCTTCAGTGGTAATTCATTAGAAGGAAACAGATTGCCATTAAATGTTTTTTTTTTCTCCAATATATCAAAATTGTAGCCGAAATCAAAAAGAGATTAGTGGCCTGATTTCCTGGTTCCAGCTTCACAAATGTGAAGATTAGCTGCTTAATATTCATTTTGAGTTTTTAGGTAATCACTTTATGTAAAAACCAATCACTATTTCAGACCCAAATAGACCATTTTGTCTCCTTTTTTGTGAGGTTGGGTTTAACAAGGTAGACACGTTGGACCTTTGTGGCAGAGAGAAGATCACGAGTATACCAGATACTGTTTTTATTCATTTATCTGTAATAAGGTTTGAACTGTAAAGGTATTTCAATAGCACTGTTTCGGTTTTTGGGGTTTTCCCTTTCCTGTAGTGTCTTATTTAAGTTTGTCTGCATGTAAATGGTCTGCAATGGCTAAAATAAAAAATTGGAAGCTGACCAATCGGAGCAGACTACACTCTGGATTCAGGCCCCATTTACACGGGAACGCAAACGAAACACAAACGAATCGAATTCGATATCAAAAAAGTCTTCCGTTCACACTGATATGGCTCAATAAACATGTCCATTCGCACAAGACCGCTCCACCCGCTGGAGACGCTGTAGTACATATGCCGGGCCTGTAAGTGGCGCTGTACTTCCGCCACAAAATACACCAAAAGCAGCGAAGAAGACCCCCGAGCATGGTTGCCTGGTTGCCCTTCTGTTTATTCTCTGTGGTGGATTTAGCAACACATAGTTCATGTAGTTCTCCATGTCCACTTGTTGCTGATGGTTGTGGTAGAGGAGCTGTAGATTTAGCACTAACATCTGTAGCATGTGTGACCTGCCCCACCGGGGAGGGGGGGGGGGGCTGCGATAATAAAAGGGGGTTAGGATACTTAACGCTAACCTGGGTTCCCCAATACGAGCCCTTAGGACAAGTCACGCAGATAAGAATAAAAGGATGGACAGGGACGCGGCCTCAAGTTAAAATGTTTACAAAAGTTTATTATATAAATAATCAGGTAAAAGTTCAGTATTAGAAAATGGGTAAATGTGCGGGGGGGTCCTTAACGACCAGAATTCCCCAACTAGGGACAACTTAGCCCAAAACTTCTACATCAGTCTCTAAGTAACCAACATAAGGTATTTCGATGCCATTTGCTGCATGGAGTTCAAGCCAATGACAGGAGTTGAGACCTCCCTGAAAATTCTGGGCAAAGAAACTGAGTGATAGTGGTTACCATTGAGCCGGTGTTGAGTAAACAATTAATCTCCACACTGCCCAGGCCAACAGTTACAGTTGGGCAGGACCCTAACAACTTTGAGACAGCGATGTCATCCTCTGAGCCAGGAGCATTCCCTTCTGGTCATCAGTAGCAGTAGCAGCTACTGACAGTAGCTACTGACCATGCTACAGCAGTGAGCGGGAGAGGCGGGGCTATGGCTTCATCGTTATCAGGAAATGATCGTATAGGACGTACACACTGAGCCGTTTGGCCCCCCAAGGCAAGACCATTTTATTTATATAGCACCTTTCAGTATGCAACAGTTCAAAGTGCTTTACAAAATAATAAACAAAATAAATTTAAGAATAAATACAGCATAAACACATTATTAAATGGCATTTAAAAACAGGCATAAAAAAGCAAAGATAATTAAATCAATCAATCAACACAGCAGGTACAGAATACATGAATAAAAGGCATACTGCAGTGTGAGTATGAACAGCTCAATTAAAAGCAGCAGTGTTTTTAGTCTGGATTTGAAAATAGGAAGTGTTTGAGCGGACGTGCACGATTTGGGCAATTTGTTCCAGATTGTCGGAGCACAATAGCTAAAAGCTGCTTTTCCATGTTTAGTTCTTATTCTCGGAACAGAGAGCAGACCCGACCCAGAAGACCTGAGACACCTTGGTGGTTCATAGTTGTGCAGGAGATCGTTTATACACCTCAGTCCTAAGCCATTTAGTGATTTAAAAACTAGCAGTAGTATTTTAAAATCAATTCTTCGGTCGACTGGAAGCCAGTGTAAAGACTTCAGAACCGGACTGATGTGATCCACTCTTTTAGTGTTTGTGAGGACTCGAGCAGCGGCGTTCTGAATCAGCTGCAGCTTTCTGATGGATTTTTTAGTGAGTCCTGTGAATCCGCTATTGCAGTAGTCGAGTCTACTGAAAATAAAAGCATGGACAAGTTTTTCTAAATCCTGTTGCAACATTAGTTTTTTAATCCTAGATATGTTCTTCAGGTAAGCTGACCTAATAACTGTTGTAATGTGACTGTTAAAATTCAGGTCTGAGTCCATCACTACACCCAGATTTCTAGCTTTATGAGTTACTTTGTAGTCTGCCGACTGAAGCTCTGTGATTACTTGTAATAGGTCCTTCTTTGCTCCAAAAACAATTAGCTCAGTTTTTTGTTTGTTAAATTGGAGAAAGTTCTGAGTCATCCAGTCATTGATGTGCTCAATGCACTTGCTCATTGTTCAAATCGGAGAGTAGTCTCCCGGTGTAATTTTTAAATAAATCTGGGTGTCGTCTGCATAGATGTGATAGCTTAGATCGCTGTTTTTAATAATTTGAGCCAGTGGTAGCATATAGATATTAAAAAGCAAAGGTCCTAAGATGGAGCCTTGAGGAACCCCGCATGACATATTTGTCATGGTTGATTTGTAGTTGCCTATTGAGACAAAGTTTGTTCTGTCTTTAAGTAGGAACTAAACCAATTTAGAGCTGTTGCTGAAACTCCCACCCA
This sequence comes from Notothenia rossii, assembly GCF_949606895.1. Classification (NCBI taxonomy): domain Eukaryota; kingdom Metazoa; phylum Chordata; class Actinopteri; order Perciformes; family Nototheniidae; genus Notothenia; species Notothenia rossii. Next base: position 9,190,914 of record NC_136902.1, read on the forward strand.
GTTTTCTAGACAGTCTAGCAATATGTTGTGGTCAACAGCATCAAAGGCAGCGCTGAGAGCGTTCCGTACGCAGATCTACCCACCTTGGGACCCGTTATCGTTTTAGGGGTCCGAGAAAAGTGGCATATACAACCCGTTTTGTTCCCGTGCAAACAGCACCTCAGACAGAGGGTGAAAAGAGGTGCTGCAGCAAAGGCAGTATGAGAGAAGTAAAGTGCTTTTTGAACATTAAAGCATGGAGACATGTTACAGAAGAGGCACAAATATGAACCTGAAAATGAACCGAATGCGTTCCCTTTTAACCATGTGCTGTTGTGGCTGCTAGCTTCAAGGCTAACCAAAGATGTAAAGGACTCAAATACTTCCTTGGTAGAATGAACTGGTGGAGTTCATTAACTCTTTTCTATTTAGGAGAGCTTCTTCTTGCTATCATTGCATTTCAACGTATCCAACCTGCCTCCTGGTTTCATGTTGTTGCCACAAAATGTAGTCACAGGGTCACCTCTTTAAAACCTGAGAATGCCCAGTGACTTCACTTTTAAAGGACGGCACATAAAGTTACTGCAGATGTATTATTTGGTTTCATGTTGGAGTTTGTTCTGAGAAAACAAGTTCACATTTACACATAGCAACAGCTCCAATGCCTAATGCTGTGATCAAAATGTTTTTCTGAACAATGGCTGGATCCTGTAACTGTCGTATTGTCTATCATTATCTGCAGTTCACCTCAGCTTTAGAGTTCTTAGTATCTTAAGGCTTTTTTGTTTGTTTACAATTGACTATTTTTGTTCTCCCATCAACACAGATACAAGCAGGAGCAGACAGTTGTGATGAACTCCCCTACATGACTAGCTCTGCTCCAAAAAAAGTCAGCAAACAGCCCGTGGAAATAGATGTGGTTTAAGAAGCTAATATTTTAATATTATCCTCAGGATTTAGTGGAGACTTAATAGAGGAGGAAGGACGGTGAATATTGGACTTACGTTTATCAGATCGCCACGAACAAGACTCCGAATGAATGCTAATGTTGCTACGTGTCTGCTGCTTATTTAAATAGGCAAGCGGTTTCTAACATGTCAACTTTAAGTGAGGATAATACTGTACGTCAATGTTTACAGCTTATTGTGATGCCCTGAGGAGGACAAAAAATCAAGACAATTTTACTCCTGATGAGTTGATTCTAAGTAAATCTCCCCAAATAAAAATCACAAATATCACTGTGGAGGAAAACAGCTTCCTCTGCCAGGGTGTGACAACACACATCTCAGATTGCCTCAAGCACATAGCAGATTGTATTGCTTTGAAAAGTGGAAAATGCACAACTTTTCTATTAAATAAGTGTAAAAGTAAAATGACTTTGTAAAAATCGAGTCTTTCTGAAGATTGCCAAAGCCCATCATTATATGCTACAAGGCTTGTTGTGCTCAGCGTGTTAAATGCAGAGAACATATAACTCCTTTTGACCACTAATTAAAATCCTTAGAGACATGTTCTTTCTATCAACACCCAGTGGAGGTCTGAGTTTATTTTCTTTCTCTTTTCTTTGTCCCTTTCATGTGATAAAACGCTCCGTGCCCACCTATAGTCTGCATTAGTTTCAAAGGACATAATTGCTGGAGGAAGAAGGGAAAAACTCATTTGATTTGTTCACTATCTGATGACGAGTTGAAGCATTTTTCGAGATGCCGTCTCACCTGGCAGCCTCCAAGATAGCAGCAGACACACATAAATGGATGAAAGGACTTTTAGCTTTTACTGATTTTCTAGTCATTGAACATCAACTCAGCGTAACACACGAGTGCTTGAGATAATTGTTTTTTGTGAACCAAAGTCAAGTCATTTAAACACAAGGAGCCCAAAGATCACATCCGTCACCAACAATGAACACAATGAGGTCATGTCCAACAACATTTTACAACATCCAGTCGCTTTTGTTCAGCTTGTTTTCACACCAAGGACACTGACTAGACAACACAAGACAGCTATGGTATTACCTATACATGTAGAGCTTTTGATTATCATTTCCGACGTAAAATAATTACTGACGTCTCTTGACCTTGGAGGTCCTGCAGCAATTATATTCTCACAACAAATGTATGCATCATCATTACGCTTCATTCTTGCCACAGTGGCTTTGGACTGCCCAGATATACCTCAATGATTCAATACTACATATATTTCAAGGATTTATCCATTTTCTATACTTGCTTTTTAGCTTTCTTGCTTTAAGTCAGATGAAAATATTGATGACACTCGTCTGTACGCTACAGTGCCACAATGTACATTCAGTGTAAATAATGCAGACATTTTCTTTTAAATTAATCTGTAACACCCATTTATAACCATCTAAATACTGCTCCAGTTAATATAAAAAGAAAAAGGCTTATACTTTACATACAGCATGAATTAATGTATTTATATTCCAAGTATGTTGATTCAACGTTTGCCTCTATAAAATATATGACTCACTTTATCAATTAAGGGTACTAATTAAACCTGCTTCCTGTTTAATAATAAGGGCTGACGGTGAAGTACTGCCTATGAAACTATGTCCAACTATTTGAGGGATTTACAGACCTGTGAAAAGGTCCAAAACCTCCAAGGTCATGTCAATTATTTTCTTGAAAATTAAAAAAACTATTATATAATTCATGAGACCTTGCGAAAACCTATAGCTCTATGCCAAATACTTTTTAGTTATGAATCTTAAAAGGTTGTGAAGTCTAAGCTTAACCAACGGCATGGATGTTTCAGAAATTGGAGTAGTATCAAATCTTTACATATTTTATATATAGCTAAAGATTTTATAAAGTAAAGTAAGTAGCAAAAATGTGTTGATTATAATATAGTGATGCAATTAAAGCTGGTAAAGGTGCAGCTAGTTTTAATCACTTTGTATACCGCAGCTTGTGAATTTACTCGAGTTGGAACTAAAGTCTGATTTAAGTGCTGATTATATTTCACATCATTCATCCAAATATGTAAAGTCACTAAAGGTGTTAAACAAATGTAGTGAAGTAGAAGTAAAAAGTAGCATACAATGGAAAATACTCAAGTCAAGTACAAGTATCTCAAAACTACTTAAGTACAAAATTTGAGTAAATGTACTCCGTTACTTTCCACTTCTGAACAGGTGCAGCTAACGTATCCTAGCAACAACACTTCAGCTAGGGTATTTAGCTGCGTTATGCTAGCTTAGTTTAGATAACATTTTACTCACCGGGACGTTGTAAAAGGCTTCCTGGATCCCCTCGGTCAATGTTCTTGTCTGTTGTCCTCCACACGGCCGGGTTTCACGTTAAAATCCATCACGTCTTTTCTTGTTTACTTTATACCTTTTCCTGCAGTGTCAAATATGCTACCTACAAGGGGGCGGGACTTAACGTAATTCCACCAACAGGTAACTTTCACTCCGCCTTCTAACCAATCGGAAGTGATGGAATGTTTACTCCAGTTGGCTACTGTTCTTGGAGTGATTTGTTTTGTACTCCTTACTAACTTTATCTCACAGCGAGCTTCAGTTAGCCTACTAGTTACTTTCATTTCCAAATGTAGTGATTTTGTTTGTTTATGATAAAATGAAGGATGAAGGGTTCCTTAAAGAGTTGAGAAAAGTATCTTTCTTCTAAATAAAATATGTGGAAACCTTGTTGGATTGGCTGGAAAAGACATTGTCACAAAGCTGAAAACAGGGCAGCCAATACATGGTTTTCATAAAACCTACAAACTTATGATGAGCTAAAAGAATGTGATGAATTGCTTATTAAATGACCCAGTATAACAAACAGAACCTTTAAAAAAATGTGTTTTACTGATATCCAATATTCATGCATTGCAAACCACCTAGAAATGTTTTAATGACAAGCTATTGTTAACACCATGCTCTCAACTTGTTTTTAACATTTAAAAGTGTGACACTATTCCTCACATCATCAGCATGGGTTCAAATCCCTTTTGGTTGTTGGCTGCTTAAAATTCTACAATATTATCACTTTCAACGGAGTAACCTAATGACTTGTTGTTCAGCCACAAAGATCAAAAAGCTGCAATCATAAGCATGGATTTAATGAGAAAGCAAATGAATCCCTAACACCAAATGCGCTTTTCAGGATTCAGGCTTATTTCAGTTTAATAGCAAAAAGCAGACCCCAATATCCCTAATTACAACTTCTGAGGTCTGTATATCTTTAATTTTGTACTCTTTATATTTACTTCAAAGCTATAGTACCTCAAGGGCATGACATGATAGGATTTCACTACTTATGGTCCTTGTTTATGTGACAAATAAACCTTTGAATTATTGAATGAATAGCTCACAACACTAAGCAGAAACAAGGAAGTTATGGTGTGTTTATTCAATGTTACAAATCTTACTTCACATGGATTCACGAATGTATTTACGTAATAGAGAACAAATACACACATAAACACATATAACATATACAGAATTTGTCAGCAGTAGACTAGATACAAAGTGCTTTACTCAGACATTAAACACAAGATAAATGAACAGATACATAAAACATTTAAACAGAGATGATACAAGAAAAGTTAGGCATGAATTACTTTAAAAAGTAAAGGATAAAAAGTAAAAGACGACACTGAGTAAATTCAGTATAAGGTAACAAATGCTTACAGTGGTTAATGCTGAGAAAAAAATCCACTAAAGATCCCAAAATCAATGACATTACAATCTACATAAAATGTCATACTCCAATGAATTTGAAGATAAAGCAGTTGTACTGGCGGAAAACGGTTTCTCCTCACTGACTTCTGTTGAGCACCACAGGAATGTGCAGCTGTAAATTAAATCTGAAACATGTTCTGCCCACCTGTGCAATGAGATTATGATGAGTCACTACCTGCAGCCACAGTGGAGAGGAAGCTGTGGTAGAAAACACTCAAACTCTTGCTCGAGGGCATTTTCAGTTCTATACTTCTACATTACAGTCTGGAAAACCATGAAAAATATATCTGGAGATAATTATTTAGTGGATTTGCTGCATCCGAGAAAAAAAAGACAGTTAGAACTGAATATCCCCTGTATCATATCCTGTCTGAACACCGACAATTAATGAGTCTATACTAAAATTGAATTTTTTTAGGATAAATATAGACTTTTAGGGAATTACGCATACTGTAGCAGTTAATGGCAACTTCTACATGTGCGTGCGTAAAGTGGATGGCTGTGCGCGCACATACAGGCATCACATCACTGCGGAGAACAGCTGCTGTCAGACGCGTTATTCGGAGAGGGACTGAGGGCTATGGACGATTTATCGACAGATTCGCCTCACACTGGAGCAGTCTTCTCCAAAACATTTATCTACTTTTGTCACTAGCTTAAAATAAAGTCTACCTAAAAAATGAGACGCATAGACAACAATCGGTGATTTTTGATTCCCTTTATTCTGCAAAAGAAGGCTTAGTTATTCTTTTTTTTGGTCTCATTTGGATATGGCACACATTTGGATCCAGTAAGAATTTCACAGCGTCAGACGCATCTGCTGCGGGGGAAACCAGCCGGAGGGACTCGGAACTTTGCGTGGCACATGAGACGCTCTCTTTTTTCGGAATCAGGCGCAGAGGGAGCCATGGTGAACTATTTCATACTGGTGCTCAGCTGGACTGTGCTCTCTGAGGTGGCCACAGCTCAGAATGACACGGAGCCTATTGTCCTGGAGGGGAAATGTCTGGTGGTGTGCGACTCTAACCCCACCGCGGACTGGAAGGCTTCGTCCTCTCCGCTCGGCATCTCTGTGCGCGCGGCCAACTCCAAGGTGGCTTTCTCTGCAGTCCGGAGCAACAACCACGAGCCGTCGGAGATGAGCAACAAAACGAGAATAATCTACTTCGACCAGGTTAGGACGATTTTATCATTATAATGTCAGAAAGTGGTTCAATTGGCTTTTAGCAATTCCCCCCCCCCCCTTTTTTTTCTTTACTGAATGACTGTGAATACTCTGCATTCAACATTTCAACATGACACCAAATGTCACTTTCTCCAACAACAAAATGCAATAACACAAATAAATAAAGATGAATACTAAATAAATAATAATAAAGCAATCAAAAAAAAAATGTGCAGAAAACACCCCACTATAAATCCATGAATGAAAGAACAACCAGTTTGATGAAAATGGTTGTCATCAAATAAAATTGCATCCCCACACATAATTGTAAAACAAACAAAACCCAACTCCCCTATAATTTACCATCTGTCAAAACCCTTTTTCTTGTCTAGTGTTTTTTGTCCTAAACTTTCATCCTGGAGAACCGTTTTGATTCGTGCTGATTTTAGTGGAATATCTGCACCTCAGAGTTTAGTTTTAGGCTGCTTGTAGTTTGCATGTTGGAAAGTGTCTGGATGATGTTGGAGAGCTGGCATCCTGCAGAGCCAGTTTGTTTCAAGCTACCACACACACACACACACACACACACACACACACACACACACACACACACACACACACACACACACACACACACACACACACACACACACACACACACACACACACACACACACACACACACAGCATCACTTTCAACACTCCCTCCTCCCTCTCTCACCCCAAAAAAATCTGCCAACACAACCAACAAGAATGTGATTAGTCACACAGCGGTGGGCAGAGTTAGGTGTTAATAACAATATCACTGCCTGATCCCCTGCCCTCTCATTTGTAGCCTCATAATACCTTGTGCTGTCTACAAAGTGCATGTCATCTGATTGGTGCACATCACGCTGTTGCTATGAAAGCAGCACCTGTCAAAGGTGGAGGCTGCAGTGGCGACTTTATCAGGTGTGTTTCAGATGTGCAGGAGTTCCTGCCTCCATCAATCAGGACCCAAAGGAGTTAATTTAAATACTGTATGTCATCTAATAGGTGCTTAAAACCTTTTAGTGACATTCAGACAGCATTTAATGCTGAGTGACATATTCAGAGTGGGTTTGCAAGCAACAGTAAGAAACATTTTTTTATGTATTATATCATAACACTTTAATATTCATTCGGTTAGACGAAAAAGCAGTAATCAAATAGCTTCTACATCTGTTCAGGCTCTGTCTCATCAGTGCTGACACTGATGAGACAGAGCCTGAAAAGATTTAGAAGAAAAATCCTCTCCTTGCACCAAACTGGAACATTTTTATTAAATAATGTCATTGAGCATCATTTAGAATTTTTTTTATGTGAGTATGTATGAAAGTTGAAAGCGGGGTTTTGATCCATTGAGAGGAAAAATGTAATATCATTTGAAGTGTGTTGCATTCAGGGTGTGTGTGTGCAGCGTTGTGAAACCTGTGTTCATGAACACATGTAATCCTAAAGCCTCCTTGAATAAAATCCTTTGCTGAAGTGCTGGCTACGTATATAAACACCTTTGTCATAATGTTTTCTTACATCCTCTCTCTTTCTCATAGGTTCTGGTGAATATAGGAAACTACTTCACATTTGAGTCAGTATTTTTGTCCCCTAGAACAGGAATCTACAGTTTTAACTTCCATGTTATTAAAGTGTACCAGAGCCAAACTATACAGGTAAGAAAACGTGTGTTATTGTTTACATTGTTAACCTGTTTTAGTATTAGAGAGGGATAAAATGTATTTTTTAGGTACTGTTTGGACATTTTGGTGTGGGTTTAACATTACGTTCAATTAAAGAAAGAAGTAAAGATCATACACACCTCATTTTTAATCTGATACGTTAAAGAAGACTCATGTTCAGGTGTATATCAGTACACCCTCTGTCTGAAACCAGAGCCCAGTCTGCTCTGGCTGGTTAGCTGGCTGCCTCTGTTATGATTGGTCCACCCCTTAGAGTTGTCCCGCCCCTTAGCCTATCACGCACAATGTGTTGGAGCGTTAGCCAATGTTAGGGCGAGTGTTCCATAGTGATGTCACTCTGTTACTGAAGTAAACAAAGGAGTCCAATGCAGACCATTTACATACACAAACAACGATATGACATACTACAGGAAAGGAAAAACACCAAAAAAGCATACTATGGCCCCCTTAAAGGTATTTTTTATAATGAGTAGCTGTGACTGTGTAGGTGAGTTTTGCACAAGAGGTTAAGATGTTACAAATAAGATGTTAGCACTATTCAGTATTTTAAGGTTTCTAACTGTTATTTCTGTTATCCAGGTGAACTTGATGTTAAATGGGAAACCAGTCATCTCTGCCTTTGCGGGTGACAAAGATGTAACTCGTGAAGCGGCCACCAATGGAGTTCTGCTTTATCTAGAAAAGGAGGACAAAGTCTACTTAAAGCTGGAGAAGGGAAACCTAGTTGGCGGATGGCAGTACTCAACATTTTCTGGCTTTCTTGTGTTCCCGCTGTGAGAAAAAATGAAAGCAAAGAAGATTGTAAGCATCCTGACTTCTTCATAAAGTGTTGTCACTGTATAATCAAAACATTGCTGCTCCATCTTGCCAAAATGTTGAAAGGAGATAGATGGGAAAGGATCCAAACAGTGAGAAGACATAAGACTTTGGAAATCATTCACGTTCTCTGATTGTGAGTTCACGTCCAGATGAAAGAGACTCGATGAGCTATTAGATGTGTCTGCCAATCAAGCAACCTCAGAGAGAAAGACTCAAAATCTAAAAAATACTTTTCCCAGTTCAACATGGCAACTGTTGCATTCAAGTACATCTGCCTTTTGGGTGTAAACTGTATATGCTTGTGTTACTTGTGTAGCGAATCATCAAAGTAATCAAATTGTAAGTATTTTTGGGGGTATCTACTCTGGTCAAGAGATGATGGTGGTGCCACTTTGATGGCAAACATGTATTTGCTTTAAAAAAAAGAGATCAATGCTTATTGCAATGCGCGTTTAGTGATCAGAGGAATTCATTGATTACTTAAAAGGCCTACTGGGTCAAAAGCACAACTCCAGAGACGACAGAACCAAGAGGCGCCACAAAAAAGACACTCAAAGAGACATAAAACAACCTTAAAATCACACAAACACAAGACAAAATTACACATAGACGCTCAAAAATACCACAAAGAGACTCAAAACCACCACAATTTGAGGCAAAACGACGAATGACTCTGCTATTTCAGTATGGTTGTCGCTCATTCAAAAGTCTGTGCACAGGAACCCATAATGTGCTTATCCGTCCATTATCAGAGTCCACATTTCATATTTTTCTGATTATTAAGAATCACTGCTGATACTGATATTTTGCTTTTGGTGAATAATGAATGAAGGTTGTTTGTTTATTTCAGTTTACTGGTAAACCCAGTCGCCCAGAAATCACATTTATATTCCATCAATTTGATTTGGCAGAGATGCTTTGGAGGGATTACTATCAGTGGCAATGTTTTCTTCAATTGGTGTTTTTGTAATGTATTGTAAATCTGGAGATTTGAGTTAGCATCCTGATCCCATGTATAGTAAGGTTTTAGTCAACAAAAGCTGCTGTAATCAATATTTCCATCAGAACAATTGATCAATGGATGTGAAATGTGCTCCATGATAATAAGAATAATCATCACCAACTCTGTAGTTCCCTTTAGATATTTCGAAAGCTTAATTTTTTCAGCCAATTCTTTTTGGTTTTATAGCTCACCATTTGTGTTGACTCTCTCTGCTCTAATGAGCACTATTTTCATCAGGCAGCTCTTATTCTTTATAAAAGCATAGATAATATCAGTAAACGCTGATTATGGAGTTGCCTCAAAGCACAAAGACAAAGTTAGCAACTAGCTGGTGGAAATACTTGGGCATTCTGCAGCAAAAGAGTGGGATATGTTCCAATAGCGGAAGCCAACACTGAAATATTTGACTTAAATTCAACAGAGGGACACAAACACGACTCCAAAAGTGTTTTCATACTGCTTCCTATCTGCCGGATGTGCAAGCTAACAAATGTGTGCTATCAAAACTAGCCAAATAAGCCAACAATATGTCAGCGTGAGCTTGTTTCTGCTGCCCCCATGTGACCAAAACCTGTCATTGCAGGTTGAGGATTCGGCTAGAGCTTTTTTATTTTTTGTTTAACCAATACCGCCATCTTTCCCTGAACTTAACCACACGTGAGTGCCTAATGGTAACCATAGAAAGGGTTATCCTGCTTTAGTTTTTACAGTCAAAGCGCATATTGTTGGGAAAGCAAATAAAAAGGAGGCCATTGAAGGTGTTGTCGTTGATACGTTCATTCAAATATGTTGTCAGTATATTGATAAAATAATACATCATACATTTCCCCAAAATGTATCTGCTGTTAAAACTAGTAGGTGTAACTTGTGTATTCACAATACACAAGTCAAGTTGTGGTTTATGGATGTTAATAAAGTGTAATGGACCTCTAAGGACGTTAATTAGTTGACATGTAGATAATAAACGGGTTCCTGTCACTGCTGGTGAGCATAAACAGCTTCCACTGGGCCACCTGAATAAATGATGAATTAATAAACTCCTTAATAGCTGCTCTGGAGCTCAACCTGTGCGTACACAGCACTTCCCTTCATGTCTACAGAGGAGTTAATGTTTGCATTTCTGCAGTGTGTTAAAATCAACCTCAAAGGCTTTCCTGCAGAAGTATTTAAATCGTCTGCATTCTCGTCAGGTTAAGTGGTTTTAACGTTTACTTTTGCTGATCAAATGTATGTTGTTTACTGACATATTTTTTTGTCAGTGACTGAATGTTGCCCTCGGCATCAATGACATTTATTTTTTGTTGCCGAGAAAACGTCTGATGAAGCTGATTGCTACAGTTCTCTGTTACGACGAATAAAGAGGCAGAGGTAGGAATGTGTGTGCAGCTCAAAAGGCTCTCTGAAGATTCACAGTGGAATCGCACTCCATACTTAAAATGCTCAAGGAAAGGACTCTGTGGTGTAAAAGTGCAAATATATTCACTGACAGATATCTGACGGGACAAGGATGGTGACACTTATTAAATAACCCTGCTACTTTTATGGAACCATTTATATTTATCTTGCTGAACCGAAACAATCTATATTTCTTTTTTACTTCATGTTTGTGTCACGTTGTTCTATCCATGATGAGTGTGGAAGCTGGACTGTGCCTCTGTATGATGATAGTTTCAGAACGTTATTCAATTATTGCTCAACCTAAATGATGTAAATCTAAGGCTTGAAAGGTTTTAATGTCATCATTAAATGTTCCAATAACTAATGTATTGAAGAAATATGGCGATAAATGATCAATAAAAATCGTGATTTTTATAAAATAGTTTTCAGAGGATTTTTTTTTAAAGTTGCATTGGCCAGTCATCATTTTGCAAGAACATTTTATATTTTTTATGCGGCAACTCAGAGCTTCGCTGCTGTTTTTGGATGGACCCTCTTTAACTTTTTTGGTAGAACCAATTAGCAGAACTTCAGTGATTTAAAGAGTGAAAAACTGATGAACAAAAACACATAAAAAATGAAACAGCACATCGTGTGAAATTATTTTTAAGACAAATGAATGCATTAACCATTTTTGAACAAACCATGTTATTAATGTTCATTGAAAACCTTAAAACGTGTTATTTAATTGTACATTTAAAGAGGCTCTATGCTTTTTGTGGGTTTCCTGTATAGTGCGTTATATAGGTTTTTGTGCATGCACTATACGTGATAGACTAAGGGGCAGGACATATCTAAACGGTTGACCAATCACAACAGATCCGGCCAGCTAACCAATCAGAGCAGACTGGGCTCTGGTTTCAGACAGAGGGTGAAAAGAGGTGCTGCAGCACAGGCAGTATGAGAAAAATAAAGAGCTTTTTGAACATTAAAGCATGGAGACATGTCACAGGAGAGACACTAAATACTGATATGAACCTGAAAATTAGCAATAATATAGGCATTCAAATGTTTAAGTTGTTGCACAAGTAGACTTTAGTTCTGGGTGATTTATTGTAAAGCCTCACTTGATTTACAACATGTTGCAAACAGCATTGTATTTAGTCCACAACAGGAAGGACTTCTGATTGTGATTGTTGAACTCCAATTTTACAGCAGCATCAAAAAGTTGAAACACAGCCAGGTTCTGTTGTTTCTCTTTGTTTTGTCTCCCTTTTCTTTGTCTTCATTGATTATGTTTGTATAATGTTTCGTAATTGGAATAAAAAAATGTTGTGGAAAGTACGGAGTCTGTGAAAACAGATTGGAATGGTTGAGGCTTCAGATGCTGCAGCTGAACACTTTATCAAAAAACAACAACATATTCTTACAGTTTCATTTGACAGGATCATTCAGAAAATATCTGCTGGAAACAAATTGGTTTAAATGTGCAACATATCCTTTTGTGTCTGGTGATACATTGAAAATGTATTTTTTGGAAGGTTCTATCTACGCACATTATATAATCATGTCTGTTATTGTGTTTTCAGTTTGGCTGTCAGAAAATACATTATTTTCCTCTTTCTGTTCTTGGCCCTTTGATTTCTGCCTCCTTTCAAATCAATCTGTAATAAGTCGAGGTGGGGCTCTGAGAAATGTCCTAAATCATTGCATTAAATTGAATTTACTGAGCGAGTCCTCCAGCTCAGCCTCTGTGAAGATCTGATTACATCAAAGTGCAAAGGGCCTTAAGAAGGAGCTGGAAGTTGTTTATGAGTGTTCCCTTTGAGCAGGTTGTCCTCTTGGGAGAGACATGTGATGTTGTCTTTCAAATGCACAGAATAGTGTAAATAAAGAGTGAACCTAACATGTTTACAGTTGTATGTTGTGATTACTATGGACATTGACTTTTGAATGTACAATGATCTTTTTCAATGGAAATCATCAGAAGCATCTGAAGCGCAAAAAAGGCTCAAAATCATTCTTATGCCCCTTTCACACCAAGGCTTTTCCCGTTCCAGCTCCGTGCTAGAGCTTTTCTGGTTCGGAACCGGTTCTTCGGTTCAGCTCCCGCTCTGTTCACACCGCTCAGAGCCCGATTGGTTCTGCGTCATTGCGTCATCGTTTGCGTCATGACGTAACCGTTTACGTGCCTGCATGCTTCATAAAACCAAACCACGCAGAACCCCCTCACATCAACAACTACAACAATGGCCGATTGTATTGAAGCGCTACTCGTTTTGGTTTTGATCTGTCGAAACGAAATCGAAGAAATGGGACGACTTTACTACCAACTTTACAGTCGTTACATGCTACATCCAGAAGTTCTTTGGACCGCGTGCTCCCCTCCAGCTTCCTCTGTACCTCTTCGGAAGACCAGATTCCCAATAGGTAGCTGGTCTCTTCAGTGGACCACTGCTGCTTGTTAAGTTTTAGGTTTTCCATCGTTGTGTACAAACTGGATAAAACGTGGGCTTTTTGTTGTTGTTAGAGGTTGATCCCGCCCCTGCCCCTCCCCCCGCCTCCAACGTAAGCGTGACGTATGCGGTGTTTGCTTTCTAGGCCGACAACTTTTTGGTGCTTGAAACAAACTGGATTCCGGAGCTTAGAGGCTGCGGTGTGAACAGGAAAAACGGGTGCTTTTCAAGCTCCAGCTCCGAACCGGCCCTGTAACCGCGTTGGTGTGAAAGGGGCATTAGTCAGATGGGAAGTTCAGAGCCAGCGGAGACGATTAGGGCCAGATGTGTTTTCTTCTGAGATTAACAGAAAGCTTTTCTGACTTTTTTTTATCAGAAAAAAAATCACATTTGGTCAGACCCCCATAAAAACCAGTGCCCTAATCGTCCTCCGTACAAAAGCAAAGAAGCTGAACTGATGGTATATAACACAGAACACTGTTGGTTATTTATGATATTGTATCACCACTATGAAAACCAAAGGTGGAAGATGTATTCAGATCTTTTACTTGAAACAAAGTAGCAAAACTACAATGTGAAAATACTCAGTTACAAGTAAAAGTCCTGCATTCAAATTAAAATCCAAAATGATAAGTATTACAAAATATTTTTTAAAGTAGCAAAAGTAAAACTACTCATGGAGTATGACCCATTTCAGAAAAATACATGATGTGTTATTGTATCATAATCATAACCGCATTAATGTGTTCATCACTTTAACGTTGCAACTGGTAAAGCTGGTGTTTATTTATATTAATGTATAAACTGTTGGGTAGTTAAGCCTAATATAATATGGCATTATTTATTAGTTGATTTATCATTTGTAATAATCTCAATCTGCAAAGTAACTAGAGCTGTAAAATAGATTTAGTGAAGTTAAAGGACAACTAACTATTTCCTATCAAATGTAGTGAGCATAATGTGATAATACTCAATGTTTACTTAAGTACAGTACTCGACTAAATGTACTTAGTTACTTTCCACAACCGTTCAAAACGACCCTTTTGGTCTGAAAATGCATTCTGAAATATTACTGTACCTATCTCTAATTAAATCAATCCATGGATCTCATGACAATAATCAGTCATGTTGATTAATGCAAGATTAACATCCATTAATAACCAGCGTGTGAATTATTTGGAATAACAACACATCCAATCCGTGTCATTAGTTGTTTCATGGTGCCATTAAGGATAAACAGAGATTTCTATTGGTGTTCTATCCAACATATTGTATCTTTTTGGGATTAAAAAGGCAGTAAATGTGTGAAATCCTGATGTTTATTTTGTATCTTAAAAAGCAATAATACCCTCTGTTTATGAATCTGATCCTAAAATCATTTTCTGGGAGATTATCTGGCGCCGGAGCTTGATTTGTTCCCGTGTGTGTTCACGCTGTCAGACTGACTGTTTACGAGATAAGGAAGATCCAGCGAGAAAGTCATTTTAAGTAAAGTGCGCATCTCTCGACACGACATGAATTTTATTAGAGAGCAAACACAAGGTCATCCTGAAAACGCTACACTCAGTGATTGTACTGTATGGACGAGTGGCTGCAGAAAAGGGTATTTTATGAACGAGCTACTGTCCTCATGGCTTTATGATTGCTGTGTTGAATTTCAAACTTAAATCTGACCTTTGTAGGGGCATATCAGAAGAGAATATCAAAGCATATCTGAATATATTGTCTCTAAACAGTGCAGCACTGATTGTTTCCAGCACTTGGTTTGAGATATTCAGAGCACTGTTCAATTTGAGTGCATCTGGTGGGACTCATAACCCCTGAACTGAATTATAACAAAAAGCAATAGACTTCTCTAAACATAAAAATCATTCATTTAGAGGTTTCCACAATACCGACTGTTATAAAAAACACATGCACACGCCTTGAGATGTGTTTATACTGCATATTGAGACAGTGGCAGTTTGCTTTCTGTATAGCTACGTCTTAAAGGGGCCCTGTTATGCTTTTTGGCTGTTTTTCCTTTCCAGTATTGTGGCATGTACATTTCTGTGCCTGAAATGGCTCCTTTGGACTCCTTTGTTTACTTCCTAAACAAAGTAACATCACTATGTAACACTTCTTCTATTGGCTATCGCTTGAACACATTTGACAAGGTATGGTATGGGGCGGGACATCTCTAAGCTGTTGACCAATCACAACAGAGCTGGCCAGCTAACCAATCAGAGCAGACTGGGCTCTGGTTTCAGACAGAGGGGGAAAAGAGGTGCTGCAGCACAGGCAGTATGAGAACAATAAAGAGCTTTTTGAACATTAAAGCATGGAGACATGTCACAGTAGAGGCTTAAAGTACAAATATGAACTTGAAGATCAGCACAATATGTCCTCTTTAAGACAGTGGCAGTTCACTTTCTGTCTCTTCAAACAACTGAATCAAATAAGGACAATGCCGACTGTTTTTCAAAAAGTGTTAATTCCTCATAATCTTCTCCTCTGTATGCCTGCAGGTGTGAGTCTGGGCTTGAATAAGAAAACAACTTTGCAGATAAGATAGCTCCGTGACTCATAGGATCTGAATTTGTCATTTCCTCTGAAAGATGTTTGCGGCCACATACAGGGAGAGATGGACAAAATATCAATCTTTTTTATGATAAGGGAAAATAGAAACATACTTACAGCTCTGCAATAAACACTACATCTGTGAAGCTTATATAATGCAGTGTGCGCTGAAAGTGTTGATTCAGTTCTACAGTAATGTCTGAGGCTGTTTGTGATGCATTATATTATGGAGGTGTTCCTGTTATTATGTCCATGTGTCAATCTCACCGCACGTCTTACAGAAAGCGTTTGGAGCATAACAGAATTGACCTGTTTTCAAATAAACAAGCGCAGCAGCCTTTCTCTGTGATAAAGGCTGGGCTGGTTGTTAGAGAGGGAACCGGGCCAACTGTGAGTTTTGAAGCCTTTGATTTCCTCCTTGGTGGAGTTACGCGCCGCTACACTGCTGCTGCTGCTGCTGCTGCTGCAACCTCTAGGGTAACTGAACGACAGACAGTGGAGAATAACTTCACTATTCCCTGACCTTAAACGTTACATAGGTGCACGTTCATTTATGTAATACAGAGGGGTGAGACAGATTTAAAGCAGCTAATACAAAATGTCATTTAACGATGAATCACATGACTATTTGCCCAGTATATCAAAGTGATTTAGGGACGAATCGCAAGGACACAATACTGACGGACAAAGTAAGCAACTAGATGGGGAATATGGGGCATATTGAAGCTAAAGAGCCAGATACTGGTCTCTGGAGGAGACCAAAAACTGAGCTTAAAGTTAACATGTCATCAGGTTTGCCGAGGTTAAATGAATGCTAACGTTGCTTATATCTGCTGGATGTGCAAATAGGCAGCTGTTTGCAATCAAAGTTAGCCATATGACCCTAAAAGGCATATGTTAGGTTTGCAGCTTGCTTTGCTGCCTCCAAGTCCTCAAAACTGTTTTGTTCGCAATGTTAAAGAAATATCTCGAACAAAAACTTGAGATATAATCTGACACTTAATTTTTTGCAGACCGATTATAGGGTTGTCAAATCCACAGTGTCAAACAATAGATAGTAATCATAGTTCCTCCTCTGTGGGCTGTACTACACATTGTTGGACTTTATTCCTGGAGCTTCAGTAGATACTATGAGCACAGAATAAATGAATACATTCTGTGTTAATGACACAATTCCCTTATATCAGAGGATGTTTTACTGAATAGTTACCACCTTTATACAAACTGCATACCCTATGGTACTCTATGCTCAAGGGGATTCTCTTTGGCATTTTATCAGGGCATTTGTACTCAAATAATTTGAAAATGTTGATATCACAATTCTAATCATCTCTGCTAAACTTGGCTTTTAATACCGGTGCATTATACATCAGCCAGATCAAAGCATGGGCCATTAAATAATAACATGTTTTGCTTTCACAGAGACCCAGATAATAAATGGATGAAAGCATGTATCCAACTTCTGGGTTCCTAACAATTTAATGAGCGTTTAACCGTGCCGCTGTGAAAATCGTACTTTCATGCTGTGCACATACTCAGAATATGTGAGTGCTGTATGCAGATGAGCTTGGAACAGACTCGCTGATTTGTTGGGTTTAAAGATTGCAAAACCCCGTATGCATGCAGCGCGGTTCTTCACGGCACCTCTGCGCCTGCAACATGTCTCATCCTGATCTGTGGATAGTAAATGGAAAGATTTGTTGGCGAGACACAGAGGCTGGGGTTAGGGTCAGAGGGGCTGCTCGGGGTAACTCAAACTTTCTCTATATGATGAGATTTCAATTACTCACATTGCTAGCTTTGTAATGCAGGCAGCTGTCAGTCAGTCAGTATCCAGAGGGACTGAGTGCCGGGGAGAGGAAACTAGATATATTGCTGGCAAAGCCTCCCTCAGGAAGCGAAAAGCAAGGATAGAAATCACAATATACCCATCAAATCCAGGTGGAGGTTATCAAAAACATATTTGTGGCTGTGGAGGTAAACATTGTGTGATAAAAGGGCAAACGACTTGGTCACTGAACTCAGCACACACATAATAAGGAATTATCATCCTAATATCTACTGATCAAAATTCTATTTATTTGGTTAAAAGATTGGATTTGATTAGAAGTCCAGGTTGATTCTCGAATACAACCTGGACTTTGTATTTATTTGATTTAAAGTCCAGGTTGTGCATTTGGTCCACTGAAAGGCTTTAAAAATAGATTGCAGCCACAGAAGGGGTTCCCCAAAGAATACATGTTGTATTATTACACTTTAAGCTGCTTTTAGTTTTTTTGAGCTCCTCACAAATGGAACAAACTTCCAGAAAACCTGAGGTCTTTACAAACGCTGAGTTCTTTTAACCCTCCTGTTGTCTTCGGGTCAAGTCTGACCGATTTACTACTTTCATCAATCATAACTTTTTTGTTTTACATTCGATTGCATTAAGGCTTTATGATATCCTTCACAGTAGACATTTGAACACATACAATTGCTGATCACCACTTTCATTGAATTTTGGATGATTTAGTCAACTTTGTAACACCCATGGTGATCCCGGTCAAAAATGACCGCCATAAAGAAAAGGAATTAGTAACCATCCGGATCAGATCACACACACACACACACACACACACACACACACACACACACACACACACACACACACACACACACACACACACACACACACACACACCCCCCCCCCCCCCCCCCCCCCCCCGCTCTTAAGTGCCCATCCCCCCACATGGATCACACCTGGCACACGCAAAACATTTTCAGTGTCTATTCATTACTGCAGTTGTTCATGTGTACCAGAAGTCTGATACAATATTTACAGGTTGAAAGGGTGTTAAATGAAATTTGGTGATGATTAATGGTTTTTGTGTTAGTGTAATAGCAGTTAAAACAGGACCGGTCCAATTTGACCGCGAACACCAGAATAAGGGGGGGGGGGGGGAAACGAAGACAATAGGAGGGTTAAGTCGCGGCTTAAAACAACATATTTTTTCATCTGCTTACCCAGAAGTCTTTTAACTTGTTTTACAATGTTGTTGTTAAACTATTCTGTATCTCTTTTATGCATGGTTGTTATGAATCTCTTATTCCATTATGTTTATTTATTGTGTTCCTTTCTGTTGTCTTCTTGTTAAGTGTTAGTGATGATGTAAAGAACTATGAATTACCTCTGTGTCTGAAAATCTGCTACTGTATATAAATGAACGTACCTTACCTTATATACCTTACACCTGAGGGATCAGCTGCTCATATAAACACTTCACTTGGGTATTTTGAAATTAAACTTCCAAATCTTAATTTAGACATAGCTTTTAATTTGCAGAGCAGCCCGACGTCTTCCACTCCACTCTTCCTCGATTCCTCCTAGTGATATTAACCACAAATGACATGCTCGGCTCTCAGGATATTGTATTTTACCTTTGACTGCATCCCTGAGTGAGACGAGCTGCATTATGTAAGGGAGAGAGAGACGAGCGGTGATGCGGACGCCGTGATGAAGATGAATTGCCATTGTCTCGTCATCTGTCTGCTGTGAAACCCTGAAGCAAAGAAAAGGAGGGGGTGAGCGGGGTACTTAACTGGCAAGGAAGCTCAAAAATGACTCAAATCAAAAGTGCATTAGTGGTTTTGATGGACTATAAGCATGTAGGTTTTGAAGGGGGGTGAATATATAAAGAGACTCCCAGTCTGAAAGAAAGACAGTCTGACAGTGGATATGAGAGCGAATAGCAACAGCGCTGACCGATGACCTTTAAGACTTTCCTGAGGGTAAACTGAGCTGAGTAGGGTTCTCAAACAGCGGATAATAACTGTCTCAACTTGGCATGGGGAAAAGAATTATCAAAAGCATGTTTGAGCATATTTAAATTAAATTGCGCAACAATTACAATACAAAATGTAGTCGACATCTAACAATCATTGTATTTATTGTTAGATGTCGACTACATTTCCTGGATTTACTGTGTCTACGTTTCACCCTCTTGGCAAGGAAACCAATATGTTAATGTTTCTGCCTGTTCTTATTTTAAAACCGATATATGAATTAAGTTGACCTTTGCATAGTAATCTTTTAAGTTGCCTCTTAGGCCATGAACAGAAACCAGAATTTGCCAATTTGTGTTTGATCTAACTTTGTCTTTATTTACAGATCTATAAATGACATCCTAATAATATAAGAGGGTCTTTAGAAAACTATATTCACTGTACATGAGTTTAAAAGTATCGAAATATCTCAAACAAAATGTAAGAGGGAGGGAGTGTGTCGGAGGAAAAAACCTAATGGGGCATTTTAAGTACTGCGTAGTTATTTTAGAACAAAAAGTTTAAAAAAAATACGCAAATAGGCTTTTATTTTCTAGAAGTACAGCTTTGTTTGCACTTTGGTTGAAATCTACTATGCGTTTCCTTTTCTTGACATGTGACTCTGACTTTCCACACTCAGATCATGTGGCTAAGCCCTAATACCTAAGTGGAGGTTTACTCACCTCTGTTGATCTTCCTTCATACAGTATATGGTGCCTAACATCATCCACTGAGACATTATTACCCTTTGAAAACTGAATCTGCCATTTAAAGAGCATTTATTCTACTAAAGTGAAGCTCAGACAGAAAATATTTCTCGCCCTTTAAGTGAGTTTTAACGTCCTTTCACTTGAGGTTCTTGACAAGATGAGCTCTGAGTGTACAGACACATTCACAACGCCGACAATAGACCTGTTCAACTTGGGCTAATTGCAGCAATCAAATCTTAAGTAGCTGTGTAACTGAACACACGGTTCAGTCTTGTACTTTCATAAAGAACATACTGAGATTAGATAACTACAGTATAGGTCAGTATGTGTAGTTCAACTGTAATGGTCTTAAACATTGTATGGAGGTGAACTTTTGAACTTGCTAGTTGGACATCATTTCTGTTCATATGATTCTGTAATAATAATAATAAATGATATTTATATAGCGCCTTTCAATTGACCCAAGGCCGCTGTACACGGTGGACAAACAAACAAATAGACAATCAAAGGGCAAACAAAAAATAAAGGAAGCCGGGGGACCAAGAAAGGGCTAGGGCCCGAAGGCCAGGGTGATCAGGTGTGGTTTTTAATGATGGTGTGAAGATGTCCAGGGAGGCAGCATTACGGATCTCGGCAGGAAGCGCATTTCAGAGGGTGGGGGCCGCAACACTGAACGCCCTGTTACCAACAGTTCGGAGGCGAGAGCGGGGGATGGAGAGCAGGCCCGTGTCTGAGGACCGCAGACTCCGAGACGGGGTGTAGGGATGGAGGAGGTCCGATAAGTGCTGGGGGGCGAGGGTATGGAGGGACTGGTACGTGAGGAGGAGGAGTGTTTTGTACTGAATACAGGACTTGACCAGTGTACCATGGATGAGGGAGGGGGTGATGAGGGTGGGGGTGATATGTTGCCATGGCTTGGTGCAGGTGAGAAGCCTGGTGGCAGAGTTCTGGACGTATTGGAGCCTGTCCAGGGTTTTGCTGGGAACCCCGGACAGGACTCCATTGGTCCAGACGGGATGTGATGAAGGCGTGTACAAGTGTCAGAGAGTGAAGGCCGGAGTCTGGCAATGTTTTTGAGATGGTAAAAGGCAGATTTGGGAACAGATTTGATGTGCGTCTGGAAAGAGAGGGTGGTGTCCAGGATGACTCCCAGGTTGCGGACTTCAGTGGACGGGGAGATGGAGCAGCCGTCAATGGAGAGAAGCAGGTCTCCAACCTTCTGCAGCTGCGCCTTGGCAGCCACAATCATGAGCTCTGTTTTATTCTGTTCTGTACATCACAAATCCATTGCCTAATGAAGACAGTAGTGTGTCCTTGATGCAAAAAGTTTAAAATAAAGGGAGTAGAGGTCAGGGTGGTGGATGTCATTGAACATAAAAGTAAAACTTATAGTGCATTTTGAGGGCATTCCTAATGAGTTAGAAAGCCTTTGTCACTTTCTGATGCAATATCCATCAATTTAAGTTATTTTCTTTACTTCCAGCGTTCTCATTGGTGTCGTTTTCAGCAGCCAAGGGAAACTATTTTTCGTGAAAGAAAAACAACCTCTACTGCTGAACATATTGGTTATATACTGTAGAAGCTAAAGAGTCGGATAGTTTCCTCTGGAGGAGACCAAAACGGAGCTAAAAGTCAATATTTGATTGAATCATCAGGTGTGCAGAGACTGAATTAATGCTAATGCTGCTCATATTTGATGGATGTTGCCGACAAATTAAGTACATATCACCATAAAAGGTGATAAGAAGTTGTGTTTAGCTTGTTTTGCCGCCTGTAGGCAAACAAGTATTGAGGGTTTAAAGAAATATCTACTGTAGAACAAACATTTAAGACATAATCTAATCTTTTGAAGACCAAATGAAGGATTTCCAACCCAAAGTGTCAAATAAAACATTGTTGTAATCATGCTCCGTCCTCTGTGGGCTTTACCATACAGTTCTGGAGTTTTTCTTAGACGATTTAGCAAATTTCTGTTCATATGATTCTGTAGATCCTAAATCTAGTGCCAAATGCAGAAAGTGCTGTGATCATTTTATTTAAAAAACGTTAAAATGAAGGGAGTAGAGGTCATGGTGGTGGATGTCATCGTCATTAAACATAATAGTAACACTTATATAAAGATATTATAGCGCATTTTGAGGGCCTCCTAGTGCATCTAAATGCAGTTGTGATGCTTTATGACTATACCATAATGATTTCTGATGCAATATCCTAAGTCATAAACATTTAAGATACAACTTATAATGACTTAAAGGTGTCTAATGGGTGCTCTTGACTAGTTTTATACTATAAAGGTTGACTGATGGTGCTTATAATACGTTATGAGCACCACCATGCTCCTGCTAACACCTTCTTTGTAGTAGAATTAACTCATATAAAAAACATTAATGGGGAAAAATCTAAGGCAGCATGTTTCCTGCAAAATGTAAGTGGCAGTACTGAGGTATAGAACATTTAATTTTCTAGGAGACGAGTTTGTTATGTGGCACTTTCAGAGATCTAACATCATTTCCCATAAAGCTGGAGGTTTCATACTGCAATGAAAGCTGTCGTGTGATCTCACCTCGCACGTGTGACCATGTTTCCGCTTGTTTAGGATCATTTAGACCCCATTTACACGGGAACGTTTGCGTTACGCACCGTATGCGTTTTCAAAAAAGTCTTCTGTTCACACGCATTCGGCTCAATTAACGTGTCCGTTCACACGAGACCGCTGGAAACGCTGTAGTACATATGCCGGGCCTGTAAGTGGCGCTGCTGCCGCCACAAAATACACCAAGAGCAGCGAAGAAGACCCAGGAGCATGGTTGCCATGGTTGCCCTTCTGTTTATTCTCCGCGGTGGACGGCGTGTTCTCCTGCTGTTATCTCTCCGGTAGTCCACCAGCAGATGAAAAACACCCACCTCTCCGCCTCTTCCAAGGGACGAGGGAACCGTGCGGCAGAGTTTCCGTTAACATTTTTTTTCGCCGGTCAGCATGTCCGTTAAAGTTGAAATCTTCCGGACAAAATTAGAAAAGTGCCAGTCAAAGGTCTTCTTTATTATTTATTGAGCTTTAAAACAAATTGATAACGACTCTATATAATAATATGAGAATAATAAACGGAGCCTCTCTTTTCCTCCCCCTCTTCTGACAGCCCAGCAGCTGATCTCTGAGCAGGAGAGGCGGGGGGAGGGAGACGGGGCTATTTCATCGTTATCAGAAAATGATCGTATAGAGGCGATTACGCGGTTTCTATTGTTTTTTTACGGCCTTGTGTGAACGAAAGGGCTATACGCAAGAGAAACTATGCGGATACAACCCGTATCGTCCTCGTGTAAACGGGGTCTAAATGTTTTTCTTTTCATGTTAATGTGGTAATTATTTGTTTAGTTATCACACCCTTACATTTAGTTGGCAGAATTGTATTTAGGTGATGTGGTGAGGCACAAAGACTCTACATGATAAAAAAAAATCTTTGCATGTGTATAAAGTCATATTCAATGTATACTTACAGTGTACTTATATGTACATATCTTTGTATGTATATATGCAGAGATGGCAAAAGTACACACATCCTTGACTCAAGTAGAAGTACAGATACTCTTGTTTACAAATACTCAGGTAAAAGTAGAAGTAGCCAACTGACTAAACTTCTTTACTCAAGTACAAGTAAAGAGGGCTTTGAAATGTACTTAAAGGGGACCTATCATGCAAAATGCACTTTTGTACATCTTTTATACATGAATATCTGTCCCCGGTGTTCCAGGGAACTCACCAAGTGTCAGAAAACACAACCCTCTCTATTTTCCTCCATACCCAAATCTCTTAAAAAGGGGCTGCAATGGATCTGATACAGACTGATCCAGATTTGAACACTTCTATGACGTCACAGAAGTGGCGCTACGGCTATTGGGCCAACTCCACCAATCAGGAGGAGACAGCCACGGACAATGCCGTTCGAAAGCGCTGGAGACTCTGTAGTACATATGCCAGGCCTGTAGATGGAGCTGTTCTCACAGAATCAGCCCATGCAAAGACAGTGTTCAATTGAGCGAAATGAGGAATGGCTAAAATGCATGATCTGTTTGGTATTTTGAAAAATAAAAAGTATAAATATGCCTTATATACAGTAGGTATGGTCCTACACTATATTATTCAAATATAGCATGATAGGTCCACTTTAAGTAAAATGTACCCATAACTAGCAGCTGTTTTAAAGAGTACCTGACCTCCCTTTATATTAATAGAACAATAATGTCATTGTTAGCTAATGAATGTTTCCATGCTGAACAACGGCAACATGGCAACGTTTTCATTGGTCCCTCCTCTTTAGAGAAGACCAGGAAATGATGGATACACGGATCGTGTTCAAATCAATAGGCACGCAATGACTCTAAATAATAATGATGACGCCACCAAACACACATTCAAACTAAAGTAACCAGCCTGTTTGGAAAATGTAAGAAGAAAAAGTTCAGGTATTTGTGTTCAAAATGTAAGAAGTAAAAGTCAAAAGTCGTAAGAAAAATAAGTAGTGGAGCAAAGTACTGATACCAGAAACATGTTCTTAAGTACAGTAACAAAGTATTTGTACTCCACTACTTCCCACCTCTGTATAGTGCACTGGCAAGTCGTACTGCTGTTTTTATAGGGTCGAAAAATGGCAAAAACAACAATCTCCAATTCAATGGGCAAAATATGCTCCAATGTAAGTATGCAACTATTCTTTGTATTTGACTAAAAATATGTACTTTGCAATTTCCCCCCTCTGTGTCTGCCACCTCTAAGTGCTTATTAACCACTCTGACTATCAATGGACAAGGACAATTCTAATTAAATCATGCGTGGATGGCTCTTACTGTGCCCTTTCTAAAGTCTGAGAACTAATAAATTTTTCCTATATAAGAATTCAAGGATACGACCTGAAGTTGAAGATCTCTCTGATCTTTTATTGAGCGCAGGCTGTTGTCTGTCAAAGCATCTGATCGACCCTTCATGCTCTTCTGCTTTGAATTGAAATCACCTTTGTTTGTAAGTAGTTTTTTTTTTTTGTAATCTCAATTCCTCATGAAGGACAATCGTGTTCTTTTAAAAGACACTGACAAAGTGTCCAATCAAACACAATGCTCTATCTGCTGAGTCCCTGTTGATGCTCACACACAGATATTCTCCTCCCTCATCAGAGTCTCCTTCTGACCCATTTCATGAATGAAGGCATTATGTTTTTCCATCTGTCCCATTCTTGTGAACGCCTGGATGGAATTTCTTCACATTTGTTACAAGCCTCCACTTGAACTCATAGATGAACTGATTTTAATGTGGTGGTCAAAAGTCTTAAAGTAACCCTCCCAAGCCTGTTGCTAATATTACAATTGGGGTTAAATTAGTGTTCTTCCCCGTGTAACCGGGTAACCGAACCTGCTCTGCTAAAGATGTCACTCCATGTGTAAAAATTGTATTTCCTATTCTGTTTCACCATATTACTATTTGTCATTTGAATGGAAAAGTCCTATGTCAGGATATGTCTTGATTTGTAAAAATGAAAATCTTTTTTTTTTTTTAAACTACCGTAGCAATTGCTTCAGTTAGTCAAAAGAGGATACAAGTAGCTTGGAATAAAGAAGCTTCAAGCATCCATGTGGGCGCTGTGGCTTTAATAACAACAGAGAAATGTGACTGCTTAACATTTGTAAGACCGATGCATCACATCCAAAACACTAATCTGACCATGGAATAAGCTCACCTTTCAACAATAATTCAAAGGTGAGTTTGAATTATAATCGCATCCCATCGTTCAAAAAGAGACCCCCGGAGAGCCGCGATGTGATTTGAAGTCAATTCTCCATCACTTATTATGTGACTGTTCAAATCAAAATTCAAACACATTCACGCTCACCTTCTGTTCTCTCTTCTCTGGAATATAAACGACCGTCTGAGCGGGGTTTCAATCTTAACCGCAGAAATAAAAGCTTCTGATACAGTCATACGTTTATGACTCATACGATTTGTTAGATCTGAAGCTTAAAAATGGAAATGAATGACTAGATTAACACAAGGTCAGATCTGTTGTTTGTGGATGAACTTGTTTGACAAAAGCTAAATGTTAATGAAGATCTCAGCTGTTTATAAAACTCTTATACAAGATGTTTGTATTTGTATATATTCAGAGGTGGGAAGTAGTGGAGTACAAATACTTCGTTGCTGTACTTAAGTATATGTTTCTGGTATCAGTACTTTACTCCACTGCTTACTTTTCTGACGACTTTTTACTTTTACTTCTTACATGTTGAACTCAAATACCTGTACTTTCTACTTCTTACATTTTCCAAACAGGCTGGTTCCTTTAGTCTGAATGTGTGTTTGGTGGCGTGATCATTATTATTTAGAGTCATTGCGTGCCTATTGATTTGAACACGATCCGTGTATCCATCATTTCCTGGTCTTCTCTAAAGAAGAGGGACCAATGAAAACGTTGTCATGTTGCCGTTGGTCACCATGGAAACATTCATTAGCTCTTCCCTGTAGTGTGTTATATACGTTTGTGTGTTTGTAAATGGTCTGCGACCCCTGCCTGAAACGCCTTGACTGTAGTCCTTTGTGACATCACTTTGTAACACTCAGACTTCTATTGGCTATTGCTCCAACACAATGTACGTGATAGGCTAAGGTGTTGACCAATCACAACAGAGCCGGCCAGCTAACCAATCAGAGCAGACTGGGCTCTGGTTTCAGACAGAGGGTGAAAAGACAGGCAGTATGAGAAAAATAAAGAACTTTTTGAACATTAAAGCATGGAAACATGTCACAGTAAAGACACTACATACTGATAAGAACAACAGGAACCTCTTTAACACACAAATTCCATTCAATACAGCATCTCATCATACACACTTTTGGCAGCTAACTTTCTGTTGCCAAGTTCAATAGTGAATTAAAAGTGCAAAGGAACAAATTCTGGCTTTATGAGTGAACAAAACTTAAAAGACCAAAGCCCCTTATCTTTTGGAGTGCAGGAAACAGCACAACAATATCCATTATCCTCTATCTGTACACCACATCAAGACCAGCGGGTTATTTTAAAGCATAGGGAGCTTTATCGTCTTAAGGATCCGGGTTCATACTTTAGTATTAGCAATCATCGCCCTGCTGAAGTGTCCCTCTGCTGCACACTGCATCCTAAACCAGTTCCTCCCTGTAGAGTGTGCACACAAATAGAGAACTTCCCCACTGGGACCAATAACACATCGTCACGACATTATTACAATCATCTGCAACCCCACTGGGATTCGACTATACAACACACAATGTCAATAACACTTGGATAGCTTTATTGTGGAGGCTACTTCACTCCCAGAGCGAAGTGCAGAGTACTGAATATGTAAAAAACAAAGCTCTAAGGTCTGTCTGTGTGGGGCTTTAACCTTACTTTGCATATCAATCTGTGGAACTTTTACTCAGTAGTCATGTTAATCTTGCTCTTTAACTTCCAAAAGACTATTAGGAGAACAATTCAGCGCAAAAACAGGTTGGAAATTGACGGTAGAAATCTGTCAAGGTCAGTGTGCATGCAGTTCTGTTATGAACCGAGACACAGGACTCGAAGACAGTTGTCCAAAAATAGAATGTTCTTTAATAACAAAACTAAATCGTACTTTAAAAAATAGAAAGCAGTTAAATAGCCAAAGCTAAGTTGTACAGCAACACAAAAACTCACTTGGCAAAAGGTCTAAATCTCGAGGTAGGTATCAGGAGTCAAAAAAGGCCCAGGTTCTCACGACATGAAACATAACGAACTGACAAAGGAACAAAGAAACACCAGGGCTATATATAGGTGAGGGGGATGGGCACAGGTGAAAACAATCAGGGCAGGGCCAAGCAATCTCAAGGGCGGGAAACACACAAAGGCAGGAAATGTGGGATCTGGAATGAGAGGAAAGATTACTTTCAAAATAAAAACAGGAAGTGACAAGATCAAAACACAAAACTAGAGTAAAAACATAACTAAACCTACATATCTGTCGAGTCACAACAAGTTCTGTATTCACTGAGCGTTGTTATTTACTGTCAAGAGTTCATTTCCCTTAGTCTCCCCGCAGAGAGATTTACGAGGTAGTATAAGTGTGTCGGTATCACTCTGTGACACAATGCTTCTTTATGTATTTTCAGTGACGTTTTATAACTGAAACACTGATCAAGATCAATTCAAAATGCTTCAAAGCTTAAAGGGGCTATGCCTTACTTCTCTTAAACACTGAATGAGTTGGTAATGGGCCGC
Organism: Notothenia rossii; assembly: GCF_949606895.1. NCBI lineage: Eukaryota > Metazoa > Chordata > Actinopteri > Perciformes > Nototheniidae > Notothenia > Notothenia rossii. The sequence continues at coordinate 9,219,464 of NC_136902.1, forward strand.
CTTTTAATAGTATTTTACCCCAACAGGGATGTTTGAGGCTTTTTCACAGCAATATAAAGTGTAAGGCTGAAACACACAATTATTTGACAATTTATTTGACGATTTCTTTCAAGATTTTTCGATTAATTGTTTGGTTTGTAAAATGTCAAATATGTCTATTGCTGTTTTATCAAAGTCCAAGGTTTCAATAAGCAATATTTTCCTTTTAACATATTGACACAGTTAGCTACCTAAACAAAGTTCACTTCAATGTGCAAACTATGGTTTTATATGAGAATGTAACTATTCTAAAGATGTTACAAAATACATATTTATTATTGTCTGTAAGTAATTACCAGTGCTTGTACTTCAGAGCTCAAACTGCCTTTTAGTCACTCTGGAAATCAATAAACAAAAATCTAAACTAATTATTTGTGCATTAATCTTGCTGTACCATTATACAAGTCGAGGAATTCATTATGTTTCCCCAAAATTAATTAAATGAGGAGAAATTCAGTTTAATATGATACAAAACAGGAAATCTTCACGTTTGGAGGCTGAAAGTTGCATCGGCTTATTTGTGACTGATATGCCTAAATATATATTTGTATAAACTGTATTTAGTTGTTACTATAAAATGAAATGCTTATTTTTTTTTTATTATTTATTTATTGCACGACAAAAGGAAATTGTTTTTTATCTGTTTGACTATCACGCATTGTACCAAGTGCTTCAGATTGAAATATATCCACAATTATTCAAGAAATTGCAATGAAAATAGGCAAAGATATTCATATTTCTCAGGGGTAAATGGCTTTTGAATTGTGAAATGTGCCTTATTAAGCCAAATCTCTCACTTCTTCTTCATAAATTGGCATTCATTTTTAATATGGATGATACTTTGTACTCATTATAGTCTGAATATTTTCACATTTTCAACAAAGTTTTAAAGATTAGCAAGAAATTATAACAGCTACAACTTTTGCCAGTGTATGAACAGTACTCTAGGGGTTCCCAAACATTGTCATGCCAAGGACCCCCATATAGCATTATCCTCTGGCAGGGACCCCCCTGTTGCAATTTTTTTTTTTAAATGATGAGTACATTATGATGGAAAATATGACAAATTAATCATACAGCTTAATACATTTTCTTCATATATATTTGTATTAATAATTAATAATCAGTTATTCTACTAACATTTTTTTGTATTTATCTTTTGTTTGTCATCATTACATTGATTGTGTCTTCTGTTATAAACATTCTCAACACAATATTAAACAGTAATATCAACAGCAAACATATTTTTAAAGTGATTTCTGTCTTTATAATATTATATAATTTTGAACAGTAATATGAACAATTAACATATATTTTTAGCATTTTTGAAAGCTACTTATGCCTTAATAATATTATATATAATATTCAACAGTAATATTAACAATAAACATATTTATATTCCTATATGTAAACATCAATATTTGCTACATCCGTGCTCTCATCCAGCTGCAGAGCGAAATATTCACTAGCTCTCACTTGCTCCAAAAGCTGAGCAGATACTCAGTTTCACTCTCAGTAGCGGCAGCTCGATTCTGATTGGCTTGAAGGGCGGTCGTGAGATTTAAAAACAATAAAATAAAATATTAATAAATTCAAAATATTAAAAGATTGGCATCAAAGGAGGACACATAGATTGACAGATATGCAGTTATTAATAAGATCTAAAAAATAAATCAAATGTAACTTTAAAAAAAAAAAAATCCCCTTTCCCTCAAACTTTGCGTGACCCCCCTGGCACCCCCTGGCGGCCCCCCGGGGGGTCGGGGCCCCCACTTTGAAAAACACTGCTCTATATCATTCAAATGTGCAGTAAAGCAGAGCAAATTTGATGGTGGCGCATTTTAGGACATGATGGTTTGTGTGTTTGACCCTGAGAACGTCATATGACTGATGATGCCCCTCAGGTGAAGGTTATTTTGGTCCTATCAGCTTTTTTCATGGTCATGAATCTGATGATGAGAATAACGACACAGAGGGATTACAAAAAGCTGCAAGAGAGGGAAGCTTTTCTGGCAACTTGGCAGGAATCACAAACAATACCAACAACAATTAAGTCTCAGGAGAGAACAGGAGGATGTGCTTATTCAGACGTACTTATAGGCAGGCAGACATGGTACGAACCAAGACATCTAAAGTAATCTCTACAACGAATGAGTCTGTCTTCTCCCCTCTGTAGCTGGTATCCAAGCTGCTGGGATACAGTATGTTGCCTTTTGTTAATAATCTTTTCACCTCAAAGCCCCGAAGAAGGCAGCTGTGTGGCGTGGCTTAGTCAAATTAGGGTGATATTGGTTATAGAGGTGGCACGAAAGAAACCGTGCTCGTAAATGAAGGATGAAGGTTTGTCTAGGAGTGTGTGTGTGTGTGTGTGTGTGTGTGTGTGTGTGTGTGTGTGTGTGTGTCTGTGTGTGTGTGTGTGTGTGTGTGTGTGTGTGTGTGTGTGTGTGTGTGTGTGTGTGTGTGTGTGTGTGTGTGTGTGTGTGAGTGTGTGTGAGTGTGTTGAGTGAGAGTGTGTGTGTGTGTGTGTGTGTGTGTGTGTGTGTGTGTGTGTGTGTGTGTGTGTGTGTGTGTGTGTGTGTGGGTGGATGGATGGGTGAGCTTTCATGCAGTTACAGATGAAGACATACTGCTGTGATTCGGAGACAGTGTCGCTAACATCCAGGACTGCTTGAACTGTGTTACATTTCTGAAAATTCTATGAATCTTCTTGTATCATGTCAGCATGTTTGCAAGTATAAAGAAAAACTGGTTTTGTTTCTCTTTTAATTAAAAGATGTGTGGGTGTAGCAGGAAACAATACGATATAATACGATCCCATACGGCACGATACCATACGACACAACACGATATAATACCATTTGGTACAATACGATACTATACGATACGATACGACACAATATGATATGACACGATATGATATGACACAATACGATATGACACGATACGATATGACACGATACGAAACGATACGATATGAAACGATACGATATGACACTATACGAAATGAAACGATACGATATGACACGATACGATATGAACCGATACGACACGATATGAAACTATACGATATGACACAATACGATATGAAACGATACGATATGACACTATATGATATGAAACGATACGACACAATACGATATGAAACGATACGAAATGAAACGATACAATATGACACGATACAATATGACCCGATACGACACGATACGATACGATATGACACTATACGATAAGATACGATTCAATGTGATGATACGATATGATACAACACAATACAAGACCAAACGACACGATACAAAACTATACGATAAGATAGGATATGATGAAACGATATGACACCATACGATAGTAGACGATACCATACGCTACAATACAAGACGATATTGTACGATTTGATGCGATTCAATACATTACGATATCATACGATACAATACGATCCGATCCGATAATGCTTTGTTAGATCAAGTCATAAAAACCTTCTTGAATCACAGTAGCTCCATTTACAACTTCAACAAGGACAAATATTGAAGACGAGAAAACAGGAAACAGACTTTTATCATAACATTAAAACCATTAAGGACAACACTCTTAATTGCTACATGATAAAACATATGGATTATGGGACGAATAGGGTATCAATGAGACGTGAGAGGTGAATCTCATGCTATAAAGAATGATGATTATCACCTTGGTGGGTCTGTGTCATTTCATTTCCTTACAAGTGTTTTTATTTGCCCTCTAAGTCGGGGTGGTAATCTCTGACGGCTTGGCGAACAATGTTTCCTCATAAGCATATTCAAGTCTCCCCAGACCCATCACTGTCTATTGTTATTATTAGTTTAGGCATAAAAACTAATTTAAAAATCAGAGTCGGATAATTAAAAATGCAACTAAATCCCAGTCCCCCAGGAGAGAGCGCCTCGTATGGAAGCTGCTGCGGAGAGATGTAACACCAGGTTGATCTTTGTCAATCGTAAATCTACGACTATGCTATCTACTGTGGGGGAAACTTCTGAAGCAATCGGAGTCAGGACTCAGAGGGACACGAGGAGAGCTGGAGCTTTGATGGCAAACACTGATGGTTTATTTGGAGTTACGGCCGGAGAATTCACAAAACAATTCAAAGAGTCAGAGGTTCTGACTTCACGGTAGAGTTGCCACGTCAATTCTGAAGAACTCTACCCCAGACCCGTGTATTTAGCTAGTTCAGAGAGAATAATCAACATTGTGCATAACAAGATATAATCATAACACCTCTATCAGCTGACGCCAACAGGCAGGAACAGGGAGACAGAACACTGAGAGCAGAGCAGCCAAGGTTACAGGTGTGTGTGCTCAGTGTGGACAGTATGAACTGATAAACTGGGTCAAAGTTATGGGCCTTGGAAAATATTTCCCCAACATCTGCTATCTTCGAAGCTTAAAGGTGGGGTAGGTAAGTTTGAGGAACCGGCTCGAGATACACTTTTTGTTATATTCCATGGAATGCTCTTAACATCCCGATAGCAATGAACATATCTTATAAATCTTAAGGTCTTTGACAAAAAATCCATAAAAAATGTCTTCTGTGGAAGCCGTGGTACTGTAAAAAGCACGACCAATCATCTAAGCCGGCCCGGCTAAAATAACTGGATGGCCTACCTGCTTGTCAGCCTTCCATCTGTGCACAAACTTATCTCGTGCCCTCATTGGTGATGTGCACGTTTGTGTGTGTTGGAGGAGGGGCTCTGTAAGGAAGTGGCAGATTTTTTCCGGTTGTGTATTTTCAAATTCTAGCGCACTCGAGCTGGTTTCTCCGAAATTACCTACCCCACCTTTAAAGATGAAATGGTAAAGATTCAAAGGCTTAATCTTCCGAGTAAAGGAACACAAATATTTGCAACAAAATGTACTTCAAGAACAGAAAATAAAAGCACTCATTATGCAGTATGGCCCATTTCAGATTTTATCATAATTTAATTTGGTAAAAGTGGAGATCAATCGAAGAACTTGATATACTGCTGGGCAGCTTAACCTATAACTTCACGTATTGACTCATTAGTTGATTAGTTCTGAATTATTGATATACATCGGCAAAGTACCAAGCTGTAAAATGAATGTAGTGGATAAATAAGTCAAGAATATGCCTCCAAAATGTAGTGAAGCAAAACTATAAAGTAGCATAAAGGGAAAACACTCAATAGAAGTTCCTCAAATGTGAACTGAAGCACAATACTTGATAAGAAGTACTTACCACCGATTGCTGTATATACTAGGGACGTAATGATATTTCGAATATTGCGGTAAATAAATGTCTCAATACTGTCGTGAGATTGAAAAAATGTACCGCAATTTTTTTTTAAAACCTTTATTCAACCAGATGGTCCCATTGAGATCATCAATCTTTTTTTCAAGGGAGACCTGTCCAACATGGCAGCAAGTAGGTTACAACATGAACATAAAACCACAGATAACACAAAAGGACATCGTATTCACAGGGCTACATGTACATACCTAGAGACATTGACAAGTACCAACAGTATGTCTATATCTCGCCCTGTCAATAAGCTGTAAAAAAACGGTATTGTTTTTGAAGTGGTGAGACAATGCACAGTTTGACCCACTGCTGTCACCCATGGCCAAAGCATATCTCTCTGTCCCAGCAACATCAGTATCAAGCAAGAGAGTTTTTTCCACAGCAGGGGATATTGTAAACGCCCAAACATCCCAGCTTCCACCGGGAAATGTGGACATGCTCATATTCCTAAAAGATAACCTGGTGATGCTGAGTGAGTGAGTTAGAGTTGAGTCACTTGAAAAACTAAAGTGAAACTTGATTTATTCTATTGCAGGGTCTGATTATTATATTGTTGACACTTTAAAATACTACTATCCTACTAAAATGCTGTACAAATCAGATTTATTATTTAATAAAGAAAACAAAAATTCAAGTAAAAAAAAAATGAAGAAAAATCTCTTTTTTCTTTCAATATCGCGATAAATATCGTACCATGGACTTTTTATCGCGATATTATCGTACCGTGAGTTTTTGGTATCGTTACATCCTAGACCCTCCAGAAAAACGCGGGCTAAATTCCTTGATTATGCGATTAAACATGCAGGGTTTTTATGTGATTTTATGCGGTGAAATTGCGGGAAGTTGCGAAATATGCGGAAAGTTGCGAAATATGCTAAATATGCGGGAAAAAAGAATAACAATTTTTTTAAATATTGGGCTGTCTTATTTATTCTCTCTCACACACAACCTGCCACTAACGTTAAACCCCTTTACTATTCAATTAAACACATTCAATGTTTATTTATTGTAAAAGCAATTGGGCTATTTTAATCTCACACCCATCGGCGTTGCGAGACCCTTTTCACGGGGGCACGTGCCCCCCTGTAGATCTGAGGTGCCCCGGTATGCCTGGGTCACTGATTTTTTTATTAATTTATTAATTTATTCAGGGTTCGAAATGGCGACACGCCTGCACGCCCGGGTCTAGTAACTTTCCTATCGGACTAGTAACTCTATGCACTTGCCTGCCCGTGTGTCTGGTAACTTTCTAACCCCTTTGCACGGAGCGTCTTTTACAAGCATTGTGGCCGTCAATGCGAACTCAATTTTGCTACTGTAAATCTCTCTTGCACAGCATAAGACTAGTCCTATTCAGCACACGCTGCTTTCATTTGTTTATTCGAATGTTTTTTGTCCCTTCTGATAACCCGTAGTGTTGATGCGTGTTTTGCCTTGGTAGTTCAGGATACCATGAAATAAAGCTTGCGGTCAATCTGGTAAGCAACGTAATTTTACGATGAACATAATCTTAGTTTTAGAAGTGAAAGTCACACAGGAGTAGGCTATATATTTTAATGAGTTTGCCTGGAAGCTAATCGTATAGGCTACACTGTTAAGTGTTTTGTGATTTGTATAAATAGCACTTTTTAATAATTTATAAAACATAATAGACTAGGCTAAATGGATGGAGATGTGAATAGCAGTGACATGTGCTGAGGTTCGTGGCTGGTGAGGCACTGACAGTTTCAGTGTCAGATTTAGAAATATATAAACCCAAGTATCTTAAATCACGAAATCTATTATTGAGGTGAAACATTTTCAAAGAAATGTGGCTTTGAACGTGAGTAGTCGATGGAGTTATCCTAACCGTCTTTTGAAACATACCTTTTAGCTCCGGCGTTGGTTTCCCATTATTTATCACTTCACGATTTGATTGATTTGATAGTATTCTGTATTTTAGTATTTAGTATCTTGTAAATGGACATCAGAAAGTTATTCGCTCGGAGCAGGGATAAAGCAGCAAGGAGAAATGAGAGAGGTAAGCTAGGTAACAAGGCAACCCAAACCACTTTTAGGTAACAACCCACAAGTTGAGTTCACCACTGGTCACTAGCCTAACAGTTACATATCTGTCCAGACAAAGAGGAGCAGCAGAGTGTCGGAGGAGGTGAAGGAGAGAGGGATGTTGATGAGCACGAGCAGAGGTGATATGGCTATTAATTTAATATTAATTAGGAATAACTGCAAACAGGTTATACACAAGTAACCTTACATCTGCATATGTAAAAATGTAGATAATGAAAATGCAGACATTAGACTGTAATATGTTCATGTTGTTTCAAGACTCAGTGCAGCAGAGTGCAGAGGAGGAGAGGAGGAGATTGAAGGGACACAGGAAGGGATGACACTGAGAGATGACACTGACAGGTGAGAGTGAGACTCAGCTGACAATGTAGTTAGCTACTGTAAATGTCCCTACTTATAGATGTGATGAATGTTATTTGAACTTTTAATGGTTATCTGAGGTAACTATTGAGCATATGATTTTTTTGTACGTTGCACCAGACAGGAGAGTCAGAGGGCAGAAGAGATTGAGCTGGTTGAGGCAGGGGAAAGGCAGAGAGAGAAGGAAGGACAACAAGAGACAGACAGGCCGGAGAGATCACACCCCAGAGATGAGACTGCAAAACAGTTGCCACAGTGGCAGAGAACATTAGACTGGGGGCAAGAGAAAAAAGCAGTGTCCACAATCTTGAGGGACATACAAGTGATCTTGGGGGAAAGGAGTCTGGCCCAAACCAAGTTAAGTTGTCAAAATATCCCCAGCACAACTTTGGTGCAAAGAATCGATCATTTAACGCCAACTGGTTTGAAAGCTTTACATGGCTGGAATATTCCAAGGCTAAAGATGCAGCGTTTTGTTTTCCCTGTAGAATATTTGGGAAACATTTGAAGAATGACACCTTTGTAAACACTGGCTTTCAAAATTGGAAAAAAGCTCTGGATGTCTATAGAGAGCATGAGAAATCACCAGCACATAAGGCAAGCATGCAGTCTTGGTGTAGTTATAAAGCCAGTGAGGCTCATGGCAGTGTTGTCGACCATTTGGATTCTGCCAGTGAGCATGAAATAAAAGAGAGACGGGAGTACCTCAGCCGGGTTGTGGCTGTTACCAAGTTTTTGGGAAAACAAAATATCCCATTCCGTGGCCATGATGAGGGCATGTCCAGCGACAACCAGGGGAACTTTCTGGAATGCATGAACCTCTTGAAAGAGTTCGACCCTTTCCTTCAGACATATTCAGCACCATCACACACTACATACTTGTCACCTTCATCACAAAATGAAGTAATTCAGTGCTGTGCCCAGGAGATAACAAAAGCTATCAGTAAAGACATTAAGGAGGCTGGAATGTTTTCAGTGATGGCTGACGAAGCAAGAGATGGCAGCACTGAGCAGCTAGCTGTGTGTGTCCGATATGTTGCTGGGGGGAGTGTGCAAGAACATTTACTAGCTATGGTAGATTTGAAGGGTTTTGACGCGGAGTCCATTACAACTGCCATTGAACAACAGCTAAGGTTGAATGGCATAGACCATGTGAAGGTGGTTGCACAGGCTTATGATGGCGCCTCAGTCATGAGTGGGGCTGTTGGAGGGGTCCAAGCAAAGTTCCGAGAGAACCATCCCATGGCCATTTATGTGCACTGCTATGCACATCAATTGAATTTAGTGCTCTGTTCCACATGTCTGGCCATACCAGAGGCCAGGAAGTTATTTGACCTCCTGCAGAATGTCTATACATTCTTTTCTGGCTCCCTTGTGAACCATGACAAGTTTAAGGAGACTCAGAAACAGCTTGGCTTACAAGCTTCTGAGCTTGTACAGCTGTCCAAGACCCGATGGTCTTGCCAGCTGAGGTCTATCAACGCTATGATAGAGAATTTCCCAGCAGTTCTCACGTGCCTGTCCAATATCAGCAACCCTACGGCTGTGGGTCTGCATGCCAACCTTGCAAGGTTCTCCACAGTTTATCTATTGATGATGTTCAAGACTTTTTTGTCTGTGACAGAAAGTCTACACAAATACCTACAAAGTGAAACTGTGGACCTGGCAAAAGCTGAGGAGTTCAAATGCGCTGTGTGCGCCACTCTACAAGAAATGCGCACTGATGACAAAGCAGCTGAGGTTTATGACCGCGCAAAGGCCTTGTGCGAAACACACCAAATCCCTGAGTCATGTGCTGTACCAAGACAAAGGCAGAAGCAGAGACGCATGGAGGAGTATGTAGTCGAGTCTAGTTGTGGGGCAGCGAGTGACCTAGGGAATGCCGAGAAGTTGAGAACCGCAGTGTATCTACCTTGCCTTGACAGGATGGTTGCTGAGATGGAGCAGCGTTTTTCATCTCTCAACAGCACAGTTCTAAAAGGTGTTCAGGCCTGTAATCCAGGATCTAGCAACTTTCTCTGTGAGGAGGACCTCAGAGGTCTGGCAGATCATTATAATGTGGATCTAAAGCAAGAGGAAGTGCTGGTGGCTAAAAACTATCTGGCCAGAAAGCAGGAAAGCCTTCCAATCACTGACATGCAATGTCTTTTCAGTTTGCTGGATCATGTCATGTTCCCAACATTGACACAGGTCATTCAGATATCTCTGACCATTCCAGTGTCCAGCTGCACTTGTGAACGTACATTCAGCGTGCTGAGACGCCTCCACACGTGGTTAAGAAGCACAATGGGGCAAGACAGACTCCACCATCTTGCCATCATGTCTGTTGAGAGAGGAGCACTCTCCAAGTTAAGCCACTGTCAATTGATTGATAGCTTTGCAAAACTGAAACCGAGACGTTACAGTTTACTTTAAAAAAAATGAACATAGACCTCTCCCATCTCTCTGACCATGTACACACCTCATAGGATAGTCACCATCACACCATCATAGGATGGGGGGTTCTCTTTCAGTTTTCAGTTTTCAAGTCCATGTTTGCTGACAGATATTTCATGAAGATTCATTGTGCCTCTTTTGCCTTCATCAGTTAGTGATTTAGAGATACTGTATACAGTTAAGTTCACAAGTAGGCCAATTCAATTCAGTTTGGTTCAGGTAGGCTAGATATTTAATGATGCAGAAAATAACAATCTGATTGTACTATTTATTTATGACACTTTATTATAATAAATAAGTGCAAAAAAATGCTTGCTCGCGTGCTTGCATTAATTATCTGTGCCCATGCTTTTTTCAAAGAAATAACTGCAAAACATTTTTTTTTTCTGTGCCCCTGTTGTGCCCCTGTATAGTATTGGGTCAGCTGACGCCCCTGCTCACACCCCCCCCCCCCCCCCATACACACTTCTCTTCCTCATTCTGTTTTCATTTCCTCGTTCGTTATCTGACCAGCTTCAATCTTGTTGCTACTCACTTCGTTTCTTGTAGCCCTGGAAAGGGTTTTGGAGGTTGATCCCTCGGTGAACGTGAGTTGTTTGGCTTTCTTGTCTGCAGCAGCAGAAAGCATTTTCGAATGTTTGAATGAATCAAAGTGGGTCTTCACCGTCAATTTTCTCTTAAGCTCCAACACACAGTTGCACGGGGTGCAGAATAGTTTCCCCCCACTTTTTGCCCGGTCTTTAGTAGAAATGTTCGTCGGTAAATGAGATGGATTAGATTTTTTCATCTTGGTGTTTTCTCTATTGTGTGAGCTCCACACGTTCAATCTATACAGTGTTGTTTACATTCTGTGATGCGCGAGCTGATGACGTCACGTCAAGACGAGTTCACTTTCTTTTTTTTTTCTCAACTTTGTGTGGAAAAATGCGGGGATTATGCGGCCTTTTGATAAATATGCGGCCTTTTACAAATCTGCGCCATTTTGCAGTACATTCTGTGATCGCAGAATCGCGTTTTTCTGGAGGGTCAAATCCCTATACTGTATATGTAGTGTAGTTTTGGCAACCTTAAACCCAAGTCCAATGCAACAGACAATTTACTTAAGAAGTAGAAAGAAAGAAGAATAACTAAACACTAGTAACATATCAATTTCATAGTAAGATATCATGTTATCGATCCATCATTTCAACTATCCATCCATCTACAGATTCTGTCATGATGTATTTAACTGCACCTTGTCTGAATTGTACCGACCCTGTAGTTTGTATTGGCTATTTATAATACAAAGTCCAAGAGGAAGGTATCCACATAGTTACATTGTAAAATAACTGTGCTGTACATTATATTTCCTCCAAGCAGGTATACATGTGTCATTCTGAGATAAATCCATTTGGACCCTCTCCTTTTGAAGTAAGAGTCAAACCCAAAATGATCCTCAGAGACACCTTCATTGCAGCGATCACAAGACTACCTTTATAAATATCTGCTGGCTCCTCCAAGCGCGAATGCACCTGAGAAATAGCCTCATGAAACATGTAACGTGTTTCTCTGCCTGTGACTCCTACAGCTCCCATTAAGCTTCCAAAGGCAGTCAATACCTGCCGTCTGAACCATTTGATTCACTTTGGAGCTCACATCTCACCTTGCACACTCTCAGTCACGCTGGGTTTTGTCTATTGGCTCCGTGCTGACTGTGACACCCGGCTGAGGAAAACACAAAGCTTTCCGACAGAGAGATTTATACACAACGCGTCTGTTCTCTCCCCTAGACATTCATTTATAAAACGTCAACATCTTAGACAATCAAAGCTTTGATTTGACATGTTAATAGTCTCTTTTAGAATATACAACGGGTACAAGAGATGTTCATACATGTAAATGGACTAAAATGAGAACAATAGGTTTGGTTGAAGATACAGAAATGTTATACAGTGGTTTTATTGTGGCTAATAAAAATAGCACCACAGTTTAAGGATACATTATCTGTCTTGATATGACGGATGGCATGTATGGAGTTACATAACAGATGGCAGCAAGCGCTCCGTAACTGCGAGGCGGCTTTGTTTCCTCGCAGTTGTTTCCTTGAGGATAAATCGATAGCCAACAGGTCTATTTCTCTATCTCAAAGCACAAATCTTATAACCCCCAGACGGACACATTAACCTGTCCTCACTTTAACACTCTGACACGTACCACAACTTAGTCTATGGCTTATTGAACGAGCCTGAAAAAGCCCCGACTTCCCTCTTCCTATAGTCAAATAATTTCAGAAGGTTTTTGTTTAATAGAGATCAATCAGAGCTGGATTTAAATGGGTTGGCAATTTAAGATGGGGATTAGTTTCTTCATTTCCTTAAATACCCTTAGAAACTCAGACATGGAGGAATTATATAATTAGAAATGGATGACTTCCTAAATATATATTGGATCAAGTACAGGGTGGAGGTGGTGAGAGGATTTCTATGTTAGTTCAGCCCTTCCTATTAAAGTGAACTGCCTTTTGTGTGAAATGGGTAATAAAGGTGTGTTCGGTCAAATGCAAAAGGAAAACATCCCGGTGTCTGTGTCATCACTTCATTTTCTAACTAAAATCAATGAGTAGAGCCAGTGTAATAACACAATGCTGCCTTGAAGTCTTAAGATCACACATGGGAGCTAAAACAGAAATATTAATTTCTAGCTTATTTAATCAATGAATCCTCGGTTACATAGATTTTCGGTAAAATAAATTGCAGATTTAATAAAAATTGGACAAGCAATACAATCCAACAAATAGAGGTTAGTCTTATTTGTTCAGTTTAGTAATAATATCTGGTAGAGATTTGGAGCCACTTGGGCACATGACATGGAAGCTCTTAGAAGAAAAGCGAAAAAAAAGTGGGCCACATAATACACAATAAATATGTTTTCCACCACATTTTTTTTACTATTATAGGAAAGTTGGCAAGGCGGTATGGAAAATATTATTTTCTGTCATTCAAACAATAATTTATGTAGGTTTACCTAAGCAGAACCATGTGTTTATGAGGGCTCTGAATGTCGACAGTCTGGGAAACTCAGCAAGAAGAAGAATTAATGTTGAATATGAACTGACTTCACCGTGGTTGTTTTGTGATGCAACTTCTGTGTCTGATGTATGCTTTCCCATGGGCTTGTAATGATTATATGACTTGCATTTGGTGCTACAACAGTCATTAAATTAAACTGCAGGCATTGCTGATGTATTATCGGATGCAAATTAAGCATCCCCAATGTTTGTAAAGGTTGGATGGGTTGTAGTTAAATCGAGGTGGTGCTTAGGGGAGGACCTTAAAAGCCCCAGGTCCCATGCTACTTTATTACGACCTTGATGGGAGCATCATTTTGTAGAAGAAATATAAAATCAATTTCGATCTCTATTAATGGTTTAACATAATGTCAAAAAAGCATTTAATATATTCTACATCATAAAAGGGGGTAAAGTTCAGTCAAGTATTTACCTCTGATGTATTTCAAGTTCAGCATCAAATGAAGATATCCTACTGATAAGTGAATTAAAATGAAACACTGGCTGTGGAGGTGCACCATTTGGTCAATTTATCGACGTAGTTCTTCAGTTCATAATTAACGTGTGTTGTGATATTGAACGTCTCCAACCCGCCTGGCTGTGTGACTCAGCGCCGTGTAATTACTTTGGTTAGGGCGAACAGTCAGACATCTTATCTCAAACATATCAGGGCTACAACATCAGCCAATCTTATTCACTTAAAAAAAAAAAAGTGAATAAGGTCCCTGTATCCTGTTCACATTTACTTTAAAGAGGCCCTATTATGCTTTTTGGGGTTTTCCCTTTCCTGTAGTGTGTTATATAGGTTTTAGTGCATGTAAACGGTCTGCAAAAGCTAAAATCCATGTGTTCCTTCCAGAGGGGGTTTATTTCCCACACACTCCCCCCCTGCCTGAAACACCTCCATTGAACTCCTCTGTAACATAGTGACATCACAATAGCCGCGTTCACACCGCAGTACTTTTCCCACTTTAGTTCCGATATAGTTCCGAAATGTCGCGTTCACACCAAAAAGAGCCGGAACTAAAATTAGTTCATGAGAACCTTTTTTACCCCCTTTTCCGTCCCTGCTAGAGAGCAGGGACTTTCGTGGGAGAAAAAGGTTCCTATTTCTGATTGGCTGGGCGGAATGCAAACCACGCCCCGTAAAACTCCCAAAAAGTTTTGTGAAGCCGTCATTTTATTATCCTAGTATTAGCATTATTAGCATTAGCATTAGTACTTAGTTCATCAGAACTCTTTAGTTCTGCAGTGTGAAAGCGCCTAATGTAACACTCACAACAGCGCTCCAACACATTGTACGTGATAGGCTAAGGGGCGGGACATCTCTAAGCGATTGACCAATCACAAAAAAGCTGGCCAGCTAAGCAATCAGAGCAGACTGGGCTCTGGTTTCAGACAGAGGGTGAAAAGAGGTAGTATGAACACAAATAAAGAATATTTTAAGGTTGTAAACATGTCACAGTACAAGCCAACCCTGTCCAACCCTGTCTCCTAAAAATGACGTTCCCACAGAACTAAACTGCATTCTCAATTACGTTTAGCAAGACACGTATTTTCTCCCACGTTACGTTCGTTATGAACGTATCTCAAATACGTTTATTTTTTACATATCTTCTAGAAACATATTTTCTCCCACGTTACGTTTCTTTTGAACGTATCTTAAATACGTTTATTTTCTGCATATCTTTGCCATTTATTGTCTTGCCTATAATAATGATAATAGTCATTTATAAATATCATTTTAGAGCACACATTTGAAATCAGTAGGCGAGGCTGTAATTTTGCCAGCTGTTACTCTCATGAGCGAGGCAGAAAATAATAGTTTTAACATGTCAAAAAGCTGCTGTGTCGTTTATTGAACCTCAAACATTAAAACAAATCCAGAGTTATGTGTTTCTGTACTTCCTCTAAGAAGAAAGGACAGTAACAGAAGATCTCTTTGGCTTCAGGCTCGATCACCGTTCTAATTGTCTGATTGTGTTCACCTGTTGCCCTTGTGTTTCTCCTCCCCTGCCCGGCTGTTTCTCGTCTCGTGATTACCCCTCCCTGTATTTAGTCTTGTCTCTTCCTGTGTTCCCCTGTCGGTTCATTGTTTGTTTTTCCCGTCTCCCTCCATGTCAGTCTTCGTCAGCTTTTTTGTATTATATCTTCCTTGTGCTTCCTTTGTGTTTTTGCCATGTTTTTGAAATCAGCTTTTAAAATAAAGCTTGCTTTTGTTTTTCTAGACCAACTTACCTTTTTTTTGTAGTCTGCTTTTGGGGTCCTACCTTTCCCAAACCATAACAGGAGGTATACACACACATATTGATAGATGTCTTGTAATGCACTGTTGAGGAACCTGTGACCCAAGATTTTCATTCATTGCATAACTACACTGTAGTCTACACAATCACCTTTCCCTGAATTTTACTCAGGTGTAACTAAAGTCTGATTTAAGGGTTGTTTATATTTCACATCATTAATCAGAATCTGCAAAGTAACTAAAATAAATGTAGTGGAGTAAAAATACCAGGTTAACCTCTGAATTGTAGTGGAGTAGAATTACAAAGTAACAATGAGCTGTCATGTGGGTATATATTAATGCTGCGCATTATGGACACAAGCGATTTTCACCCATTTAGTAATTACATGCTTTAAATGTGTACACACCAATGTGTTTCCTATCGCCTAAACCTCCAGGGCTGTACACAGTTTAATACTGTCAACTTCTAATTTTGGGAGAAACAAAAACGTCTTTTAAAACTACAATTCCCAGTAGAGACGCGCCATAGAGAACATATTGCGAAACATAATAGCCAGCATGTGTAGTTCTCGGGGGGCGTTCGAGTCCAGTTTTGAATAGTCTGCCGTGGTTTCGTTCCATTTCAAAGAGCTTGACGCTCGGCGTAAACTTGGCGCACTGCCACTCCAACATCCAATCCCAGAGCTTGAAGATTAATCACGGGGTTTGTCAACGGGACTGTAGTACCAAACGATAGCTGGGGATTATGGGTAGTGTAGTGTCTTCGGCCATCCTAAACTGAATTTGTTTTCGGATATCATATCGCATTAACAACACCACATATCATGGCGTAACAGAAATCTTTTGTTACTGTCCTTTCTTCTTAGAGGAAGTACAGAAACACGTAAATGGATTTGTTTTAATGTTTGAGATGCAATAAACGACACAGCAGCTTTTTGGCATGTTAAAACTATTATTTTCTGCCTCGCTCATGAGAGTAACAGCTGGCGAAATGACAGCCTCGCCTACTGATTTCAAATGTGTGCTCTAAAATGATATTTATAAATGACTATTATCATTATTATAGGCAAGACAATAAATGGCAAAGATATGTAGAAAATAAACGTATTTAAGATATGTTCAAAAGAAACGTAACGTGGGAGAAAATACGTTTCTTGCTAAACGTAATTGAGAATGCAGTTTAGTTCTGTGGGAACGTCATTTTGACAGGGTTGCTGAGAAACATAATCTCATTTTAAAGATTATTTTTGTTAAACCTATTCAGCAATTGTTGGTCAGCCAGATCTCCCAAATCAGAGCTGTGGTCTGTTCCTATTCAGTGTCACCGAAACGCCTTGTGGCAGTCATTTGACTATTACCCTGTACATTATGCCCACACATCAAAATGCATCTCTGCTCACTGTTATCAGAGCATTCATATTGAACTATCTTCCTGATTTTATTGTATATAGTTTATATTTGTGTTAAAGTGCCATGTTTCGATCTTTAGTAAAGTGCATTTTCAGAGGGAAATACTTGTGTGGTTTGCAGCTACATGCTGTAATGTAAAAGTACCTGTTGTGCCTTGTGGCCACTGGAGGGCAGCAGAGGAGCAAGTCAGTGCGACGATCAGTTGTGAATGAAAAGAAACATGAGACACAAAGCAACAAGTCTCCCGTGAAATGAATATGTTTTATACGATATATCCACACAAGCTTATGGTCTTTTTTGCCTAATGTTCATCTTCATTTTGCCCAAGCTGGGAATCATTTTGGTAATGTGGTGTCTCAATTCAATGTTTACAAAGCTTTAGTGTGATGGGCAGCTTGGTCTTCACGTGCTAGAAAGCGTTTTAAAAACAGACCATTATCCCTCCCGACCAACATCTTCTGGAGATTGTAAAGAACATTTGTTTTGGTCTGGCAATGTTTAGCACTGCCAACATTTGATTTAATATAATTTACTCTTTGTCAACAATGTAGAGAAGGTTTAGTGCGACATCTCCAGGTGAGCAGGTAGTCTGTTTTTGCTTACAGTATGTTAAGGTGTGGTTGTGTTTAGTGTTGCCAAGTTCAGTTGACCAATCATATATTAGGCCAACAGTGAAAACACCCTCTCTGATGTATATGTGGTAACTGTGGCTGGGGTCCCCTTTAAATAGCTAACAACAGCAACTCCTGTTGAGGGGATGGAGGAACCCGTGGACCCTCAATCTAAATCCAAAGTTGTTTTGCAGATGTTGGGGCTTCCCTTCACAAGGACAATAACAGAGGCATTCATGAGCAAATAGAAAGCGTCCTCTCCTGCTCATGTTCAGGTGTATATCAGTATGTAGTGTCTCTACTTTAAAGAGTCCTCTCCTGCTGATGTTCATGTGTACATCAGTGTCTCTACTTTAAAGAGTCCTCTCCTGCTGATATTCAGGTGTACATCAGTGTCTCTACTTTAAAGAGTCCTCTCCTGCTGATGTTCAGGTGTATCGTATATAGTGTCTCTACTTTAAACTGAGGGTACAATGCATGCCTATGCACGACCGTAGAACCGGGCGTGGCTCAGTACTTTAACTTCCTGTGTTTAGGGATCAATAAAGTATTTTTATTGATGTTTACATTTCTTAATATGATTTGAACAAAACAGCGTTGCTAGGCAACAGCACGGTCAGCTGCTGTCAATCACTCCTTATCTATATGGAACCTTCAGACTGGTGACCTCATCACTGGCTTTGGTCTCTGAGATGGAACCTTCAGAATAATGACCTCATCAATGGCTTTGGTCAGGTATCTATGAGAGACAGGTCATCACAGCATGAGCAGCAGAAACAGGGTTTGTGGTCAGCGAACATTAGGATACTTGCACGTATAGTTTAGTCAGGTCATCTTCACAGGTGAACAACACTTAGTCAATTCACTGTAGACCTTAAAGTCCTATAAGTACATTTAGCCCCTGTTAGCTAAACAGCAGCTCATTCAGAGAGATGGAGGAAAACAGAGAGCAGCTCGCAGTCAGTTCTTCAGATATTCCTTCAGAGGTTCCTTCAGAGGGCTGCGAAGTGCATGAGTTTATGATCCAGCTTCTGAAGAAACAGCTTCAGGACGGGAAGCTGGAGCTGGAGAGGAGTTTAAGAAGAAAGAAGGCGGAGGAGAAGATGCAGGAGCAGGCCTCTCAGACGGAGGAGGAAGACCTGAAGGAGGAGAAGAGAGTCTTAACCAATGAGGAGCTGAACAAGAAATGTTTAAAGGTCCTCAAGTGGTGCCAAAAGACCAAAAGAGAGATGGACGCTTTGCTAGAGGGGAACCAGGATCTCAAAGAACAGAAGGAACCTTGTGAGGAAGTAAAATATGGAGAGATAGATGCTTTGCTAGAGGAGAACCCGGATCTCACAGAACCTAAAGCAGAGATGGACATCTTGAGAAAGGAGAACCAGGATCTTAAAGAACAGAAGGAACCTTGTGAGGAAGTAAAGGATGGAGAGATAGATGCTTTGCTAAAGGAGAACCAGGATCTCAAAGAACAGAAGGAACCTTGTGAGGAAGTAAAAGATGGAGAGATAGACACTTTGCTAAAGGAGAACCAGGATCTCACAGAACCTAAAGCAGAGATGGACATCTTGAGAAAGGAGAACCATGATCTTAAAGAACAGAAGGAACCTTGTGAGGAAGTAAAGGATGGAGAGATAGACACTTTGCTAAAGGAGAACCAGGATCTTAAAGAACAGAAGGAACCTTGTGAGGAAGTAAAGGATGGAGAGATAGACACTTTGCTAAAGGAGAACCAGGATCTCACAGAACAGAAGGAACCTTGTGAGGAAGTAAAGGATGGAGAGATAGACACTTTGCTAGAGGAGAACCAGGATCTCAAAGAACAGAAGGAACCTTGTGAGGAAGTAAAGGCTGGAGAGATAGACACTTTGCTAAAGGAGAACCAGGATCTTAAAGAACAGAAGGAACCTTGTGAGGAAGTAAAGGATGGAGAGATAGACACTTTGCTAAAGGAGAACCAGGATCTCAAAGAACAGAAGGAACCTTGTGAGGAAGTAAAGGCTTGTATGGAGATTGAGCGGAACATCTTGAGGGACGACTTGGAGAACCTGAACCTGAGATATGGAAGTCTCCTGAAGACGCAGATGAAGGACGAAGCAGAGATGGACATCTTGAGAAAGGAGAACCAGGATCTGAGAGAACTGAAGGAACCATGTGCTGACAACAAGGATGTGGAGATCGTCACTTTGTTGAGGATCAACAGAAAGCTCCATGTGGAGAAAGAGGAGAAGGATCTGGAGATCGCCCGCCTGCGAGAGGAGATCCGGATGCTGAAGCTACGATGTGGGGTGGAGGAGGAGGAGGAAGAGGAAGAGGAGGGGACTGTGGAGGAAGAGGTGGGGGAGGAGGAGGATGTGGAGAAGGCTGTGGAGGAGGCTGTGGAGGAGGAGGTGGAGGAAGAGGTGGAGGAGGCTGTGGAGGAAGAGGTGGAGGAGGCTGTGGAGGAGGAGGTGGAGGAGGAGGAGGCTGTGGAGGAAGAGGTGGAGGAGGAGGAGGCTGTGGAGGAAGAGGTGGAGGAGGAGGTGGAGGAGGAGGAGGAGGCTGTGGAGGAGGCTGTGGAGGAGGAGTGGGTGGATGAGTTTGAACATAGCTCTGTTCTGATCTTAAAAACGACGAGCAGACCATCGTTGTTGAAGAGGTTCAACGTCTTCGTCAACGGCCGCCCGAACATCCCAGAGTACATAGTCTACTTCAGTAAAGGGGGACAGGTGGGGGAGGAGGAGGAGGAGGAGGAGGAGGGGGCTGATCTCACAGAATCTAAAGAACCTTGTGAGGAAGTAAAGGATGGAGAGATAGATGCTTTGCTAAAGGAGAACCAGGATCTCAAAGAACAGAAGGAACCTTGTGAGGAAGTAAAGGATGGAGAGATAGATGCTTTGCTAAAGGAGAACCAGGATCTCACAGAACAGAAGGAACCTTGTGAGGAAGTAAAGGATGCAGAGATAGACACTTTGCTAAAGGAGAACCAGGATCTCAAAGAACCTAAAGAACCTTGTGAGGAAGTAAAGGATGGAGAAATAGACACTTTGCTAGAGGAGAACCAGGATCTCAAAGAAAAGAAGGAACCTTGTGAGGAAGTAAAGGATGGAGAGATAGACACTTTGCTAGAGGAGAACCAGGATCTCAAAGAACCTAAAGAACCTTGTGAGGAAGTAAAGGATGGAGAGATAGACACTTTGCTAGAGGAGAACCAGGATCTCAAAGAACAGAAGGAACCTTGTGAGGAAGTAAAGGATGGAGAGATAGATGCTTTGCTAAAGGAGAACCAGGATCTCAAAGAACAGAAGGAACCTTGTGAGGAAGTAAAGGCTTGTATGGAGATTGAGCAGAACATCTTGAGGGACGACTTGGAGAACCTGAACCTGAGATATGGAAATCTCCTCAAGACGCAGATGAAGGACGAAGCAGAGATGGACATCTTGAGAAAGGAGAACCAGGATCTGAGAGAACTGAAGGAACCATGTGCTGACAACAAGGATGTGGAGATCGTCACTTTGTTGAGGATCAACAGAAAGCTCCATGTGGAGAATGAGGAGAAGGATCTGGAGATCGCCCGCCTGCGAGAGGAGATCCGGATGCTGAAGCTACGATATGGGGTGGAGGAGGAGGAGGAGGAAGAGGAGGAGGAGGAGGAAGAGGTGGGGGAGGAGGAGGCTGTGGAGGAGGCTGTGGAGGAGGAGTGGGTGGATGAGATTGAACATAGCTCTGTTCTGATCTTAAAAACGACGAGCAGACCATCGTTGTTGAAGAGGTTCAACGTCTTCGTCAACGGCCGCCCGAACATCCCAGAGTACATAGTCTACTTCAGTAAAGGGGGACAGGTGGAGGAGGAGGAGGAGGAGGAGGAGGAGGAGGAGGGGGCTGATCTCACAGAATCTAAAGAACCTTGTGAGGAAGTAAAGGATGGAGAGATAGATGCTTTGCTAAAGGAGAACCAGGATCTCAAAGAACAGAAGGAACCTTGTGAGGAAGTAAAGGATGGAGAGATAGATGCTTTGCTAAAGGAGAACCAGGATCTCACAGAACAGAAGGAACCTTGTGAGGAAGTAAAGGATGGAGAGATAGACACTTTGCTAAAGGAGAACCAGGATCTCACAGAACAGAAGGAACCTTGTGAGGAAGTAAAGGATGGAGAGATAGACACTTTGCTAGAGGAGAACCAGGATCTCAAAGAACAGAAGGAACCTTGTGAGGAAGTAAAGGATGGAGAGATAGATGCTTTGCTAAAGGAGAACCAGGATCTCAAAGAACAGAAGGAACCTTGTGAGGAAGTAAAGGTTTGTATGGAGATTGAGCGGAACATCTTGAGGGACGACTTGGAGAACCTGAACCTGAGATATGGAAATCTCCTCAAGACGCAGATGAAGGACGAAGCAGAGATGGACATCTTGAGAAAGGAGAACCAGGATCTGAGAGAACTGAAGGAACCATGTGCTGACCACAAGGATGTGGAGATCGTCACTTTGTTGAGGATCAACAGAAAGCTCCATGTGGAGAAAGAGGAGAAGGATCTGGAGATCGCCCGCCTGCGAGAGGAGATCCGGATGCTGAAGCTACGATGTGGGGTGGAGGAGGAGGAGGAAGAGGAGGAGGAGGAAGAGGAGGGGACTGTGGAGGAAGAGGTGGGGGAGGAGGAGGCTGTGGAGGAAGAGGTGGAGGAGGAGGAGGGGGCTGTGGAGGAAGAGGTGGGGTACAACAGTTATTAGATCAGTTATTAGAGAAGAGAATAAGTCCACTTTAATGAAATGTAATGTCACTGTATCGGGTTCCCCTGTGTCTCAGGGTTCCCCCGCATTGTTACAGGATTTGGGATCATTAAGCGTTCCCAGATTCTGTCATGAAAAAAAGAACAGCCCTTCCTTTCTGCTCTGTGGGTTTTGATAATGTGCCACTAAGTCAAAAAGTCAAAGTCAACATGTCTCCATGTGTTATACATACAGAAATCTCCAGATACCGTTTCCCGCAGTCCCGCAGTGTGACACTTAGAACAAGATACAAAAAGGGCCGAGATAAACAGGGTATAAAACTAATAGCATTAATAAGTGCTGGTTAATAATATATATATTTTAAAAACACAATCCACAGAGCATGAATTGACATTAATGCAAGTATTTTTTGTGCAAAATAGAAAAATGTTCAAAGTACAGTTTCAGTGCAGCAGTAGCGGAGATGGGTTGTAACTGGTGCTGGATGAGGGAAGGTTGTGTGTTTGTATGTGTAAGTGTATGTAGGCGGGGGGGGGGTTAAAGTCCAGGACCATTTGGGGCAGGGGGGAAAGGTGGGAGGCAGGGTGGAGAGGTCAGCGGAGAGATGTCAGAGGGGGGGGGGGGGGGGGATGTCAGAGCGGGGAGGGAGGGAAAGAGAGGGAGGGAATGTGAATTCATGTTTTTAAAGCTTTCCACAAACAACTGTTTGCAATGAGAGTTCAAATGGTATTTATGTTTATTCTGAAAAGTATCGCACAAATAAAAATAATTATTGAATTTATTGGAAGTGTAATATATTTATTTATATTTTTGTTCTTATGTTTGATATTTTCTCCTTTATATACAAATATGTTAGTGATCTATTTTATGAAATAAGTGACAGAGCACTGGAGCTCTGTGATTGGATCATCTCGTTATTATAATGGGACCTTTTCCTTTTTTAAATTGAATAATTAAAGACTTTTACTTTGAAAAAGGCAAAGATCAAGAACTTCAATCTATACAACACACACACACACACACACACACACACACACACACACACACACACACACACACACACACACACACACACACACACACACACACACACACACACACACACACACACACACACACACACACACACACACACACACACACACACACACACACACACACACACCCCTACCTGAGGACGCTCAGTGGAAAGCATCTGGGTCAGGATGGATTTTTTTTTTCCTGGTTTTCTCTTTGTTTCCTCTCTGAAAACCACACCTGAACATCAGCAGGAGAGGACTCTTTAAAGTAGAGACACTAAATACTGATATACACCTGAACATCAGCAGGAGAGGACTCTTTAAAGTAGAGACACTAAATACTGATATACACCTGAACATCAGCAGGAGAGGACTCTTTAAAGTAGAGACACTGCATACTGATATACACCTGAACATCAGCAGGAGAGGACTCTTTAAAGTAGATACACTACATACTGATATACACCTGAACATCAGCAGGAGAGGACTCTTTAAAGTAGAGACACTACATACTGATATACACCTGAACATCAGCAGGAGAGGACTCTTTAAAGTAGAGACACTACATACTGATATACACCTGAACATCAGCAGGAGAGGACTCTTCCTGCGTCAGAAACCCGTCTTTTTCGGTGCAGCAAAACAGCAGCGGTTCTTTAAAGCCTTAGCTTGGCCCTATATTCATAAACACACAAGTATAATATTAATGTTCAGAAAAGGTGTGGTGAATGGACTTTACAAATCACCGTACATACCGATCAGGCAGAGAGAAGAGAGTTTCATGCTCAAAAACAAAACGTGACTACACGTAAGTATGATGGAGAATTTGCGGAACTTTACCTGAAGCCAGCTATTCTAAAACATACCTACGCCGGTGGCGGAAGCAAAAAGCGGCAAGAAGGGAAATGGGTAGGTCTGGGCACCAACGAATAAGAGGCCGCCAGCTAGAAGCCTCTGCCGCTTTATAGGGTGCCCCCCTGGGGGTGATAGGCTTAGAAGAATATGCCTTACAACAGCATTTACTACTCATCCTGCTACATTAAGATGATCGATGGCTACTGCCATATTTGCAAAACAAGTGCTGAAACATACACTTGTCCAGTTTTGGATAGTCTGCCGTGGTTTCGTTCCATTTCAAAGAGTTTGACGCTCGGCGTAACCTTGGCGCACTGCCACTCTAACATCCAATCCCAGAGCTTGAAGATTAATCAAGGGGTTTGTCAACGGGACTGTAGTACCAAACGATAGCTGGGGATTATGGGTAGTGTAGTGTCTATGGCCATCCTAAACTGAATTTGTTTTCGGATATCATATCGCATTAACAACACCAAATATTGCGTCACATAGATCTTCTGTTACTGTCCTTTCTTCTTAGAGGTAGTACAGAAACACATAACTCTGGATTTGTTTTAATGTTTGAGGTGCAATAAACGACAGCAGCTTTTTGGCATGTTAAAACTATTATTTTCTGCCTCGCTCATGAGAGTAACAGCTGGCGAAATTACAGCCTCGCCTACTGATTTCAAATGTGTGCTCTAAAATGATATTTATAAATGACTATTATCATTATTATAGGCAAGACAATAAATGGCAAAGATATGTAGTCGAAAATAAACGTATTTAAGATACGTTCAAAAGAAACGTAACGTGGGAGAAAATATGTTTCTAGAAGATAGCCTATGTAGAAAATAAACGTATTTGAGATACGTTCAAAAGAAACGTAACGTGGGAGAAAATATGTTTCTAGAAGATATGTAGAAAATAAACGTATTTGAGATGCGTTCATAACGAACGTAACGTGGGAGAAAAATGTTTCTTGCTAAACGTAATTGAGAATGCAGTTTAGTTCTGTGGGAACGTCATTTTTAGGAGACAGGGTTGTACAGGCACAAAATACAAATATAAACCTGAAAATGAACATAATATGTGCTCTTTGATAAATGTTTAGAGATATTTTCAGTATTAGTTTTGTTTGCCATAAAGACTTTGAGATAGGTGAGTGTATTTCTGTTTCCAAGATCTAAAGAAAATATTAAAAACTCTCGGGAGTTCTTTTTGTACTTCCTTCTCCAATAACTTGTATATATTTCCACCTTACTTCAGGCTGTCTAGCAATTCTTTATTAATAATAGGAAACACTGTGATTCGGATCTGGGTTTATTATCCTAAAATATTGCAGAATTATGTAAAGCACAGCTTACCATGGGCGGATCCTAATTACACCCTGATCTTGTATATTGGAATGTAGTTATTGTGCGTGACTCAGCGTCGAGCCTTGAAAAAATTGATTGTTCCGTATTTCTCCTAATTACAACAGCTGTGATCAATTTTGCCTTTGTTGTTGTGTCCAATTACTTCCTTGACCAAATCCCAGCAGTCCTCCTGTAGCGCAGCTCAGCAAACGAGCTGTTGCCGAATATCGTCTGGAACATTTATCCAGAGGTTTACCGTGCTGTAAACATATTTAATACCAACTCATTAACAACATTTAATCCCACATTTATCCCTATAATTTGGCTTCCAATCTCGAATGATAATAAGATACTAATTGTGGTTTTATATATGCTTTGCTGTTGTACTTTAATCTGTAATTTAAAGCATGCAGTAAATACAACTCCCTTGTTTCTCATACTTCACCTGTTAAAGTACAAGAGTGTGCACTGAGGTGTTATACTCTGCTCTTATAGAAAACATATCTATCATTCTCGAACCACGGAGCGAATAATTGACCAATTATTCAGTAAAAGGAAGTGCACATTCTGCATACTGTCAGGTTTCTAACGCACAGCGGATTGACACTGCAGTTAAAGCTCTATTTGTGTTGTATGCCTCGGTTGCTTGGGTTTTAATATTAAAGTAATTGGCCAGGTTGTTTTCTGCAGTGAAATTCAGCGGCATGGGCCAAAAAGTTACTTCCTGTGGAGCAAACGAAGAAGATGAGAAGTGATTATGCGAGGCAGCGGTGAATAGTATTTGATGATGTATGATCCAAACAAATCTACCTCTGGCACTAACACAAAAGCAAACAGCGACTAGTTTACTGACGCAATTAATCTCCATAATCTTTGCCTATTCAATAAGAGTGCTAATAAAGAAAAAGATGCAGGTCTGTTAGGACACAGGTGCTGTTTTTCATTTTGATTACTTGCTTTGTTATTACTTTCAAAACTGTCGTCAAAGTGTGCCGTAAGGTAAATGAGCACTTTTCCTGTGATTAACTTGGCCTTCATCAGTCATATTATTGAAATGCCTCGAGAAATTCCTTATGGTGAGAACACACACACACACACACACACACACACACACACACACACACACACACACACACACACACACACACACACACACACACACACACACACACACACACACACCACTTCAGGGGACATTACATTGACTCACATGCATTTCCTGGAGACTTATCCTAACCTTAACCAACACATGCCTAACCCTAACCCTTACCCTTACCCTAATCCTAAACAAGTCTTCACCCTAAAATGAATGATTCCCCTCATGGGGACCTCCAATTTGTCCCCATAAGGGAAGCGAGTCCCCACACGTGACTGTGTAAACAGATTTAGGTCCCCCCAAGAATAGTAATGCTAGGCCACACACACACACACACACACACACACACACACACACACACACACACACACACACACACACACACACACACACACACACACACACACACACACACACACACACACACACACACACACACACACACACACACAACCTAAAAGTAGTGGACAACAAATACATTTTCCCAATTTGAATTTCACATGAAAGACTGCCTGTTTTATCGATCTCATCTTATCTCAAATTGGTAAGACCTCTAGAAAGTTCTATTCTCTTAAAAGTTGTTCTCTGAGGTCAAGTTCAGGACTCATTAAATAATGAATTATGCTAATAAATGTAGTTCTCAGCTGCCGAACATTTGAAATGTCACATTATCTCACCCTGCTCCAAAGTTTTCATCATTGAATTTAAGTGGCCTTCAATGCTTATTTTCACGTTAATTTTAGTATGTAGTGTCTCTACTGGGACATGTCTCCTTGCTGTAATGTTCAAAAAGCTCTTTATTTTTCTCATACTGCCTGTGCTGCAGCTCCTCTTTTCACCCTCTGTCTGAAACCAGAGCCCAGTCTGCTCTGATTGGTTAGCTGGCCGGCTCTGTTGGGATTGGTCAACCACCAAGTATGTCCATAAAAGCACAATAGGTCCTCTTAAATGAGAATTGAAATTTTATTTTACACTGATCAACAGAAAACAACCCATTGATGTCAAAGTGAAACAAGAACTCTAGAGTCATCTTAAAAATGTACAGATATAAATTAAAAATGCATGTTGACAAGTATTGAATTTAATATCTGGATCTGTGTCCTGGATTTCGAGTCGTGGCTGAACCTGTCTCTGCGGTCCTGCCTGACTCATCATACTACTTCCCTGATGGCTCCCACAGGATTGTTGACATCCTCGTGGATTCATCTTATTATAGACACATGCATTTCCAAACATTTGGACTACCTATGTTGTAAATGTATTATCTCTTCAATTTACACACGGCATCTATTGCACGTCTGTCCGTCCTGGGAGAGGGATCCCTCCTCTGTTGCTCTCCCTGAGGTTTCTCCCATGTTCCCCTTTAAACTGTGGGTTTTCTCTGGAATTGTTTCCTTGTACGATGTGAGGATCTAAGGACAGAGGGTGCCGTATTGTCATACTGATATTCTGTACAAACTGTGAAGTCCACTGAGACAAATGTACCATGTGTGATATTGGGCTATATAAATAAACATTGATTGATTGAATATGGCACACCAATATCATCACTGTTGCATCCATTTGGTTTTCAAAGTCACAGAATCAGTAAAGAGGAGATCACCTGTGTGGAATTGTTTGTAGTGGCGATACACATGTACCTGGAAGGTGTTTAAAAGCCGAGGCTTCACAGGAATTGCTTGATAACAACAATATCAATGTCCTGGAGGGACTGAGTCAGATCCGAGCCAGATGAGGATCATGGCTGGACTCTAAACAGACTGTCTCTCCTCGTTCCTGATGCATCCGGACAGAGCTTGGGCAGTATTGCAGAGAACTGGGATATGTCTGTGCCAAAACAAGCTGTATTTACTGCCAGAGGTGTCTCAATTAATAATTAAATTGGATAAGTTGAATACTAGAGTCCGAAGAAGTATGCAGATGTTATACTTAAGTTAGAATAGCAATACGAGATTAAAAAACGACTGTGTTAGTCCTTCATACTTAAGTGAAAGTACAACACATATCTAAAGTACCAAAAGTAAAAGTACATGTTTGCATGTGAGAATGACCGTTGAGCGGCCCAGACCAAGTAAGGAGGCAGAGGCAGAAGATCCAAAAATAGAACCCGACGGGGCATTTATTAAACGATCAACACAATGTTACGATCACACACAATGACACAGCCTCAATAATCTGTTCACGTGCCCAGCCTGCGGCCACCAGCAGCTCACACACACTGACTCACTCCAGCAACAAAACACAGCACTTAAATAGACAGACTAATCAAACACAGGTGAGAGAAAACAATTAGACACAGGTGAGGGGGGAGGAGACAACCCAGGGCCCCAGGTGCACACAATCATCAGCCACAGACATTCAACATATTATTTGCACCCTGATTACCCTCAACCGCTGTCACCCTTATACCAGCATCAATAAATACGGTTTATGTAATACATGATGTGCAAATACCAATCCAATGTTAACTGTCCTGTGCAATCCCGCTAATAAAGTGCAATATTACCCGGCCCAAAGCCGTCAGTCCAATGTGGCCTTCGTCACATTGCACAATGGCTAATTTCAGAGTCTTATATGTAACTGGATTATGCTTATTCATGCATTAATGTGTTCATCACAACTGGTCAATTTGAAGCAACATTAACTTACTTCGTATACTGCTCCTGAATGTCTTTGAGCTATAGCATGTCAGTTTTTTTTATATAGTTGATTTATATTTTGTATTTGCTAATAATTATGAATCTGTAAAGTAACTAAAGATGTCAGATGGAGTACAAAGTATAATTTGCTACCAAAACATAGTGGAGTAGAAGTTTAAAGTTGCATTAATGTAATACTGTACCTAGGGAAAGTACAAGTATCTTAAAATGTCACTTATGAATAGTAGTGAATATATACAGTATGCATAGATAAATTGGTTTCCACTTTTAATAAAAAGGCTCTTATTCTGTTCTTCAGTGCAAAAGAAAAAGCCTCATTAAATGTACTTTTCATTAAAACACCTCTGAAGGGGGTAAATACTTTTTATGGACACTTCCGCTGCAGCTATTCTAACTTTGAGTGTTTGCAAAGCTTTTTTTCTCACAATGGCAACTGGCTCGTCTGAAGCATGTGGATGTGAGGAATAACAATCGAGTACTCATTACCTGGAGGCCAATTGTGCTGGCAATTGTGAGAGGATGACAACAGGTTGGCCAGCATTAAAGCTCATCTTCCTCTGGCTAGTTCAACACCTGCCTGCTGGCCACCAGCCTAATTCTTTTCTGACGGCCTCAGCAGGAATGATTGATGCCCGAAGGCTTTTGACGGTGTGTGTTGCTGTGTGTTTCATTGCCAAGCTGCTCCATCCATACAGTGCCCCCTCTTGAAACTCATTTACAGCCCACCTGTCACTGCACACACTGCTTGCTTGATGTTTTGCCCTTATTGGCTTACCGGGGACACACACTCTTTCCTGATAAGCCGGGACTGTGTGGTGCTGATAATATTTTGGAAAGTCCAATCACCTTTTGGGGGAATGCTGCACAATGGTTATTGCTGACAAACGAGTTGTGCCGTAATGAGTCCTAAAGACTAAGCATTTTAGAACTTCTGGTTCCCTTGTCCCGGTGTTAATGTTTTTTTTGTATGTGTTTGTAGAAGCCTGAAATAAGTTGGTTAACACAAGCTTAATAAAAGATTTTCAACTACATAGTCTACATCAGTAAATACCCCACTCGTGAATGTCTTCTGTCACAAAAACGGGGATGCTAACGACGAGTGACTATGAGAAAACAACGACGAGTGACTATGAGAAAACTAAACGTCATCACACCAACATGAGTTTGCCTTCAGGTGAGCAGTGGAAATGTCAGTTTCTTTGCCATGAAAGAGTAAATCCCATTGCCCATTCAACTCTGCTACGTCCAGTCCCTCCTCAGACCTATCATAAGACCACTTATATGGACAGACTTAAGCTTTTTCTCCTTTGTTTGGTGTCGATAATCGTTGCCTTGTGTATGATGACCTGAATTCATTGGGTTGTACTGAACTCTATCACACACACACACACACACACACACACACACACACACACACACACACACACACACACACACACACACACACACACACACACACACACACACACACACACACACACACACACACACACACACACACACACACACACACACACACACACACACACACACACACACACACACACACACATTTTTCATTGGTATTTTAAGCAAAGAGTTGTGAGGTCTTAGAAGTCAGCTGGCATTAATTCCTCTGAGGGATTCAGCTTCTCCCTGGAAAGAGGCTTAAAAGAAAGTTCTCTTGCTTAATTTCTCCTTTCTCACGTATATTGTTAGATTCCTTAGTGGACAGGAGAACAATCGGTAATTGAGTTTGTTCTGTTTAATGTCCAATAATTGGTTTAGTAAAATACCTTATTGAGATGCCTTGTTCCCCCATTTGCAAATTATGAAATAATCTGACTACACAGAGAAGTTGATTAATTGTTTCAATATTTCCATGGTTGAGGGCAATGGACTGTCAGGGGTGCATAATACATCAAGGAAAGAAGAAATACTGAGATCATTAATGCTGCTTTGTGGAAAAAACATGACATTTAATGCATCTTTTTCAAACTGCCGTGATAGCTAGCTAGCTGTATACATGAGTGATTGAGTATCACACAACTGAGTGATGTATGCGTTAAATGAAATCAAGCATAAATGAACTGAAATAATCTTAATGTACATAAGCTGTGGTATCAGGGGCCAAGGTTGTAAGTCCATTAGATATGCTTCTCCATTCGCATCACATTTATTCTGGCCAGTTTGGAGATCCAGCGATTGGCATGTGTGATACTGTGGGATGACGTTTGAACAAAACCAAACTTTTGGTACAGGGCAATGGCGGCCGTCTGTGGCGAGCTGCCCTCCAGAACCAGCCGGCCGTATCCTCGCTCTTTGCAGAAATCAAGGGCCTTCCTCGTCAGCTGTGAAGCAAGGTTTTTGCGTCGCCACGGGAACACCACGACCATGTGGGACAACTCGCCGAAACTCCCATCACCGGCATCTTGAACGACCTCCGATCCTCCTCCCATCGCTCCTCCGTTCCACTCATCAAACCTCTCCTCTTCCTCTGCTGCTCTTTCCCCCTTCACCGCCACCATCCCCACCACCTTGAGCTGGCCGTCTACG
This sequence comes from Notothenia rossii, assembly GCF_949606895.1. NCBI lineage: Eukaryota > Metazoa > Chordata > Actinopteri > Perciformes > Nototheniidae > Notothenia > Notothenia rossii. Next base: position 9,251,176 of record NC_136902.1, read on the forward strand.
TCTACCTCTGCCACCCAGAAACCGTTATCTGGGTTTTCCAGGTAGTTGGCTCGAATGTCGGACAAATCTGTGCTCAGCCTCCTGGTCAGGTAGCCTTGGTAGATCTCGTGGCAGCAGTAATAAAGGAGGCCGGCCCACGCACTGCCAAAGAGTAAAGCTTGGAAGTAGGAGCTGCCTCCCAACACATAGCCGGCCATGCAGATGCTCAGAGCAACGCCAACATGGTCTGGGTGGCTCAGGGTCTTGAAGAAAGCCGGGTACACGTGCTCAATAACCCCGTCGCGAAAGAGCGACATGACCACGTGTTCATCGGAGGGTCCATATTCCCTGATGGAGAACTGAACTGTGTTTTAGAGAGAGAGAGAGAGAGAGAGAAAAGGGGAGCTCAGTGAGACTAATCTCCCTCTTGCTGCAATAACACATTCCTGCAGGATTTCACAATAGCCTCAGTTACGCTCACATAACTTCATTATGAAAAGGACAAAAATAAAATCAATATAAAATCCAAGCCTTTTCATTTCTTATTTAACTCGACTCCACATGAACATAAGGCCTGGCATTTGAAGGGGAAAATCACAATCAAAAATGATTTATTATAGGCTTTGTTTCTCTTAAGATGTAAAGAGTGGTAATCATTGTTAGATTCTATTAAGTCTCAAAAGCACAATAAAACCAAAGCAAGGTGAGAACACTGCAACAAACAAAAGCTCTGTGTTTCAGTGAAGTGTGTCATATAGGCATGTTAGTAGTGCCATTCATCTATATTCTAGCTGTCTTCTTAGTGCTCTAGTTCAGAATCAACTCAAATACTTGAGAGAAAAAAAGGTATAAAATATTAATATAAGCAGAACATCAACTTACGGTTATTTTTCTGGGCCATGCCGACTCTCTCCCTCTCGTCTCTCGCTCACTCTGAAAGACTTAACGCTGCTGAAACCTGAACTTAAGCTACAGATTGGGATAATCAGCCACACACACACACACACACACACACACACACACACACACACAGACAGACAGACAGACAGACAGACAGACAGACAGACAGACAGACAGACAGACAGACAGACAGACAGACAGACAGACAGACAGACAGACAGACAGACAGACAGACAGACAGACAGACAGACAGACAGACAGACAGACAGACAGACAGACAGACAGACAGACAGACAGACAGACAGACAGACAGACAGACAGACAGACAGACAGACAGACAGACAGACAGACAGACAGACAGACAGACAGACAGACAGACAGACAGACAGACAGACAGACAGACAGACAGACAGACAGACAGACAGACAGACAGACAGACAGACAGACAGACAGACAGACAGACAGACAGACAGACAGACAGACAGACAGACAGACAGACAGACAGACAGACAGACAGACAGACAGACAGACAGACAGACAGACAGACAGACAGACAGACAGACAGACAGACAGACAGACAGACAGACAGACAGACAGACAGACAGACAGACAGACAGACAGACAGACAGACAGACAGACAGACAGACAGACAGACAGACAGACAGACAGACAGACAGACAGACAGACAGACAGACAGACAGACAGACAGACAGACAGACAGACAGACAGACAGACAGACAGACAGACAGACAGACAGACAGACAGACAGACAGACAGACAGACAGACAGACAGACAGACAGACAGACAGACAGACAGACAGACAGACAGACAGACAGACAGACAGACAGACAGACAGACAGACAGACAGACAGACAGACAGACAGACAGACAGACAGACAGACAGACAGACAGACAGACAGACAGACAGACAGACAGACAGACAGACAGACAGACAGACAGACAGACAGACAGACAGACAGACAGACAGACAGACAGACAGACAGACAGACAGACAGACAGACAGACAGACAGACAGACAGACAGACAGACAGACAGACAGACAGACAGACAGACAGACAGACAGACAGACAGACAGACAGACAGACAGACAGACAGACAGACAGACAGACAGACAGACAGACAGACAGACAGACAGACAGACAGACAGACAGACAGACAGACAGACAGACAGACAGACAGACAGACAGACAGACAGACAGACAGACAGACAGACAGACAGACAGACAGACAGACAGACAGACAGACAGACAGACAGACAGACAGACAGACAGACAGACAGACAGACAGACAGACAGACAGACAGACAGACAGACAGACAGACAGACAGACAGACAGACAGACAGACAGACAGACAGACAGACAGACAGACAGACAGACAGACAGACAGACAGACAGACAGACAGACAGACAGACAGACAGACAGACAGACAGACAGACAGACAGACAGACAGACAGACAGACAGACAGACAGACAGACAGACAGACAGACAGACAGACAGACAGACAGACAGACAGACAGACAGACAGACAGACAGACAGACAGACAGACAGACAGACAGACAGACAGACAGACAGACAGACAGACAGACAGACAGACAGACAGACAGACAGACAGACAGACAGACAGACAGACAGACAGACAGACAGACAGACAGACAGACAGACAGACAGACAGACAGACAGACAGACAGACAGACAGACAGACAGACAGACAGACAGACAGACAGACAGACAGACAGACAGACAGACAGACAGACAGACAGACAGACAGACAGACAGACAGACAGACAGACAGACAGACAGACAGACAGACAGACAGACAGACAGACAGACAGACAGACAGACAGACAGACAGACAGACAGACAGACAGACAGACAGACAGACAGACAGACAGACAGACAGACAGACAGACAGACAGACAGACAGACAGACAGACAGACAGACAGACAGACAGACAGACAGACAGACAGACAGACAGACAGACAGACAGACAGACAGACAGACAGACAGACAGACAGACAGACAGACAGACAGACAGACAGACAGACAGACAGACAGACAGACAGACAGACAGACAGACAGACAGACAGACAGACAGACAGACAGACAGACAGACAGACAGACAGACAGACAGACAGACAGACAGACAGACAGACAGACAGACAGACAGACAGACAGACAGACAGACAGACAGACAGACAGACAGACAGACAGACAGACAGACAGACAGACAGACAGACAGACAGACAGACAGACAGACAGACAGACAGACAGACAGACAGACAGACAGACAGACAGACAGACAGACAGACAGACAGACAGACAGACAGACAGACAGACAGACAGACAGACAGACAGACAGACAGACAGACAGACAGACAGACAGACAGACAGACAGACAGACAGACAGACAGACAGACAGACAGACAGACAGACAGACAGACAGACAGACAGACAGACAGACAGACAGACAGACAGACAGACAGACAGACAGACAGACAGACAGACAGACAGACAGACAGACAGACAGACAGACAGACAGACAGACAGACAGACAGACAGACAGACAGACAGACAGACAGACAGACAGACAGACAGACAGACAGACAGACAGACAGACAGACAGACAGACAGACAGACAGACAGACAGACAGACAGACAGACAGACAGACAGACAGACAGACAGACAGACAGACAGACAGACAGACAGACAGACAGACAGACAGACAGACAGACAGACAGACAGACAGACAGACAGACAGACAGACAGACAGACAGACAGACAGACAGACAGACAGACAGACAGACAGACAGACAGACAGACAGACAGACAGACAGACAGACAGACAGACAGACAGACAGACAGACAGACAGACAGACAGACAGACAGACAGACAGACAGACAGACAGACAGACAGACAGACAGACAGACAGACAGACAGACAGACAGACAGACAGACAGACAGACAGACAGACAGACAGACAGACAGACAGACAGACAGACAGACAGACAGACAGACAGACAGACAGACAGACAGACAGACAGACAGACAGACAGACAGACAGACAGACAGACAGACAGACAGACAGACAGACAGACAGACAGACAGACAGACAGACAGACAGACAGACAGACAGACAGACAGACAGACAGACAGACAGACAGACAGACAGACAGACAGACAGACAGACAGACAGACAGACAGACAGACAGACAGACAGACAGACAGACAGACAGACAGACAGACAGACAGACAGACAGACAGACAGACAGACAGACAGACAGACAGACAGACAGACAGACAGACAGACAGACAGACAGACAGACAGACAGACAGACAGACAGACAGACAGACAGACAGACAGACAGACAGACAGACAGACAGACAGACAGACAGACAGACAGACAGACAGACAGACAGACAGACAGACAGACAGACAGACAGACAGACAGACAGACAGACAGACAGACAGACAGACAGACAGACAGACAGACAGACAGACAGACAGACAGACAGACAGACAGACAGACAGACAGACAGACAGACAGACAGACAGACAGACAGACAGACAGACAGACAGACAGACAGACAGACAGACAGACAGACAGACAGACAGACAGACAGACACACACACACACACACACACACACACACACACACACACACACACACACACACACAGTCACACACACACACACACACACACACACACACAGGGGGGGAAAACGTGTGGACCTTAAATGACTTTGAAGTAGAACTGCTACTGATATGAAATATTGATTACATAAGAAATGTAACATTTAGATTAAGATGACGGTGATTTGAGGAAGCATGCTTTCTATTTAATGGAAATCCACACTGTGTTGCTTTGATTATGAAACTTAGTATACGTCTTAAAAACTGAATTAACTCATTAAACAGAGAAAACAACTACTTTATTGGATTTGTCAATGAAGATGAGCGTGCATCCTGAACAAATTAAGTCGGAATTGAGCAGAAAGTGAATTAAGGGCTCATTCGAGCAGACTAAAATGTCCTTATTGACCTCTTTTTTTAGTGCTTTAGTTCTGGCATTCTCTCAGGAACCGGCATGTCCTCTTCGCCAGAATATAAGGTGAAAGTAAAATGAATATTGTCTGGCCCCCTGACACCAAAGTGTCCTATGGCGGCGGTGACAGTGTCTTGTGCAATAACCCGGGAGCCCTCTGACATGATTACATTTCCTTGGCAGGAGAAAGGCCTTTACACCTGTTTAAATCAATAGCGCTGCCTCATGAATCTCTGAGTGCTAGAAGGTCAAGCAACCCTGGAAGTTTCTCACACCTCTTCACAGCCACAACATGAAGTCTGAATCCTGCAAAAACAAACCCTCACAAAATCGAATCACAATTAAAACAGTCATCAAAGAGAGCGGATGATTACAGCAACCACAATAAAACCTCAACGTTTGTGATTCATTTGGAAACCTTAGCGGTTCAGAAAAATGAACGCTAAATATGACCAACTTTAACCCGAACTTTAACCCGAACTTCCTCCTTTGATTCCAGCGCAGATTTTTGCCATGAATTGCATGGCAGTGAAAAATCAAATAACACACAGGAGTTGGTGCTCAATGTGTTGCACGGACTGGAGACAATTAGACTTCATTAAGAACCATCACTGTATTGGTGTAACAGCACACCTAATCCGTAGCTGCACTCCAGAGAACAGAGAAAAGGCATTTTGCTGAAGCATGTGCGAAACATTTCTCTGCCCAGTTTGTAATGCATTTCTTTATTAAAAAACCACATGTGTGTTTGTTTTATTTCCCACAGAAAAACAGGTAAATACTACTGGTCTGTTCTGACAAACGTTCTACTGTAAAGTTACAATGGCATCTTTCTATATAAGGATGGACGAACTACTTTTCTGTAACATGATTTCATTTTGAATTGAAAAAAAAAGCTTAAGCAGCTCAAGGTTAAATACTTAAAGAATTCAAATGCACAAAGGGACCGGAGCACACTGATGACTGTAGACTTTAATTGTGTGAATGAGTCACAAAGTGCCTTTCTTTCACCTGACTGTCCTTCAGCTGACAGGTGCCTGCTCAGCTGCTTGCTGTATGATGCACAGAGGACTGAGTCTAAATGAGATTTAAAATGCACATCCTGGCGGCCGGATTAAGATGAATGCAACCCATTTCTCATGTGAGTCATCTTATGCACTCACACGAAAAAATCTGTCAGTATGAGACACTGCGAACTGACTTTAAGTCGTTAGGGAGATTCTTCTTATGTCAGTCTATATTCAAATAAAATAATAATATAATTGAGAAAAACATTTTTAAAGAAACCTTTGCGCAAAATCAATATTCAAACCAGCTGTCCACGTCCTTTTACTTTCAGACTTCAAAATAATACACAACAGAACCCTTTATATAAAGCATGTTGGCAAATAAGGTCCTAACAACCTCAGAAAAACTACTTAATGGTTCTATGCGTGGGCACAGTCTGAGTTTTTAAGGACTTCTCAAATCTAATACAAATGTTAACTCACAAAAAAAAAAAGGTATTCAGCAACGGAGAAGCTTGAGTAAGATTCACTCGCAGCCACGATGGTTATTTATTAAGGTTTCAAACGAAAACACATTTTAAAATCCAATCGTACGGCACCTTGTGAGGAAAAAGTCACCTTTATCTTAATGTTTCTTCCTAGCTGGGTTTAGCTGCATGCCGCTGATTGCTGCAACATGCTAGTTAGCTTTAAGTCTTTAGCTCGTTGTTGTTAGCTAGCATGTTGTTAGCTCGTGATTAAACACTCAGTAATTAGTGACTTGGATCTAACTCAACTAAACGCCAGTTATTATATAATATTAGAGGGGGTTGACCTTTAGACTAACGGCACTCTTCAACACAACTTTATATTGAAACTCTGCCATTTTTCTTTGGTAAAATGCTATACCAGTGGGGATGCTAATTAGTGTTTACCACTTAGACTGATCAAAGTTATAAACAGTGATGGTAGATTACTGAGTGGACCGTGACATTCAGATGAATCTATTCATCAAGCCAGACACTGTACGCTAGCTTGGGGGAGTGACAGTAGGATTAAAAGGTATTTTAAGGTCAGTAATACAGGGAATAATTAAACATTTTTTGCATCCGGGAGGCGTATATATGCGTTTTAGGTTGGAATAAATTATTTGTAACTTGTGAAAAGATTCATTTTGGATGCAGGGTTCCCTGGCAATTAGCAGACAAAAGTTAAAATATCCATAAATGTTAACATAATGACCTCAATATGTAGCACTCTCACTGCTATTGGCTAGCGCTCCAGCACTAAGGGGCGGGACATCTCTAAGTGGTTGACCAATCACAACAGAGCCGGCCAGCTAACCAATCAGAGCAGAGTGGTCTCTGGTTTCAGACAGAGAGTGAAAAGAGGTGCTGCAGCACAGACAGTATGAGACAAATAAAGAGCTTTTTGAACATTAAAGCAAGGATAAATGTCCCAGTAGAGACACTACATACTGATGTGAACCTGGAAATGAGCAGCATATGTCCTTTTCAACATTGAAAGTGAAATGGATAGACTGTAACTGGAATGAGAAGAAGTCTTAAACAAACATTTGAGGATACATGTTCTGAAACACTGAGGTAATACAATCATTTTCACAATCACTTTAAAAAAGGCTATGGACAAAGTAACTTGGATTGAATTTAAAGCAATGACAACTTATTGTAATTTAGCTGTTAAATTAATCAAGTCATCTTTGAACAACAAGAATGTGTCATGGTATGGATTGCTTCACAACATAATACTTCATCACCACAGGCAGTATTGACTTCACTTGATAAAATAAGCTAAGAGTACTTCAGAGTTGATTGCTCCTCGTCATGTAACACAAAGTCACCAGAAAAAAGGTTAAAGTTGCCGTGGAAACTAACCACTGATGTACACTGCATGCTCCACTTCTAATGGGGCCATGAGTGTCCAATGAATTATATTTGTATTCATGGTCGTGTACTTGCAGGCGCATTGTGGAAGAAAGAGCCTCTTTGGTATGCTTGTCATAGAGCTACAACATTAAAGGATTAAACCATTACATTATGGAGTTTTTACCTGCAGCGCCTATAGCCAGAATTTCAACGCACCTCAGACAACTTTAATTCCAACCCACTGCTCTCTTCAGAAATCCTGAGCTGTATTTAAATGTACTCGTGGCTTTCTGTATATTAAATATGCATATAAGCAGAGTCAAAACACTCCCAAGTGAATTCCTTTTAGTTGCAGACGTCCTTCATTACTAGAATAATGCATTTGCTTTTGTATCAAATTAAATGTATGAATATGCTTCGGCATGTTTGAGGTCTGAGAGTGTCCCAGTGAAAATGAAATATGGAAATTGAGTTGGATCTGTTAGTTTTCACCTATGAAGTACATGAGGGTGGGATATAAAATATCTCTGAGCAAAATAAAACACTCTACAACACTAATCTGGTCACAATTTCTAAAGATAAATAATCTTAATGGTGTATCTATGTTGGGGTCAATGGAAGTGCACAGTACATTTACAATATGTATGTCTCAATCCCATCTTACTACACTATCCAATGAGAGTTATTTGTATTGAGTCATAAGGGGGAGGGGGGGTTCATCTGGAGAGGGTGTGGCTGTGCTGTGTGCAGCCTTGATTGCAGTAACTCAGGGCACCTAGGTCTGGTGCTCTGCGGCTACAGGCCTTTTCTCAATCTCGAGGAAACTGGCTTCCAAGCCAATATTTCAAGGATGCTACGTCATCGAGTGCCGCCGCAGGACTGTTCCAATCTCCAGCATACTTGGAATTCCACCGAGGCCGCGTCCTTGGTTTGGGGAAAATTTCGAGACTGCACATGGGTAGACTTCGCGTCCTTAAAATCCCCACAATGCTTTGCGCACGGACCAATTTCAAAAACCCTTGCGGAGAATGGCTGAACCGACGCAGCACACATTTAAATGTAAGTATGTGTATTGGTAAATATGTTACTTTGTTACATTTGTTATCACCAAAAATGTGTTCCGTGAAAGTAAAGCAAGTTCATAATTAGATAGACATCGTGAGGTATTTATTTTCGGTTCAGTTTATGTTGAAACCGTTAGAGAAAGTGGCACACTTGTTAGCCTGTTCCATTCTTCTTCGTTTTCCGAAGCCGTGGCTTGGAAGCATACTTGCTTCGTTTCTGAAGGAAGTGACTTGGAAGTACGCGACTACCAAGCCAGCATCCTCGAGATTGACAAACGGCCACTGACAGGGGGACTTTCTCAATGTCGAGGAGAGCTGCTGCAGAGCCACTATTTCAAGCATACTACGTAATCGAGTGCCGCCGAAGGACTGTTCCAATGTCCAGCATACTTGGAATTCTAGCGAGCCCGGCGTACTTCATTTCGAGAAATTTTGAGCCTGCACATGTGTAGACTCTGCACTGCAGTCTTAAAATCCCCACAATGCTTTGCGCACGGACCAATATCCCCAATTCTGTGGCGGAAAATGTAAGGCGGGGCCTCTCATATGACGCACACCTGCACACTTGCTAGCCTGTTCCACTCTTCGTTTTCCGAATGCCAGGAAGGATTCTTGCCTCGCTTCTGAAGGAAGTGACTCGGAAGACATGTGCTACCAAGCAAGCGTCCTCGACATTGAGAAACACCCTGAGTCTCTCTGCTCCTCTCTGCTTTCTCCTACAGCCACCCGGTTCTGTTGAGTATGCTATTAGTTACCTCAGTTGCTTTACTTTGTGCATCTCAACACCCTCACACATACACGTCCATGCAACCCTCACGCTGCATTTACACTACTGATACCACTGACGTCCACACCTCATGCTTTACCTACTTTGCACTTCAATTAATTTGGTTGATTTGGATTACTTGCTTAAATAAATATTTTGTGAACCGTTGATATGCTGTCTCATCTTTGTTGTGGCCTTTTGAGCCAGGTCATAACAATGGTTAATGTGTCTTCAGCCAAATGTCAAAACTATGTTGAATGTAAGTACAACTCCTTGACATATCCATTAAGAATACTTGTTCCTATTATTTGCAGTAGATTAACATCGTACTTCCTCTTACAAACATAATTGTTGGTACAAATAAATAGGCTATTAAACCAAATTACTACAGGTTGGTTCATTTTAATATGGGCAGCGACCTTCACATTTTTACCCAAAATAAAACAGAGAATTTGGATGCATAGGCCTCACTTTTATGTTACCTGAATGTGAATTTTCACAGTTGTGTGTTTTGTTTTTCGATAAAAGAGGGCAAAGTGCTGGGAATGCAGGCAGTACTTTATGCTTTGCTTATATTGTTGTACTGCTCAGGAAAAATAAATAATTATGAAAGTCTGAAATGACAAGAGAAGAGAATGTCTTCTTTCAAATCTTGTTTTTTGAAAATTGTGCTTTATCCCAATCCAAGACATAACCCGTATTTTTGCTACTGCTGAAACGCGTGCGAGCAGACAAAAGTAAGTGTCTTGTCTCAGAGTGAAATCCAAAGTAATTTTTATAATGAAAATAACAAGATTTCAGGAAGCCTCAAAACCAAGGAGGCGAGCTATTTCTGAAGAGAAAGGGCCTGAATGAGGGTTGATAAGTGCTGGACATTTCCTATAAATAAGCTCAAGGACGTTTCATAGCTTTACATGCAAGACAAATAATTGTCATAACCTTGATATAATTCTCCATAAAGTTATAAGGATATACGAAAAGTAAAGGAAGCAAAAGGAAAGTATTTGTGGTTCATAAGGTTAAAAAGTATCCATAACTTTTAAAATAATGACATCACTATGTAACACTCTCCCTTCTATTGGCTAGCACTCCAACACATTGTACGTGATAGGGTAAGGGACGGGACATCTCTAAGCGGTTGACCAATCACAACAGAGCTGGCCAGCTAACCAATCAGACCAAACTGGGCTCTGGTTTCAGACAGAGGGTGAAAAGAAGTGCTGCAGCACAAGCATTCTGAGAAGACCTTTTGAACATTAAACCATGGAGACATGTCACAGTAGAGACACTAAATACTAATATGAATTTAAAATGTATCTTAATCCCCTTTAACCCCATCACAAACTTTTTGGACGGCGATTAGGATGCATTCATGGTGCCCTTAAAAAGTAATAACTGGTGAGTCAGATCGAAGTGCCAGCTAAATGAAAGTGTTTATAGATTGAGATGCTCATGGCTCCCCTCTAATTATGTTTTTATTTCAGCCTGAGGGTGTTTCTGCATGAAAGGTTATCATCGCATATCCGTTAAGTTTCTTTTATAGGATGGGAAATGCAGGCATGGGAACCTTGCCATAATAACAATATGTGGCGGAGAATAAGATAGGATCACATATCCTATAGTTTAGTGTAAGATATAAAGGGTGGGGTAAGGAAGTAGATGGGGTGCAAAAAGATAACCAATAGGGATGCTCCGATCGCCAATTTTGGGGCTGATCGCCGGAATCAGCATTGGCCGATAGACAAGTTTACGCGCCAAAACACGGGTAGCGCCATGACACTACACAAATGCACTTCATTTCCGCCGGAAGTCTTTTGCACAGCGTCTGTCGGTGTAAACCGATGTAAACAGTCAGACGGGCACTGGTGTAAACACAGCGATTTCGATGCTAACAGTGATGCTAGCTTGGGAACACGATTCTACTTCTTTGACTGGAGATGGCGTTACTCTCCCCCACCCGAATTCAGTGCAAAACTGGGAGGATAACATGACGACGTGGCCCAGCATAAAACCAAAATAAACTGCCTTATTTAGGTCATGCCCACAGGAGTCAACAGTTGTCTGTTGTTTACATAATGCACAATTTACATGATCTCTTTATGCTGTGCAATATATCATATGTGCCTGTACTGTTTGAGTGAAAATAAAGTTTGATGTAATTTCATTTCATTATTGCACTGTTATTGCATTATTGCATTTCATATGTTCCTTAGAGTGCTACAATTTCTTTTAACACAGTTCATCATTCATATTAAGCTCATACTGTACATAAATAACACTGAATTAATTAATTGTTGAGAGGAAACTAAAGAAATGGCTTCAACAAGAAAGATCACATGTTTAATCCTAACAGGTATTACAAATTAAAATATAAAAGCAGCCCACACAATTACATCACTATGAAAATATTCATATATAATATAAAAAAATACAATGCATGCAGTATTTGTTGTGTTTATCTGTATTTAATGAACAACATGGCTGGGTGCTGGGTGCTGGTTTGTGGTCGTAGCACTCTCTATCTAACCACTCGTTCAGGTGCTTTCTCGAGTGATTGCAACCAACTACCGCACACGTAGTTCCCGAACCACTTTTCTTCATGTTGTAATTGTTATATCCTCTTTGTCTCTGCGATATCAGTGCTTTGTCGGCACAACGGAGCTAGCTAGCAAAACAAACCCAGTCCGCCAAAACGGAAGTGCATTGCATCGAAGGGAGGAGTTCAGGATGTAGAGCGGAAACGGCTCAATAACTTGTGTATAGCAATCGCCAATCCGATCGAGTGGGCGGGGCCTATGGGGAACATTTAAAGTTATGTTTAAAACTCAGTTAATGGGCTCATTCACTGGCGCTTCCACAAACAACAACCAACATAATTATTACATTCAAATGAAGTACATTATTCAAGTTTACATTAAGTTTGGATAATAACACGGGAGAAAAGAGCGGAAGTGCTCTCTTTTGCTCTCTTTTCCTCTCTCCCTCTCTCTCTCTCTCTCTCCTGACAGATGGTCAGTATCTCATGCAGCTCACTGATCCAGTAATGAGGGACCCGACAGTGAAGAATAAACATGTATAACTAGTTTAGCTTGTTCCAGAGGTAGATAAATTAGCTAAGTGTGTTAGGTCTAACTCTTACGGCCCGTCCACACAGCGGCGTGCGTTGAAAGCTTCACCATTCACTTTGAATGGGGTGACGTCACTTTTCGCTGAACTGCATTGTGGGAAGTGAAGTGGAGCTTTGCTGGCGTGGCTCGCTGCAAAAGTTGAGCAATGTTCAACTTTGGAAGCCTCTGCCTCAGTCAAATCATATGCCAGTACAAGCTCTAGCCAATCAAACCGCTGCTTGTGTGTCAGGGGCGGGAGATTCATGTGATTGGTTGTTGGTCGAGTTTCAGACACGCCCGCCGGCAAGCTTCAACGCACGCCGCTGTGTGGACAGGCCGTTAGTGTGTGTTTTGCTCCGCCCACCGGTCCATCACAGCAGGTGGAGCTGCAGGATTTCTGCTTCACACACGATGCATACCGCTATTTTACTGTCTTTTTCTGACACCTTAAAATACTGCCAGATCGGTGAAGCCATTTTGGCGAGCTTGTTTTGCCGCGCACAGAGAAAAGTGTCATGTGATCGGCTCTCCTGATTGGCCTTTATAGAGAGCACCGATAGATCGGCAGAGAGTGAATATCGGAGCATCCCTAATAACCAATATCCTGAAGTTGGCTGTAAAAAAATGTAAATGATGCATCCTCTGGGGAGCATGACTGTGAATGTAAATGTGGTGGGAATTAGTTTTAACAGAACACCATCAGAATCCCTTAAGCCATGCTAGCAGTGTGATGGCCTCTTAAAGTTTCCATATATATTGTCAAACAAAAAGCTACATGTTGAGAAACAACAAAATATATAAAAATATATTAAATATATACAAATATACAAAGGGCTGGGCCACTTATAGAGGTGAGGTATATTGCCTCATAAGTGAAGTTATAAGTTAGCAAAATGTAGGTAAATTAGCCTTGATACATGAATATGCTTTAAGAAAAAACAGCCTACATCGCAGCTCTTTATAGCTTCCTGACACATAAACCAGGTGTTGATTAAAATGAAGATATGTGTCCCGGCTGATTTGAGGTGCAATTCTCCTTTTTTAGGTAAAGTTTGAGTCAAAATTGAAACTTTTCTAGTCTTTTGTTTGATATACTGGTCTGGACAGTTATTTTGTTCATACAGCAATTTACTGCTTAACTGTAGATATGTAATAGCAGTTTTTACTGCACTGTTAATGTACAGTTGTATTATTATTATTATTATTATTATTATTATTATTATTATTATTATGCTGCTGTGTTTATTGTATTTTTGCAACTCTGGCACAACTATTTCATTCGGGATGAATAAAGTCCTATCTTATCTTAAGTCATTGTTAAAAAAATAGAATTTTCCACTTTGTCTGGGAAGATATCTAGAAGGAAGCCATGTGCGAATAAAGGTAA
>NC_136902.1:9265523-9340523 GCF_949606895.1 Notothenia rossii
TGCCCAAAATTGGATTAGAGGTAGAGAGATTAAAGTGTAAAATGTTTATATGCATCAAATGTTTTTTTGTCCCATAGCATATTACAAATGCAGGTCGCATAATGCACTATGCATAAAAGCAGGACCCTTCTGTGTATTGACAAGGTGAAAGCACTATTTGAGATGCAAATTGAACTCTGAGATAGAAAGGATGAATAAAAAAAAAGCAATTTAATCCATCAATTTAGTGTTTTTAAAAATATATTATTAGCCATGTCTGTTGGGCGAGGCTCCAGAGACAGGGCAATTTTTTTAAAACAAATTTAAATACGGCTTTAAAATCATCTTCCCGTCCTGCTCCTCATCACAGCTGTACGATGAAGTCAGCCACTTCTACACGGTACCTCCACCTCTGCGTGGAATTATAATTAGTGAGACAGATGCAACAGCTCCGAGCTGACAGATGGTCCGGATCATCAGGGTCATGTGGTCTTAGTTACCGTCATATTTAGAAATTCAATTAGACCGTCCCTGAAAAGACCTGCATTTTCAGCCCACATTCAGTGTTAGGAGGTTTTTGAAGTAAAGATTCAGATCCTTCAATACTACTATGTAAAAGTCCTGCAATACAAATCTGTATTAATGAGGACATGTTATTCAAATGTTCAGGTTCATATTTGTATTTTGTGTCTCCTTGCTTGAATGTTCAAAAAGCTCTTTATTTTTCTCATACTGCCTGTGTTGCAGCACCTCTTTTCACCCTCTGTCTGAAACCAGAGCCCAGTCTGCTCTGATTGGTTAGCTGGCCGGGTCTGTAGTGATTAGTCAACCTCTTAGAGATGTTCCGCCCCTTAGGCTATCATGTGTTTGAACGCTAGCTAAAGCGCGAGTGTTACATAGTGATGTCACTTCTTGTATGGAAATAAACAAAGGAGTCCAATGGAGGCAGGGGGGGAGTGTTTGGGAGAGAAACTCCCTCTGGAAGGAATAGGGATTTTAGCCTTTGCAGACCATTTACATGCACAAAAACATGTACAGTACAACACACTATAGTAAAGGGAAACCCCAATAGGACCCCTTTATAAGTATGAAGCAAGGCTAAAGATAAGTTTAACTTAGCATAAATATTTTAATCACTGTGGACTCCTTCAACCAGCACCTCAAAAGCTAGAAACCTCTAATTAAAATCACCAAAGGTCAAATAACCTGCCACGGGTCTGGGTTTTTATGGGGGGTCTAGGGCCTCAGGGTGGTTGACAACAGGACTTTTTTTATATTAATGGGTCCTCTCAAACATGTAACACGTCTGACATTTTTTTTTTTTTGCACTGTCTGAGGAGCCTATGACCTAAGGTCTTCATAACTACACTGTAGCTATGTATGACCAATAAAAGCCTTGAACCTTGAACCTTGAATGAAGGGCTGACTCACTCAGAAATTAAACACATCTACCCTGGAAAGGTTCCAACACCTTAAATTGAGATAATACTTGAAACTCATCCTTGATCATCACAACTTCTCTAACTCACAGCACCCGGAAATTATAGGGAACAAAATCTAGGTTGACTTTCTTCTCAGACTTTGCACCCAGACAGACTCAGTGAAGGCAAATGAGGCCGCTCACACCTCAGCTGTAGAAGTGGAAAAACCTTGTTTTGATACACAGAAATGTTACTGTATCAGATACAAGTTGATATCTTTTAGCACAGTGTCGCACCTGTCCTGTGGTAGACACATGGTTACACTTGTTTTGAGATCCATGTGCAATGTAATGTTCTTGTTTTACACGCTTTATCTTTACAGCACTCGGATTTAAAAGCATCTCTTTCTCCAATGCCTGATTCTGCATTGGCAAAAAAAAAAAAAAGAGGTTATTTCTGTTTCCAAGACAAATCGTTCCAATTTTGTCCAAACATGTAAACACTTGATCAAATATTCATTGATTTACATCGTCCTACAATTATTTTCATGCAGCGACACTGCCGGTTTCAAAGAGATTTGACGATGGATCACACAGCGAGGTTTACAGACACACAACTGGAAGGTCAAATATATATATCACGATGAAGGAGAGTCGAATATCCATGGTTAGATCATTTCTAATTTGAAGGAGCTTCTGTAGCCAGGAAGCACATATCCTTAAATGAGGTCAGTCTGTGTATGTTGTGTGAATGACGCAAAGTGCCAGAAGTGTCTTAACATCTGTGGATTTAGCATAAAGACTGAGCTGCAACGTAAGCTAACAACAAAGTGGATTAATTCGTTATTCTCCTTAGTTATAATAAATCCTCATGTTGCTTATCTTATATCATACTCATGGCATTTCTAAAGAATATTCTTAGGCCTACTTTTTCACATAACTTTCCTTATCACTGTCTTACCTTTGGGTGCATCTTGATAAATGACTTGCATTATAAATCATGTCTTAACTACGGCCTGCATGTCTGTGCATACTGCTCCTTGATATCAAAGATTAGCGGTATGGGGCTAAATCAAGGTCCGAACGAGCCTCAACATCAGTGGAACTCACGTGTTGTTAATTACAGTGTCAAGCAAACCTTTAACATCCATCAAACATCCGTGAATGACGAGACATTTGACTTTACTTCTCACAGCAGGAACATGTGCACTTGTGTTGAATTCATGAAATATAAAATTGCTATCATTATCATCGAATTGCCCATTTTCCTTAATCCCTCGCCAAACAGCAATTATTCAAATCATGGCATGTCAAATGTAAATATGCACAGTAGGACTGTAGATTACTCCACATGCTAAAGCCACGTCCACATGGTTATTGTGACGGCCCGTCCACACGGCAGCTTCCCATTCAAAGTGACGTCCCGCTTTGCTGAACTGCATTGTGGTTCCGTCGCGTCGCTTTGCCTCCGTTGCTCAATTCGAAAGTTGCAAGCTTCGACGGAAGCGTCAGCCAATCAAATCAGATGCCAGTACAAGCTCTAGCCAATCAAACTGCGTGCTTGTGTGTCCGGGGCGGGAGATTAATGTGATTGGTTGTTGGTCGCGCTCCAGACACGCCCACCGGCAAGCTTCAGCGCACCGTAATCGTTATGGACACTGATTCTTTGGGATACTTATTTTACAATGATAAACTTTTTAATTGTTTTAATTAACACACTGTACTAGGGCAACGATACTTTTCTTCATTAGAAATACAAGGAAAAGTATGCTGTTACTTTTTCTTTATTTGACAAGATAAACAATGGTGATCTTCTACATGAGTTATTAGTGATTATTATATGTGTGTAAAAAGAGCTGGACACATTTAAAAGTGAACTGGAGACAAACTTTCCATCGAACTCACAAAGACACCACAAGTGTATTCGCCAACGCTAGTTACAGTCCTCGTTTTTGCTGACAAACTGTTAAACTAAATATATAAAGTACAGTGTCGAGGACATCTCTACCACCCATGAATCATCTCTTAATGATGAGCAATATGAAGCCTGATGTTGTTTACTTCGGCGTCTCATCAAAGACCCATGTTTCAAAACCTATTACAACTGTCTCTTTTCAATTGCAAATGTACCATGGTTTGTCATCACATTACTCCTTAGGGGGTTACATCTTATGTCACTGTCACCCCCTTATTGAAGGCAGTTGTTGAAGTCCAAAAACCTTTAAGCAAATGTGCATACATGGAATGATTCATTTTAAGATTTTCAAAAACACAACCTGTTTTGCAAGCGTTCAAATGCCAGCGAGTTATATACATGCACATTATAATAAGCGGATACAGCAGAGCCAGGTAGAAAGGGATGAAATAGAAATAAAGTTAAACAATTTTCTTGAAATGTGTAAAGTTATAAAGCTTAATTCATCTCAGCACCATCAGAACTGCTTATCATAATTCTGACCTCTAACCTGAAAACCTTTAGAAGTTTTACTTTGCAGTGCTTTTCTGGCAAGTCGATCCACCCTCAGTGCTCTTGTTTCATTCAAAGAAGTCGAGATCATATTTAAATCTTGCACCTGCTCATTTAAAGCACACAATAGAGCTCATGCTTAACTTCTCCAGCCTCAACCCGTGGCATAATGGGCCTCTACATGGTGCTCATTCCAGACAGGATTAATATTAAATACTTTCTTTTTACATTTAGCAATGCCAGAAAGTTCACAGCGTCATAGAGATAACCCTCGTCACCTATGGTATGCATTGTACAACTCTACATCGGGTAGCAACTCTAGGAAAGTCACTGGGTGTTTCTCAATCTCGAGTAAAGCTGCTGCAGAGCCACTATTTCAAGCACATTACGTCATCGAGTGCCGCCGAAGGACTGTTCCAATCTCCAGCATACTTGGAAATCTACCGAGCCCGGCGTACTTCGTTAGGAGAAATTTCGAGGCTGCACCTGTGTAGACTCCGCGGCCTTAAAATCCCCACAATGCTTTGCGCACGGACCAATTTCCCAAATCTGTGGAGCAAAATGTAAGGCGGGGCTTCTCATGTGACGCACACCTGCACACTTGCTAGCCTGTTCCACTCTTCGTTTTCCGAATGCCAGGAAGGATTCTTGCCTCGCTTCTGAAGCAAGCTGCTCGGCAGACATGTGCTACCAAGCAAGCGTACTCGCGATTGAGAAACACCCTGAGTATGTGTGTGGTATGTATGGACATTTGTATTTCCACTTATATTTTCCACATGTATATATATATATTTATAAAAAAAATATTTTATATTCTTTAACCTTTTTAATTTGTAATGCTATTTTATTTTTATTTCTGAAATATTTTGGACTGTTATTTCTTGTGTCTTAATTTCTCTTGTGTAAATTGCCTTGTGTTTTTTTATGCTGCTGCAATGCAAAACAAAATCCCAAATTGGGATCAATAAAGTACCTATCTATTAATCTATCCATCCATCTATCTATCCATCCATCCATCCATCCATCCATCCATCCATCCATCCATCCCTCCCTCTGTTATTCAAAATATCTGATGAAATACCTGATTATTTCACATTAAAGTTGTTACCGTTAATGTGAAATGCAGTAAAGCTCACAATCATAGCAGCAGGAAGACTGTTTGTAACTGTTTTATGTAATAGATCTAGAAGAATGTGCATTTAATCCACAACCTAGTAATATATACACAACCAACATAACTTAAAACATCATCCTTACACAAATGTTACATTTTAAACGACTTATTACTGTCATGATGTTCTGTGTGAAATGTCTTCGTGACATAAACACAGACTGAACGACTGCATGAGGCTTTGATCCATTTCCTTTCAAAGCCAAATACAAAAATGGAGGAACAAGAAAAGAAAGAAGCCTGAGTGCCCAAACATGTCCTCACAGTGCTGCAGGAAATACAGATAGCAACAACACACTTATTTTTAACATAGTCAATAAAGTCCTATACAACATTTAATACAGACTAACAGGCTGTCCTTGAAAAACAACAATAGATGGTTTCCTGAATTCTGCTAGTTTGTTCTGTTTACACGTTTGTTTGGTTTACGTCAATCTTGAGGCTATATTTAAGCGTATAGCAGCAAGATTGACATGAACCTAAATATAAACAAATTGTAAAACAAAAAAGTAAAGCCTGCCAAATAGAGGTATATTTAATGTATTAAAGGCTCAAACAACACTTTCTTGAGTTTCTTAACAAGAGCAAAGAGGTCTGACATTAACACATGATTTACTGCCATTGTTTTGACTTTTTTTGCTGATTGCTCTTCTGTTTCAAGAGGGAGGGACGAAGTTATCAAACAAATATGTAATTGTTACAAAAAGGGTTGATGTAAAAACTAGGAATTAAATAAGATGGCTAGAGTCACAAAAAAAGTAACCGTAAGTGCTTTTATTAACAGCCAAAATGCTGAAAGAACACAAAGTAACAAGGATCTACAGTCCACAATAGAAAGAAAAACAAACCTCAATATGTACAGGTCGAAGAAATGTAACTGGTACCTCTCTGCTCTGAAGCCACAGTCAGACTAACTTCAAAACACTTTGGCCAGAGGTTTACATATGTTAAGCCCCTCCCAATAGGACAATCAACTATGTACCTTTAATTACTGTTATTCTTATCATCTACAAACATATTCAAAATGTAGTTCAAACTAATTAAACACAATAAATCAAATAGGTCAACATATTCTACATTTCTGACCACAGAAGCCTTAAACAATAACACTTGTACACGTGGAAGAAAATTGTCACCCGTGCCCATGCACTACATGGTATGCTCCAATTGAGCCCAGGTGTTTCCACTGATTGAGGCTCTACTTAAGGCTGCCGTTTTCTGTTACTCTGTTTGGACTTCACAACCTTGAACGAGAGGGTAAGCAGGTTACTTTGGCACAGCATCGTTATGTATGACTTCAAATAAAGCTGTCTTGAACAAACAATGACTTGGGTTTTATTTTAATAATGTCCAGCAAAGTTATTAATGTGTTTCCCTCAGTGTGCCTTTTGCCATGCCCCTATGCCAACTGTGATGAAGGCGACTTCTTCAGTCATAAACCACCATCACTGTAATTTACCTTTTGATTATATTTGGATGGTGAAATTGTTAATAAATCATATTTTTTAAATGTCTCAGACTTGCTTTGATATACAGTATATAGATATTGACAATCATACATTTCCTCTTAACCTGAATGCAAACAATGTTAACCCATTCATTCTCAGACACTCAATTCAATTTTAGGCTGCTATGGACAATCTTGCAAAAATGTACATTCCCAAAGATATTGAAGTGATTGTTATTTTGTATATATGGATTGTTGTTGTGTCTGTTGATTGTGTATAGAATAGGATATACATATTTGTATTTTTGTCTTCGGGATTGTTGGAAACGTTATTTCGATCTCTGTACACACAAACTGAAAGATTGACTTTTGATTATTGGATCATACTTTTTTTAGGGATTTGACAAATGCCTCAAAATCCCAAGGAACATCTTACTGCCATATAGCATCTCTACTCTTTTTGAGACTAATGTATGTTTATGCATGGTCCTTGTTCAATAAAGACATATCATAATACCAAAGATGCCGTGCAGTTGATAAAATCCGGACTATTTTTATTTCAGCCATTGACTTCTATCCTATGAAACCACTTACAATCAGAATATACTAAACTGTGCTGCGATGATATGTATTCCTCTGACTCTCATTTGGATAGTATTCTCCACTGTGCTGCTCGAGTGGCCTAATTGAACGTATTAAATTGACAATTCATTGGCAGGATGACATTAGCATACTGGAACGCGTCAAAAAGTCACAATTGCCAGTTGGAGGCGAGTGAAGTGTGAAACTAAAATAGAAAGTGAAAACGCAGCTCTGCACCTACGGAGGTGTTAATAGAAAAGATCCAGTAGGTGGATGAGTGAGCAACATAGATCACAGTGTAGGTTTCATAATGGGATTCACCAAATGAATGAGAAAGGAGGTATACTGAAATGTATAAACAACACACATGAATGCACGCTGCACTGCTCAGCCACAATGCAGATTTTGTCACAGACTATAACACCCCCTTGCTGCTAAATACAAACCAACTTTGTGCTATATGTGCAATATATATATATGCCGTTAATAACTGTGTAATTTATACCTGGCTGCTAAATCCTTGTTACTGTTACAAGGTATGTAGCCCTATCTTTTATTTTGTAACTTGCTGTTAAATACCGTCAAACTATGTGCAATATATACTTTATATACATATGCCATCTTTAATAACTGTAATATATACCGGGCTGCTAAATCCTAAGAACTGCTACAGGATTTGATTTGTAGATTTGATTTATTTTTGATCTGTATTTTTGAAAATGATGTAACTTTTTATCTTTTTTTAGCATATTGTTTATTATATTATAACTTAGTGCTTTTTTAACGCGTGTAAGATATGCAACACTAAGCTGTCTGTGGCTCTTTCCTGCTGTAACGCTGCAAATTTCCCCTCTGTGGGACTAATAAAGGGATTCTGATTCTGATTCTGATTTAATGCTGTTAACCAATTAGCTGGCATTGCAGACAAGTCATTATAGATCCCTGTCTTCCCTCTTTAATTTTGTATTCTGTTAGCCTACGTGTATGTTTTAAAAAAGGCCAGAAATATGATTCTCAGTGCTTTTGCAAAATCACAATGGGAAAAATGTCACCTAAAGGGCTAAGAAACCATATTTTGTGCTTTTATTTGCTGTTGTTGAGCCATAAATTGAAGCTAATTGGACAACCGGCTGCTGTGTCGGTGCAACACTAATATGACTGGAGGATCATTGGTTAAAATCTCTACTTGGGGAAAATCCTGCTGGAGTGAATGTGAAGCATTCATCCTTCTTCCGTAAATGCCATTAGAGAAACGTTGTGCTACAGAACATTGGATTGGTCCGCTGGAGTGGCCCAGCGGTCATCAGCTCAGCGAATGGAGCGTTAACTGGACCACCAAGGCTGTGATGCCCTGTGCTAAAATAACACTCACTTACAAGGGGAAATGAAATATGACTCTTCGACCTTGTTAGCAGCAAGAGTCATATTTTAGGTCTGTGGGGCTGCACTTAGACACAAAGGAGGTTTTTAGCTACATGCTAACATCAGCGCTGCTCCAATAAGCTCACAATCGTGTTAAAAAACAACCAGTATAAGTGTACATGATTTGTAAAGTGTATATGTTTTGTTTTGAAATAACTGCCATGTGTGCAATAAACAAATAAACAAACATACTAAATTTGGCAGATATACAGGTAAAGTGTTCCATTCCCCACACCTTACTTTAGCATGTTAGCATTCTAACACAGTGATTCTCAAATGGGGGTACGCGGACCCCTGGGGGTACGTTGGGGTACTGCAGGGGGTACGTGAGATTTAAAAAAATACCATGCATGATTACAAAAATAATCTTAGTACAATAAGTTAAATAGAAAACACAATTTTATATAAAATATTCCTACCACCCGTGGTCCTCATTATAAACATGTCAAATGTGTGTATTGTATTTTATAGTTTTTCACAATATATCATTTTGTTCATTGACATATTACTTCAATTGAAAAACTCCTTGGAAAAATCTGTTTTATAAAAATGTCGTTGTGTTATTTTTTTTCATGCATGAAGATGAAAATATCCTTAGTTTGTTGTAATGCATGCACCAAGGAGTTAATTAATCACACACTGAGGGAACATCACTCTATTGTAATTATTCGTATAGGCTTTTTCGATCAAAAATGTTGGGGTCGGTCAGGGGGTACTTGGCTGAGAAAATGTTTAGAAGGGGTACATTACTGAAAAAAGTTTGAGAAGCACTGTTCTAACACCTGCCGAGGGAATGTCATGAGTTTTGCAAGTATTTAGTCATAAAACCAAGGTATTGGACACATTGAAATGTTGATGGCGTTAGATAAAAGGTCAGGGGATTATCAGAGTAATCACTGTTATCCTGGGGGGGAGATTAATGTCTGCAACTAATGTCAAGGCAGTTCATCAAGTAGTTGATACATTTGAGGGAAAATGTAAAAATGGCAACCATGGTGGCGTTAGAGGAATGTCAGGAGATCAATAACATACTTGGTCCTTATCCTCGAGGGAACATGACTATCATGATTTCAAATTATTGAAATAGTTGTTAAAACATTACACTGAAGTACCAAATGTCCTTCTCATGGCGGCGTTAGAGGAAAAGTCAGGATATGAGCGAATTCACAAGGATTCATCCTCTGGGGACCATGATTTTCCGCTTCAAATTACTTTGCAAACCTTCCAAAAAGTAACCCATCCCTCAAGGAACGAGTTACCAAAGAATTCTTGGAAACTTAAAACATTCCTTAATCTTTGCTTTTCATCTGCCATTAAAATGTAATTAAAATTCACCTGGTAAAGAAGTGAATGTATCTTATCTCCAAAAGTTAAAACATTTCAGTAAAGACTTGAAATGTCAACGTTAAAGAACAATTCAGGGCGTCACTGACATCATTAGGTCTAATCCACCGGGGAACATGAATGACGGTACGAAATGTCATACAAAAATGAAATAGTTGTCTACACTCAAGAACAAAATGTCCTTTTACTTATTACAGAGGCAATAGAGGATAAGTCCGGAGATCACCAAAGTCACATGGAGTTATCATCTGGGGACCATGACTAGTAAAAACTTCACATGTTAACATAATGCCAGTGTAAGAGGAACAAGACAGAAAGTCACTGACATCATTAGATGTAATCCTCTGGGGCGCATGCATGTCTGTACACAACTTAGTAGCAATCCTTGCAGGATAATGAGATTTCCAAGTCTGACCCAAAGCGGAAGATGTCTTGATTCACACCTTTCATTGTGTTGAAATGAACTCACCAGAGTTTTAAATGTAATGGTTACATGAAATCCATTTAAGATCACTCCTAATAGGGACATATCTGGTAGAACAGCAGTTCCCAACCTTTTTCAACTCAGGGCACTTAAGAATCAAAAAAATGTTTGCGGCCCACATTAAACCATAAAGAATATGGTGGCTGAATAAAGTTCTGATTGGTCAATTCAGAACATGTGACACATTGTTAATCCAGTAGAACAGACTGCTGTCAAGGACTGTACTGAACGTTGCTAAGGAGGATCAAGAAAGAGAATGGAAAAGAGGTTAAAATAAATCTTAATAATGAAAATGTTTCCACACAAATCATAATGTTTTGCAAATTATTTGGTGGCAAATATTGAATTTACATTTACACCCTTTAATATTTTATTTGGGCTTTTAGATGAAGACCGCACACAGTTAATAATAAAAAATATTCTTCTGGCTAAAATACATATTTCTAAAAGTCAATCAAGGAGTAATATTAATTTAAGGTGTTTGAAGAGTAGATTTAATTATATTGGAAAAAATTATTGCCACAAAAAATCAAAGGGTGGCTCAACAGGCCATGAAATGGGAAATAATTTGCTCTAACGAAGAGTGGGATTAAAGGAACAATAAATATGCTTGCCATTTGGTGGTATTTGGTTGTCAACCTATTTTTGTTTGTGAAATGTTGAAGTGGTCTGACTATATCTTTATTTCTTCTGTTTTTGTTTTGTTGTTGTCTGAGATGGGAATGTAATCTCCTATATGTTATAGTTATGTCCATGTGTGTGTAGCCTGTAGAAAAAAAGAAAAAAAATGAAATTATTTGGCGGCCAACCTGCAATGCCTTCGCAGACCACTAGGGGGCCGCGGCCCACAGGTTGGAAACCACTGTGATAAAGTATGTTTTCTGTCACATCTTAAGAATAGTTTTTGAAGGGAAATTCAAAATGTCCTGCAACAGCTTGGATGCATAATTTTTGTCAAGGTCTCTGCAATGTAAGTGAAATAAATCCAGACTTTGATAATGATATTCATTGAAATATTTGGAGGCGTTGTACTGTCTTTTATATGGTAAGTCATTTGGTCTATTGTTCCGCGGTGGATATGGTAATGCATGTCTAAAGTAATATTCTTTGCATATTAGGGGCCGCTGATTAAAGTAGATAACTGATGGAAAGTTACAAGCGAAGACTCCCACACATTTTGTGCTTTCAAGACAGAGACTTGATGATACATGTGAGTGAGCGTTTTAATTTCCAATTCAGCAATTCATAAACGAACGATAAACACATCTTTAAATTAACCACTGGATGTTGGTCGTGGGACAACCCTTTGTTTTCAAATCACTCATAAATCCTGATTGCTGCACTTATGCACCACACACACACATCAGCACACACACACAAACAGATGCTACGTGCTCACAGAGGGATCAGACCTCACAAAGTCTTCATCATTCAGATGATTCATTCGCTGCCGCAGTGGAATTTGTGCCTTTATTGTCTTGGCTGATCAATTTGACAGACAGTAATGAAATGAATGACAGAAGGTAACGCAGCATAGAGCTCAGCCTCATCACACAAGAGCCCCGGGAAATAGGGACGGAATTCATTATCGACTAATTAATGAGGCTTAAAAGTCTCACATAAAAAACTCTGCAAAGTTGCGTGCCCTTTTACACCATGTGTTCGGACATGTGCGTCGCTGCCTCTCAAAGTCACTCATTCTTTATCGTGGTTTCAGGCATCCCTCTGATACAGCTTACTAGACAATCTCCCATAATGTGACACACTACAAGGCTGAAAACCCTCATATCCGCTGCCATCGATCAGACTCTTTGGTTTGGGAAGTCTAGTTGACAGCAGCATCCTGTTGACTCAATGGTCTTTAAGGCACGATTATGCATGATACAAATAAGCAGATACATTTCCCCAAACAATTCATTTGTGTAGTCTGTTAAAAATATAACTTAATAATATAAAAAAAAGGCTATCATCAATCCCGAAATTCCAAAGTTAAATTGTCAAATGTCTTGATTTGTTCCAACAACAGATAATCCTCATAGCCGCAAAACGAAGATCAGAATTTTTTCTGTTGCTTATAAATTGGGCTTCATTATTTAAAGGTGACCTATCATGCTATATTTGAATAATATAGTGTAGGACCATACCTATATAAGGCATATTTATACTTTTTATTTTTCAAAATACCAAACAGATCATGCATTTTAGCCATTCCTCATTTCGCTCAATTTAACAACGTCTTTGCATGGGCTGATTCTGTGAGAACAGCACCATCTACAGGCCTGGCATATGTACTATAGCGTATCCAGCGCTTTCTAATGGCAATTAGACCCTCCAGAAAAACACGATTCTGCGATCGCAGAATTGACCGCATAATCAGCAAAATGGCGCAGATTTTAAAAAGGCCGCATAATCCCCGCATTTTTCCACACAAAGTTGAAAAAAAAAAAAAGTTAACTCGTCTTGACGTGAAGTAGTGATAATGGTAACGCGACGTCATCAGCTCGCGCATCACAGAAGGTAAACAACACCGTAGAGTGAATGTGTGGAACTCACACGACGAACATTTATGCTAAAAACCGGGCAAAGCAGTACCCCGATGTCTTTCACGAAAGTGGGGGGAAACTGTTCTGCACCCCATGCAACTGTGTGTTGGAGCATAACTCTAAGAGAAAATTGACGGTGATGACTCACTTTGATTCATTCATTCGAAAATGCTTTCTGCTGCTGCGGACAAGAAAGCCAAACAACTCACGTTCACCGAGGGATCAACCTCCAAAACCCTTTCAAGGACTACAAGAAACGAAGTGAGAGTGTGTGTGTGTGTGTGTGTGTGTGTGTGTGTGTGTGTGTGTGTGTGTGTGTGTGTGTGTGTGTGTGTGTGTGTGTGTGTGTGTGTGTGTGAGAGAGAGAGAGAGAGTGTGATTAAAATAGCCCAATTGCTTTTACAATAAATAAACATTGAATATGTTTAATTGAATAAGAAAGGGGTTTAACGTTAGTGGCAGGTTGTGTGTGAGAGAGAATAAATAAGACAGCCCAATATTTAAAAATGTATATATACTTTTTCGCAACTTCCCGCAATTTCACCGCATAAAATAATATAAAAACCCAGCAAGTTTAATTGCATAATCAAGGATTTTAGCCCGCGTTTTTCTGGAGGGTCTAGGCAATGTCCGTGGCTGTCTCCTCCTGATTGGTGGAGTTGGCCCAATAGCCGTAGCGCCACTTCTTTGACGTCAGAGAAGTGTTCAAATCTGGATCAGTCTGTATCAGATCCGTTGCAGCCCCGTTTTTAGAGATTTGGGTATGGAGGAAAATAGAGAGGGTTGTGTTTTCTGACACTTGGTGAGTTCCCTGGAACACCGGGGACACATATTCATGTATAAAAGACGTAGAAAAGATAGGTCACCTTTAAGACATACATTTAAAATATGACCACTTTTTTCTCATGTTTCTCTTGCGTCTTTACAGTGAGCTGTTTTTAAAGACAGAACAAGTATTCATGGCCTTATGTAGGCGCCAAAAAGCTATTTAGAGTTAATTATTTTTATTATTATTATTTTTATTTTTATTTTATTTTTATTTGTTGAGCACTTCCAGCAATTGTCACATGGGTGTGTTTTGTATAGGTCACCTGTTGCATGGCCTTTGACAGGTAGCATTGTACTTTAGAGATCGTACCATGTATAATGAACACAAGCAGTTTGAGACAGAGGAGCTGAAAGTGATGAAGAACGGCTGTAGCTTCAATGGCGGATTCCAAGCGTCTGCATTGACTCCTGACATTTAGGCTAACAGGCAGAGACAGTGAGCAACCACTATTCCTCACTGTTGCACCAGAGGGTGATGAAGTGTGCACACACTCTTTGAGGAAGACACTGACTACCGGCAAAAGCTGAACTGGCTACTGGATTGTACATCATTGAGAAAGTAAAGACAGCTGTAATCAAAAGTTAGTCGTGTCATATCATGGTTTTAACCTAGAGGCCAAATGAGTCTTGTTTAAAAATCCTCCTCCAATTATACCACAAAGGGATGGGTATCGTTTGGATTTGATCAATACCGCTTATCGATACTGAATTTGATACTTTAATCAAAAAATCATTATAAAAAAGGGAAGATATTACATGAAAAGATGTACAAATATCCAATAAGAGCTATTTATTGATGTTTTTTCCAAAATAACTGACTTACTATATCTTCGAGCTTCTCAGATGTAAAAAATAAAAAGTAAAAACAACATTAAAAGAACAAAGATTTGGGATCACAAACTAAATAAATGTGTAATTTAACAGTTTTTTTAAATGGATGTTGATGTTCCGTTGGAGAAGTCACGATCCCTTTTCACTGATCGCACGTCATGTAAACCCTCTTCCAGCGCTGAGGAGGCCTGATTCCCACTCCAAATATCTATTATTCCCTCGATATCTCATTCATAACATATCTCCGGGAGGAAGGACCCAAATAGGTTCGAGGTGTTTCTGTAGATTCACGATGTGCAGTCATATCCAATAACCTCAAAGAGCTCATCTTGATATTAGTTAAAGCAGTTTCATTTTGACTGTGATATTACTGGGGAGACAGAGACACCTGGTGGTCAGATTTAGCAATTACATCTCGAGCTTTACTAGAACAATGTTCCTTTTAATTAACATATTGTATATTCAATGAGGATAATGAATGTTTACTATCTCCCTATAGAGTTCATTAGACTAAACTACATACTTGCAACCTATTTTTGTAACAATAATTCAACCCTTTAAAGCTGGAATTAAAAATGAAAACACGATTAAATGAGCATTCATATTGTCGCAGACTGCATACCTTTTTGGACAAATGTGTGAACGTGGCAGCCTGAGAAGAAATCAAACCAATTTAAAATCTGTCAAAGAGTTTGAGAAGTTCACTCCAATCTGTGTCATTAGAGAGGAAGCAGAGGACAGATAGGAAATAACAGAGAAAGAGAGAGGGGACAGAGACAGAGTAAACAAGACCATCGGGGAAATAAGTCCAGTCATTTCCATGTGTGTTCCTCTGAGCCGCGGTTTAACAAGCTGCACATGAAGGTGTGTGTGTGTGTGTGTGTGTGTGTGTGTGTGTGTGTGTGTGTGTGTGTAGTTCCTCTTAATCATATCCGTGAATGTTCAGCAGGAAACCGAGCGGGAGGAGATATGTGTTAATTGAGATCTTGATCCTCCAGAGGTGTCTGCTATGACTTCCAACTCTTCATTTATTTTCTTCACATATTTTATACACGCTGAGTCGGGCCCGGCTCCAGGGCACGATTTAATGAGGTTTGTGCATTGTTGATATTTGTGAAAGCCTCCAAACCTCCAGCATGTTTAAAGAATGATCTGCACAATATTCAGACAGAACAATTTAGATTTCACCTGAATTCATTATTTAAATGTTGAGTAGTAGTCTCACAGCGATAACATTTACAAAGTTTTGGACACAGTTTTCTAGACTAATCAGATAAAGGAACTTTTTTTAAATATTTGTTAATAGGTGGCATCAAATTGAAACAAATGTTTTAAGTGATGTCCTAAGGCTTATTTAATGGGCTAATCGTTACCTTTTCTCTTCTTGAGTCTTGTATATCATTTCTGTTGCATACCTGTTGGTTGCAAATCACACAGTGCATGTCTATGGTCGACAAATTTATTTATTTCACATCATTTTGAGCTATTCTGATTTGTTATTGTCAATGCTACTGTGTGTGATTTGAATCTGTGCTTAGTTAGTATTTTTTGGTATTTTTGTCATGCCTTGATACAGTAAGCCCGTTATTAGTAATCTCCCTAGCATGAATCTGTTTAACTCATCCATTTGTTGCTGTAAGCGTTTAGTTTTAAAACTATTCTGTTGTTTCAAGAATAGATGACGGGACATAAAGACTTGACTTAAGGCTATATCACGGTAAAAGGCTACCCTCCCTTTGTTTTAAAAGTCAATCATTAAAGAAGTCTTTGTTCTTCAAACTTCTATCCTTATCGGTTTATCTGAGCCGTGTGAGAATGTGTAAAGATTTTGTTAAAGATCCCATGTCATGCTTTTCTGGTTATTACCCTTCCCCTTGTGTGTTATGAAGGTTTTTATGCATGTAAACGGTCTGCAGAGTCAAAAACCCTCAAAGTACACCCTTGCAACTCTAACACAGAAAATACCTGTCTATGCTACCCCAGAACGCCTCGTTGGAGATTTCTCATTTTAAAAAATGTTCTTCCGGGAACCAAGTGATGTAACGACGACTCCTCCGTGGATTGGCCAAAATGGACCAATCCGTGGAGCCCTTACGTTACGTCCCTGGATTGGTCCAAATTGACCAATCCACGGACTTTCTCACACACATACTCAATCTTTTCTCAGCTGCAGCCCCGCCCATTTCTCCTCCCTGAGACGGCGGGACGCGGCGAGGCTTTGAGTCGGTGTGTGAGCACACACACAAACTCCCAGCCAGGCTGCGGGTGTGTGTGTGTGTGTGTGTTCGGGCTGGTTTCGGGCTGGGTTTCGCTGTCTCGCAGACGGCCACTGGGCTCATATGGAGGGGGGGGCAGGAGCTGCAACAAGCCGTGTAGGACAGAGAGTGAATACACATACTATACAGAGATGCTGTATGAGAAACCAATGTGAGTTTGGAACATTGAACAATGTAAATCTATTCTAGTAGACCTCAACAATGGAATTATGATCAGTGGAAATGGCCATGACATGGGACCTTTAACAATAAGTTACAGTAATATTTGCTGAGGGGACATTCAGGAAGTGCAATGCTGATTTGTTACTTATTAGTTGTAGACACTTAAGTCAAATGCATGTGGGCAGTAATGGATTTGAGAATGATTTTAAAATCCAGAGGTGAAAATAAACTAATTACATTACGTGCAGATTTGAGGAATTGTCTTGCTTTTTTTATAGTTCTACCCAGCTACATTTCAAAATGTTCATGTACTAAATGTATTTGCAGTTCAAGCAGACATTTTTTAGATGACTCAAAATAGTTGTACGAGGAACAGAGGCACACGTGTAAAAATGTAAAGCATAGCGACTCCCGTTTCCGATTGAAGATCCATGAGAATACGTATATTTCAGATTGAAATGTAATGCAGTTTGGAAATAGACAACAAACGTGTTGATCAGTAACCGAAGGTACTTATTTTATCACCTTAAGGTGGCAGCACCACAACATCCTGAATGATTCAAGCAGATTCGATACTCTTAAGGATTTCAGACATTGTTGCATGAACACCATTTTGTTAATGTGTTCCCCTTTGAGATAGTGGAGCACAAAGTGAGTTCACAATGTAAATGTTAAGAGTGCTAAATACTACACGGGTGTTTTGTTTCTCATCTTTTACTTAAGTTTGATCAGCAGATTAAAAAAAAACATGATCATTAAATACAGGACGAATTACAATAAGTAACAAATGATGTGCATTTATTTTATCTCCATACCTTAACTGTTGGTGTCCTTGTGATTTTGATTACAAACTAAAGAATCAAACAACATCCGTGTAAACAAAAGCCAGACGTATAAGCCGTTCATGCGGAGTCCTGGGGGATGTTTTGTTTGGCTCGGTGGATGTGATACAGGAGCTGCATGGAAAAAGTCCGAGTTGGGGCAGCTTTCAATGTCCAATTCCCAGCTTAGCTTTCATCAGCCTCCAGGTTAATGTTGGTACCAAACTTGGCATAGAGCTGGATCTTCAGATCCCCCAAAACTTGCAGTATCGCGGACACTCGGGCATCGAGGCCTTTGACCTCCTGCTCCAGTGTTTCCTGATTACAGAACATAAATCCCAATTAAACCACATCTACTACAATTTCCCAGACGACGGAGAACAACATATTATGAAGGAAAAATGTATTGTGATGAAATAATTCAAATGTAGCCTGAACTCATATATATCAATATTCCAATTACTGTATATAGACTATTCTGAACAGTTTGTATTATACTCTGTTTCAATTATATTTGTATTTTAATGCGCTATTTTATTGTGTTGCACTGTTGGGGGAGCCTGTGACCTAAGATGTTCATTGTCATAACTACACTGTAGCTTTGCACACATGACAATGAAAGCCTTGAAACTTGAAATAAGTGTGCACTCATTTATACTCAGAAGATATTTGAGTTTAAACGTGAGCTTTTCTCAGCTGTTCGTAGCAAACGGCTCTACATAAATTGTAATTGCCTGCGCTGTGTGTTTTGTTGTTTGGCTAAAAAAGCATCAGCAGATAAAAAAGGACAAACAGGAACTTGAAGTGACAGAAGGAAGAACAATGTCTTATCTGAGGATCAATATTTGCCCTCTTGATAAATAGAGGTGGATGATTAATGTGCCCCAAACTTGAACTGCTTCTCACTGTTCCAAAGCTCTGAAACAACCATCAGTGCAAATAAAGGAATGGTTTTAAATGTGTTGGACTATGTTATTGGTTTTCTTGCCAACAGTCATGTGAAGATCAATACACTTCTCATGACTGCAGTCTGGTATGACGTATAAATGTGTAATTAAAGCGATCAATATGAAATACACTGTGGGTGCAAAACATTTTCTGTTCATGTCAGTTTAAAAAGGGAACATTCAGACTTGTAGATTAATCTCCCATTTTTAAAATGAGGAAGCTAAGGGGAGAGTCAGACATAGCTTTCACTGGAAATCTGATTTTAGATGAATTTTTCTTAGAGGCAGGAATTAGTGCAAATTAAAGAAACCCATAACTTAATAGGAAGGATATAGTCCAACTTTTTTTCCCAATGCAAATGTGTTATGAAACGAGCCGTCTTTATATTGAAATTAAACATAATAATAATAAGACATACACAAACTATATACAATTCCTAAAGCCATGAATACAGTATGTGACCTGACGTTTTTATCTTTAAGAAATGTGAGAGTACATTAGGTGATATAGGTGAATGGAGTTTTAGTGCTTTCAGTCCCTTGACTTTATGACTCATCTTAATAAGAGTCTTTTACTGATAATTACCATTTCAAAAAGGTATAATGGTGTCTAAAGAAACCTACCTTGGCAGCCTCCAGCATCTCTTGAGTCTCTTCCTGGGTGTGACTGACAAAGACGTCGCCAATTTGGTACGGGATCAAAAGAGAGTCGTCGTCTAACATCATTAGGTCGTCGCTGGCATCCTGAAGGTTCTGCAGCGATTTCTGCAGGGTGACATTAGCAGAACATTACAGTCTCAATTAGGGCTGTTAACAAATTACTGTCTGTAATTCAGCAGCTGCACTTCCCTTTAGACCGTACTTAACCGTAACCCATATGAACAAATTGCATCTCACCGGAATCTGTCATAATGAACTTTATGGTAATTTCACAGGCTGTATTGTGTGGCTCTGATGACTATGTTAAACTTAAGAAGTGAAGATGATGATGAGGGTCTGAAAGTTGGTCAATTATGTCTTTGCAGTATAGCGAATTAGAAATAACAGAACCACGAACAACTACAGCCTTCAAAATGAACATTACGTTTCAACAGCTCCTTAGAATATATTCAATAAAACATTTGTATCCTTGTGAAAACAGGGCTGTTGCGTATTGGTAACTCTAGACAAAGAATCTACACACAATAAGCCTATATTATTGCAATTACCCATGTTGGTCCAAAATATTATTTTTTATTACAAACTCAGATGACACACAATGGACCCCGAAAGGGTAAAATCCACATCACATGGTGCTTACTTTCTTCGCCTCGATTTCATTTTTCAGCTCGTTCATCCGACTTGTGTTCCTGGCGAATTTATTGATCCTCTGCTGGTCTTCAAAGGTGACGTTCACATCTTCTACCGCCTGCAGACATGAGGAAAAATGTGGTTAAAGCCAGCTGTGGCAAATAACTCTGTACATGTCCTTGCTTATTGCAGGTGCATTACTTTACTAATTATAATGCACTTGAGAATTTCCATTTTGTGCTATTTTAAATGTCTACTCCAATACAAATCAAAAGGGAAATATAACCTTTAAATCACTATATTCTATTAAATAACTGCTTTCGTTACTATAGGTAGTTACTATATAACCAAAAATATAAATCAGTAAATAAACAATGATGCTCTATTATGAGATAAGTGGGAAATTCAAAAGCTAAAATTAGTCTCACTTTTAACAGCTCCAACCTATAAGTGATGAACACATAATAAACATTTGTTATAATCCATTTAATATACGTTATAGTGCTTTTAGTCCGGGGGCTTTAAGTATATTTTGATGCCAATACTTATTTAATTACATTACTTGTAGTTGTACCAGAGTATTTTTACACAGTGATAATGTGCCCAAAGACTATATTAGGTCAATTAAGGAAAATTGCCATATTATTTATCCAGATGAGTTTAAAAGTACCAGCATATCTTTCATATTCAACATGCTATTATTACTATGGATATGTTTAAGATATAGTAGATTCCTTGTCATGCTAATGTAGTCATTTGGCACTTGGGGACTTCCCTATATCATAAATGAAATATAAACATTTGTAAAGTAGTCCCATAGGCCAAACATAGTATGAAGAAAAAACACACTTTTCAGCCAAGCCGTTTTTTTTTTAATTGCTAGATTTGTGGTTAGTCAATGCCATAAAGCAAAAATAGTTAAATAGACTAATTTTCCCACCTCTGTTAAAGCTAACATGCCAAACCCTGTTGGTCCACTAGCATACCTATGAATGGTCAACGTAGCTACTGTTATCTAGCAAGCTAAAGAGGAAACTTTACAGTGTCTGTTCTGCCAACTATCGCATCCATGGTTTCGGTATTTATTATTATTATCATCACCATTAACCTGGCTAATTCTTAAGACTCTCAGTTGAATACAAAGCGGGATAAATATAGCTAGTGTATTAGCTAGCTAGCTAACGGTAGCTACAACCGTTGACATGAGCTGCACGAGGGCGTGACCATGATATTTATTTATCCGTGGTATCAACGGTTGTGTCTTTTTCCCCCACACAAACCTCTACTGCTTTATCTAATACTGCAAAAGAGACTGCAGCAGAGTGTCTTGAAAAGCAAGTTATTTTGTATTGTAATACTCACTACAGTTCCCTTCATGATGGCTGCCATCTTGGCTTCCTCGACTGCACAGACGCACAGATCACCAGAAAAATAAATCTATACCGCCACCAAGCGGGACAGGAAGTAGGCTACCTCTAGATTTTAGCAGTAAAAATGATAGAAAACAACACCTTTTCTTCAGTTTAGTCCACTTAGTCATAATGTACATTTACTACTGAAGTACTCTACTTAAGTAAAAATTTGGGGTACATGATATTTTATTTTGTTCACTACTTTACACTTGTTGTACCTTTTTACTCCATTATCCTGCAGGCATTATTTTTTGGAGATTTATTTATGCAGATTTAGGTTTATACAAAATATCCTCCTGAGACCCAGAAAGAAAAAGGTTTCAAATTGTATTTTCTTTTTTTTATCACACAAGTCTTTAGGGTGGTATAAACATAATGACAAACAAAAACTAAAAAAATATATTTTTATTTTTGTTTTATTGTGTGTCCTTTGTAGAGGACATCGGGTGTTAGTTATGCGAAGCATAGTATACAAACAACATTAACATACAAGTACATTTAGATAACATTAGAGCACAACAACTCAATGCAACAAATATTGAGCCCCCATTTGTAGTAGGCCTACTCCATCATTTGTTTTTTAAATGCAGAGATACATCTGACACTTGAGGCACTTGATGTATGTTTTCCCACTGCATCGGTCTGCCATGAACCCTACAGAAACCTAAGTGTCAGTTTTGGCCCATAGTGGACTCCATTTGTGTTGTGTAAAATGGGGGAAATAAAAAGTTAGCAAATCCCCATGTCCTCCTCAGAGGACATTCATAAAAACATTTAGTTTTAGGTCAAATAAGTATTACACTGCTCTGAAAACTCACTACACTAACTCCTAAGATGTTCCCTTACTATAATTAATCAAAAATATTGAACTCACAACACTGGTCATTAGAAACTTACCATTTATCTTTCTATAAATAGTGCTTGTGTTGATGGACGCCATTTTAAAATATAATGAAATTATCTTTTTCAAAGCCACACCCATGTCATATGTTTGAAAATCCCAGGATGTCCTCTATGGAGTACAATTGGACTTAATGCTGTGGCATGTATAACCTCAAAGTAATGGACCAAAACCCAATGTGCTCCACAGAGGAAAAAAATGTATGGGTGGGTCTCTGGAGGATATAAATCGACACATACATTATTGTAGGCTACCCAGTAGTGTATAAAGTACATCAAATAAACCCCCCACCTTTACTAACTTCAAAACTGAAGTGATGAACAAATTAATGCACCTATAATTTATATAAAATATATATACATTTTGTAATCTGATGTTTAAAGGTGCCTTTCTAAATAGCAACTACTTTTACTTTTGGTACCTAAAGAATATTTTGACACTAATACTTTTTTAGTTTTACTTGAGTACACATTTGGATGCAGTACTTTGACTTGTAACTGAGTATTTTTACACTGCAGTATTACTACCTTTAGTTAAGTATATAACCTGAGTACTTCTTCCGTCTCTGCATTTCACCACATAATAGGCCTATAGTTGTCCTTTGATCACACAAGTACTTATAAAAGAGAATAATATAAGGTAGCATCAAACATGGGCCTTCATTCATAAAGAAGTTATAATTTAAGAAATGTTTTCCTATAAAAACAACATTGTTTTCTTACCACTATGATAGGTAGGCCTTTTTCTGTGTTTTTCGTCAGAGGTTTTTGAGGTAGAACTCAAGTCAAGCACAAATTCTTTTTTAAGAGTTGTATGTATTATTGTAATTAAGTTCATTGTTTGAGATGTTGGGAAGACATTGAGTACTTTCTGACAAGTTATAATTATTTATGTTGTTTAGTAATGCTGCTTGTGATTTTTGTATTAAGAGTGTGTTAAATGTTAATTATATCATTTGTTATGTTGTCTATTTACTTTGTTACTTTGTTCACATGGTCAAAATAAGTGAAACAAAATAAATAAAATAAAATAAAAATGATGGCAAATAACTCTCTTATGAGAGTGAGAATTTAGGTTTAGTTTAAATATATAATTAATTGAGTTAAATAAATGACCTAACAATATGTCAAACATGTTATTTTATCAACCGGAACTACTTCTCTGTAAATATTTCCACAGCAAACAGTGCTGCACCCTAGCTCAAATATTTACTGAATACATCTGGAGAGCTAGAGCGCTATTAATCCAATTCAGGCTGGCTGCAGAAAATGGATTAAGTGCACCACTTCAAAGATATATAAGTGTTGTTCCATGGTATTTGGACTAAATCTTAATAGCCAAATGTCCTTATTATTTCTAAAATCAAGGGATTTTTGTAAGGGTCGTGCCCCTGATAAAACTAGAAGCCTGCCGAGCGTTGGACGTTCATGAAGAGTTTGTCTGAGGTCTCTCAGCTGTTGGCCTTGCATGAAGTCAAAAGTGCACAATCCAATCAGGGGAATCCAACTCCCACCTCAATGTGTAGCCTATAGGCTACAATTGAGACATTGTGTGCATGGATTCCAAGCCCTGTCATAATATATTCAATAAACACTGCACATTTGAAGTTTCCTAACAATTGTTTTTTGCAGTTATTTGTTGTAAAACATATTCAAATTATTTTAAGTTTGGCTGATTTGCATGAAAAGGCTTTTGTCAGCAACATGATCACAGCACATGATGTACAAAGTGGCAAACAAACACACAGATGGGAATAATAAAAGAAGGAACACCTCAGAGGGAACTCAAGTCAGTTTGTCTTTGATCCCTGAGCGCCACTCAGGCAGTGCTGTCTGAATTTATACATTGACAGGCACTCAAAGACATTTAAATATGACCATGTGGAAGTCTTTTAAGACGGATGATTTAATTACAGAGCTCTTTGTTTGTCATGATAAGCTGTGACACTAAAACAGATAGTCCCTCTTATAAAATCATATCAAAGAAATACAGCAGATATTTCATGGCATGTGGCACTTGGATTATTTCTTCCAAATGGTCCTATTATTAACAGACCCTGTAAAAAAAGATCATAATAACCTAAATGATAACATGATTAAAGTTCTTCTTTAAAATAAAAAGAACCGGGTTTATAGAATACAACGTTTATGCATGTTCTTTGTTGGCAATTAGGAAGTGTTTCAACTAATGTCCTTAAACTACATCCTGTTACTTCACATGTAATGTGTCAGCAAGAGTGCACTGCATCACCTTATTTCCTTGTGATTGATAAGATTATCAGCACATTATGATCATGTTGGGGGGTCTTCAAAGTGTTCACAGAGAGATTAACATGAGCTAATCATGAGATTTTTAAAAAAGAGCACCGACACTGCAGTTACTGAATAGTAGGAAGTCCGATTGATTACTTAAAAACGGTCACACCCATTTCTTAAAGCTCACCAACTATGTATATAGGCTGTAAACAACAGGCATGCACCGTTTGGTAGGAGCAGCAGTGTGACAGACTCCCTCCACATTTTATCTTAAGACGGATATCACTTGTTTGTCTTGCAGAGGTGTAACAAGGTAAGACATTTGAGTTAACACAATGCTATATCACTGAATGAAGAGACATACCAATTTCGATATATATTGCATTTTTGCAGTGCGTAGTTTCTTGTTCATGCAACGTAACTAAATGATATTTCTTTTTTTTGCAGAATCGGAGTTTCAAAGACTGATTCTTGGAAAACATGGGGAACGAAACATCCAAGAACAAAGAGCTTACCAAGGTAGCATTTTATTCAAAGTAACAAAAAACTGTGATGTTAACCCTGTAACTGAAGTATCTATAACTTATAATACATTTTAATTTTCTCATGGAAAAGCAGATGCTAATGGCTGTTTGGACCAAATATGTTATCCCATATTTTTCTAAATGTTTGATTGTTAGCAGTTGTAAATGTAAATGTAAAATCAGTGTTTTGTTCAAATAACCCACTGTAGATAATGTCTTGTTAACTGTGGACCAATCTATACAGCATGTCTTTATTACTTTTTTATAGAATGGGAGCATTTCTGGGAAGCATAACAATGGATCAATTAATGGCATCTCTACAAACATCAAATCTAATGGAGTGGCGACTGTTGGTGAGTGAGATCTGTTTTTATTAGAATACCTAATCATGTTTTAACTTTCAAAAAGCATGGTAGAAATATGTCATATACACATTTGGACACAGTGTGACAATTAACTTGTTGTCTTGAAATGTTGAGAATGTGAGGATGGCAGTCATATTTGTACTGTTCTTAATACTATTAAGCTGTATATTGCTTCTTGGGAAAATATTGTACAATAGTCTCTGACACATAAAATCAGCTGATCTATGTTGGATTAGTCCTTTGGACTTTATAACACTCTGTAAACACAGTGACTCCCAGCTGGACTGTGTCTTGGGACTTCCAAAGTAAACCTTAGGCGTAGTCTCATGCAGTGAGAAGGAGCAACTGTTTATCCTGTCATGGTGTGGTTTGTGTCAGTGCAGAGACAATAGTGCTGCAGGATTCCCACTGTCACCTGAGTTTGTCTAAAGCTAATGTTGGCGACGGAGACAATTTCACTTTCTCACACATAGTCCATGTTTACTTCATGGAGACATGGAGCAGAGTAGATATCGTGTATAAGTTAAATATTACATTCAAAGAAGTTAACATAAAATAAACACTGATGTGTAATATAAATGATAGCTGCGAAAATATTTGGTAAAGCATATTCAAACACACGAATAATTATTAGATAAGATGCATTATTGTAACACAGACTTCACATTACAGACAAGAGAAAAACATAAAATAATCAACTACTGTAGCAACATGTCAAATATTTGTCAGAAAGTTAGGTAATTTCAGGTTCCAATCTTTAATTCTCAACCCTTTTTTTTTTTAACCTTGCCACAGAAACAACTGAGCCGGACTACATGATAGTCGAAACCGACTCTAAATCTGCTGAAGCTCCGATTATTTCTGAGCTCCTGGAAACCATCATCCAAAAGGAAGAAGTCAAGGAAATAAATGAAAGTCCACCAGATGAAAGTCTTCCTGCCCCCGATCCACAGACAGTAAGTGCGGAGTTCATGTTTGTTTTCAAATGTAATATTGTATTCTTTTTATCGTCAACAAATACCATGCCAAGACCTAAACAAACATGTGTTGCTCTCGTCGCCAAAGCCTGGTTTATCGTATTTCTAATCCAAACCGTAAAATATTCCAGTACCTGTTTGAGTAGCATTTGCTCAAGAACTACATTGACCAGCTTTTTTAAAATAATTACCTAACCCTTTTCTAGAAACGAGCATTTTTTTGATTAGGACAACATTATTGTGTCTATTTTGTGCCTTGGGAGGTTGGAGAGTAAAGCTGGATGTAATTTCTTTACTAACAGACTGCTGCTGCTGTAACGGCAACCTAAACCTTACCTTTTTTAAGATGTATATCTTTTGGCCAAAGAAGAAAAGGGGGGAGGGAAATCCGAGAGCCCTGAAAGAAGAACTAATGCATTGTTGGTTTGGTCTTTTGTCATATTTGTTGACTGTAAGGGAAATAAAGAAAAATGTCTTATCCTTCAATGTTTTCTAATCCCCAAAACAATCTGCCTGCCAAATTGACTAATATCACTTCGTAAGGTAAGCCAATTTAAGGGGTATATAAACCAATCCACTAACAAACTGAAACAAAAAGGTAGAAAGAATTTCTGCAACCAAATAAATAAATAGTCTCAATCAAATGTGATCAAGCACATGGTTGTGATATATGTCACGGAACCAATTCATTTTTAATTTTTAATATTTTATCTAAACACCAATGTTGATTTTCATGATAAAGGAGTCGGACACAAGGGAAGAGGAAGCCATCACCGTGATCATCGATGTGCACCAAGATGACTTTGAATATCCACTTTGGAAAGCTGAAATATCAACACAAACGGACAGAACAATTGAGGCACACGTTTCAACGCAAACTGGTGAGGATAATGTTGATACAACCGCCTATACTGATGGTCCAGTGGAAGTCATAATGGAGACGCAGGCATCGCAAGAAGATCCGCCAAATGGGTGGGCATTTGTCATTGCGGGGGTTGTTGAAGATACTTTGAATGAGGAGCACTTACACAACCAGACAGCTGGGATCATCAATGAAGAACTTGTCAAGGAGAACATAGTGTGTGAGAGTATAGTGTTCAGAGAAGAATGGGTGGAAGTTATCGACATCATAAACTTCAATGAATCTAATGTGGTCACTACTGAGGCCCAGGAAACAAATGGTGTCTCCTCCCCAGATGACGAGCCAACCACTACGGTGATGGAAACAATCCCGGAAGTGGTTTGGGAGGAGCAAAATAATTCAACTGCAAACCAAGACATTTCTGTCCATCCTGTGACAGTTCTATTAGTAAATGTGAAATCTGCCCATGAAGAGGTTAACAAAGAGGATGCTGCTACAGTTCAAGATGTACCAAACATATGTGAAGTTAAAGGACTTGCTTCAGAGGAACTATCTGTCCCTCCTGTGACGGTACTGCTGGTAAATATGGAATCTGCCCATGAAGAGGTCACCGCGGATGAAGCTCCAGCAGTTGAAGATGTACCAGAAATATGTGAAGTAAAAGTAATGGCTGTAGAAGAACTTTCTGTCCCTCCTGTGACGGTTCTTCTGGTAAATGTGGAATCTGCCCATGAAGAGGTCACCGCGGATGATGTCGTTACCGTTGAGGCAGTACCAGAAATATGTGAAGAAGAAGGACTTGCTGTAGAGGAACTATCTGCCCCTCCTGTGACAGCACTGCTGGTAAATATGGAATCTGCCCATGAAGGGGAAGCCACAGATACTGCAGCTGAGGATGTACCAGAAAGATGTAAACAAGAAGTACTTGCTGGATTGGTACTTCCTGTCCCTCCTGTGACAGTTCTTCTAGTAAATGTGGAATCTGCCCATGAAGAAATCAGCGCAAATGGTGTCGTTGCAGCTGAGAACATACCAGAAATATGTGAAAGTGTGGAATCTGCCCAAGGAGAGGTCACTGCAGATGATGTCGTTACAGTTGAGGTAGTACCAGAAATATTTGAACAAAAAGTTCTTGCTGTTGCAGTTGAGAATGTACAAGAAATATGTGAAACCGTGGAATCTGCCCATGAAGAGGCCACCTCTGATTATGCTGTTGCAGTTAAGGATGTACACGAAATATGTGGACAAGTCGTACTTGATGATGAGTGGGATAGATGTCCTAAGGAAGAAGTTATCATTGTAGAAGCTCCGTCCATTGAGCGTATCACCTTTGAAGAACTTCCTGAAGAAACGTTATGCTCTCATGATGATGAAGACATGCTTGGATATATTCTTGAAGTTATTGCTAGAGATATGAATGCAGAGGTTGGCGAAGATGTGACTACTGATCTGGGACCAGAGCAAGTTGAAGAAACAGAGCCAAGTCATGTCCAAGATGATGATGAGATGATAATGGCGGCAGCGATTGAAACCCTTTCACTGGAACTTGAATGTTTTGCCATCACCTCTCAGGAATCTCTTGATGATTCTGCGGATCATGTCGAAGAAGAGGTGATTACTGCCACTAGTTATTTGCACTTATTTGGAGAACAAGTAGCAGGCCTAGTGACTCCAGAGGAGCCAGTTACTGAGATGACAACCGAAGAAGCAATAGAGGCTTTATCAAATGAAATGGAAGCAGTGCCAGAAAGTGTTGAAGCACATACGACAGCAGGCCAAGTCATCGGGGAAGACAGTTCTGAGGAAACTATGGAACAAAGTGATGATGTTTTGGCTCAAGCTGTAACACCCGAACAAATCCCAGTAGAACAGGTAGAGGAAACCCCAAGCCCACTTGACCAGGATGCAACCAAAGAGTTGTTGAGGAACACACCAGAAGCAGTTTTTGAAGATATTTCGGGGCTGCTTGAAGTTACTGAAAACATAGTTGAGGAACCTGCTGACGTGCCACCAATGGATGCCACAGAAGAGTCTGAGCCTTGCGTTTCAGACCAAGAGGAACTCGTAGAGGAGAACATCGTCTCAGCCGAAATGCCAATAGATTCAACTCATGTTGTTTCTGAGATGTCTTCGGAGGAGAATGCAAGCCTTCCTGAGCAACCACGAAATGGCAATGTGTTGGTAGTCCTACTCGAGACAATCGAAGATGAAGTTACAGAAGAGATCATGCAAGAAACAGATCATTCTGGTCGTAGTTTATCTGCTGAAGAGAAGAACTATGCTTTTCTTGAGACCATTGTAGAGGAAATCCTCACAGAAGACGATGATGAAGCTGAATGTGACCTTGTGACTTCAGAGGAGGACTCTGAAGGGAATTCAGAGGATGAATCAAGTGGGACCTCCATAGATTCATCACTGGACTTAAGTGTCACAACCACAGACATGGAAGCGTTATTTGCCAGGCTGCATTCAGCTTGTGTGGAAGTTGTTGAAGAATCAGCATATAGGCTTGGTCGTTTCACGCTATCTTTAGTGGGATACGAAATTACTCTTACTATTAATGTGGCTCCAAAGGAAGAAGAGAAGTAAAATGTTGAATGAATTAAAAATATTGATCTACCTCTTAAGGAAATCAAGTGTTTAACGTTTTGCACCAGGAGTTATACATAGAGGTAGCTGTTGTTGTATCGGCTAGTAGCAAACTACGTACATT
Source organism: Notothenia rossii (assembly GCF_949606895.1). Classification (NCBI taxonomy): domain Eukaryota; kingdom Metazoa; phylum Chordata; class Actinopteri; order Perciformes; family Nototheniidae; genus Notothenia; species Notothenia rossii. The sequence continues at coordinate 9,295,547 of NC_136902.1, forward strand.
TGAGAGTAAGTTGCCATACTAAAATAATTTAATTTCTTATTTAACAGTTGATGTGGCTAGTTATCTACTTATCTATTTAGTCAAAGTTATCATGAGTTTGTATCTGTTTATAAATATGTTGGGCAGCTTATTTTTTTCAAAGAGGCTAGTTGTCCTTTTAGTTGAACAAAACAAATAGAAAGCTCTAATTCAAAGTAATGTTTCTTTACTTAAAGAAACTTTAACTTTTTTAATGAACAAAAACTTTACTATGAACACGTTTACTCAAGTTTAAAACAGGACAGAGACCTCCAATACTTGAGTGCAAGGACCAGTGATTGTGATTGGCCCTCCCTAGCTGGCAGTCCCTTTGCTGCACAAGTGAAGATATGTAGTAGTAATTGCAATTTGATTGTAAATTGTATGTTGTGTTTTATAATAATTAAAAGCAGTGTTATTTATATATCATCAACACAAGATGAAATTGTGAAGTTTTGAAATGTTTTCCAATAAAATAAAAAATGTAAACATCTTGTTCATTCATAATTTAGTACATTTCATCCTTTTCATTCGTGTTTAGTGACAAATAATACCAACTTTCACAAGAGAAAGAGAAGGGTTTAAAAACAAAACATTCAAATTAAATCACTCCACACTGAAGGAAAATTGTATGCAAAACTATGTATTATATACCCACCATCATGTCACAGCAAGGTATTTGAGTTTCCTCACATTTTCCAGGGCATAACTCTCACACATTGTTGAATATCAATGAGTGAGGGGTGGGACACACACATTAATAAAAGGCTGATTGTTGACAATGCCTCGAGTAGGCAGAGGCATGGCTGGAATTGTGCTCCCATCTCAATGCTGCGATTAAGACACTCACTGCTTGCATTATCAGCTGTGGGGCTCTAACATAATTCTCAAAGGCTAATTCTTTGTGATGCTGTATAGGGGACAGCTAACTTAAAGCAAGAATCAGAATCACTACCGGAGCCGGAGAGCGTGACTCTAGACCTGTGTCCAGTTGAAGAAACAGCTCCTGAAACTGTCAACGGAAACATTCAACCGGTGGAAACCCAAAAGGCAAGCAAACCAGAGGAGAATCCAGTTATGAACTTCTTCAAAAAAATAGTAAGTGACACAATTTGAGAAATTAGAGGCGGATATGCAATTGATTTTCCAAATTGTTTGAAAAAATAGATTGCTGTGGAAAAAATGCATTGAAGAATTTGCTGTAGTGTAAAGGAAGGAAACAGATCTACCATTGTTATCTGTAATTATTACTGAAGTCAAATAGCTGCTTAAAAAACTCAAATGAACATTTTCATATTTCTCTTAAAGCCTGACTGAAACCAAATAATTTAATAATAATGTAAAGCAGTCATAACTAATTCAACAGATGCTGCGTCACATTTTATTGGTGATTTCTCTTGTTTTATGTTGAGGTATGTGAAAAGGGACTTTTTGGCACAGAAAATGTATCCATAACAATATGACAGCACTGATGGAAAACCTATAACAAGTAGCTATTGTATTTCCTCTTCAACATGCTGTGTTTGGGACATTTAAAGAGTTACCATTGCTCTAGCCCCATGCTAATCAAGTCTCTGAACATGCGGGAATGTGGTGGCCTATTGTTCGAGCCATAGTGTGAGCTCACAAGGGGGGCCTGTGCTGTTGGAAGTTGAGATTTGTGAAGATAGAGCGAGGGCAGGCCTACGCCATCTCCGCAGCACAATGGCTGTCACAATGACAGCGCACGTACTGTATGTGCTCTGTCAGGGACCTGAGAGTGCCTCAGTCAGCTCATCATAAAGGCCTGTGTCTGCATTCATGAAAGGCTTGTATCTAAATATTATTTATTCTGTTTCTATAACATGGGCGAAAGAACGCTGACTTTGTTCTACACAGCTTCAGTGCAGGCTATAAGAAATAACATATAACATTTGAGAGCTAGGCCTTTAGTTTTTCTATTACGAACGGCACAAATAAAAAAATTCTTCCCTTGTTGCACAGGTGACTCTCAAAGTAACCAAGGAAACAGCTACTCCTGAAGCCACAAAAGAGCAGGTGAACAGATGTTTTTGAAACATTAAAAACATGTTTAAATATTAACTGGCCGTTGTTAATTAAGAAAGGTTTGAATTCTCTCCTTTTCATTTCTTCTCAACATCCAATGTATATCATGCTTTTTTTTGTTTAGTTGCATCAGTGAACTCAAGCTTGTTTGCACATCTTTGTTTGCTTAACTTTATTCCTCTAACTGTTTCCTTTTTTCCGTTGGCAAATAGTCCCAGGAGTGCCCACCAGTGACAACCACTACTGTGAGAACATTCCCCATGAAGTGTTATAATTTATTTACCTCGAAAGGATATCTTTACTGGACATTAGTTGGGTTCAGTTAACTTCCATAAATGCTACTTTAATTGCTAGTGTTTCATTGTACACACACATTCTTTTCATTGTTTATTTTGGACTAAACTTACTTGCTAAACTATACTGATAACTGGTTTGCATTCATCATTGCAGCTTAAATTGTAATTGTGTACTTTATCATGTATGTAAGTGTGGAGTGTTTTCTTTTTAGCAGTTATTTGAACACTCACTCTCTGAATAGGTCGCACAAGTATCTGAGCCGCCCCCAGCACCCAAAGGGGGGATGTCTATCCCACCACCACCTCCTCCAGAGCCACCCAAAATGGAAATCAAGGCAGAAATAGCTGCTAAACCTGCCAAACCCACACTCAAAGAAGAACCAAAAGCTGCTGGAAAGTCACCCAAGGCCTCAAAAGGAATATCAGCCAGAGTCACTCTGAGCAATCTCTTCCGTCCAAAGGTAAATAAACAGCAAACCAAAGATTGTAAGACAAGATAGTTACGTAAAGGGGTGGTTATTCATGTAGAATTGCAATGATACATGAGTATAATGCAGAGTGAATGTGAATTTGAGGTACTGCTAGGTCTCAAGGCATCCAAGGGCAAGAGTGCTTCAGCAAGGGTGGAGCCAATGCCAAGACTGCAGCAGTGGTACAGTAGATTATTATATTCTCTGACCATGGCTCTTCCTGTTACTAACTGAACAAGAGCTGGTCTGTCTGGACGTGGCAAGAACAGAACAAATAGCTGTTTTCAAATAGGAATAAACAGCAAGTGTAAGATAGTATTTATTGTGCCTTGAACCTCACCCAGGGTATCAGATGTTTGTTGTTCTCTTTCAAAGATGTGACTTGGATGTGACATGGAGATACATGTCCAATAATCACATAAATATTTCCGGAGGAAGCTGTGTCAAGTTAGCAACACTGTTTGTACCACAATCCCTTTTGCATGATAATTGTACTATTTAAATGGTATTAGTGATTCATTTAATTCACACAAAATGTTAAGAAAATACACGTATTTTGCCTGCATAAAATTAGATGAGGAGATCAACACTACTCTTAGGTTTTTGCACTAACTATCAAGCTACAGTCAGAAAACATGGAGCTTAGCTTAGCACAACAACTGGAAACAGCTAGCTTGGCACCTGGAAAAAGAATAAAACATTAAACTGACCTATGAACCTTTAGACAGTGCACTTTGAGTATGTCCAGTAAATTCACACTACATACTAAGTAATTGTTGCAAAAATCCTAAACAATTAGACTGCGATACATACTCAATTTGTTGTCAGTATAACTAGGCTATATTAGCATGTGAATTCAAATAAAGCCCAATAAATAGTTGCAGCACATGAATCCTATTAAACAACTTCTCATTTGTACTCACTTTATGTACAAATCAAACAGGCAACATACAGTGCTATTTGCCTACTTAAGAGCTAGCCGATTCTTCCTGCCTCCAGTCTTTATGCTATGCTAGGCTAACCACTTTCTAGCTACATACTTAGCTCACTGATATGAGAGTGGTATTGATCTTCTCATCTAATTCTCAACAAGAAAGCACATACACGTTATCAAAAATGTCAAACTATTCTTTTAATCTTTTTATAATGACAACATTTCCTCTGTGTTTAAAGGACGTCTCCTGTCTATCATGTTGCTTTGACTAACAGTATTAATTCCTCCAATGTCCTGCAGAAAGTCAATGATGAACCACCAGAGCCAGAAGTAGAGGTAGAGGTACAACCAGTAGTAGAAGTACAGGTAAACCAGAGTGCATGCTCAATCTCATCAGGAGTATTCAGGGGATTGTGTATTTTAATGTGAGTTTGAATATCAAGTCTTTCACCAAACCCGCACAGTGGGTATTATTTTAAACAGTCTTTTACAGCTGTGCTCATAACAGACATACCATATAAATAAAAGCACGTTCAAATCGTCTTAATTTGCATCTCTTCAGAATAAAAAAGTAGTTTTGCTCTGCAGGAGACACCAGAGGAGACACCAGAGCCAGTTGTAGAAGTCCAGGTAAAACAAGTATGAGAGTTGTAAATCTCAGGGTTTTGTCTTTTTTTTGGGATTGGAATAGTCGTCTGATGATCTGATTATTCTCTGTTTTCATATGTTGTAATTCATTTGCATCTGCTCAGAGTGAAATTAATGTTCAACCCACTAAAACAGCAGAGGAGGCTGCAGAGCCAGTGCTCATGAATATGAATTCCTAATTTTCCTCACTCTACAGGCACCTCTGACGTGTTATTGAACCAGCTATCAAATATTATGTTAAACCAAAAATAATCTTTCACCATTCATTATATTCATTTAAAAAATGTGGCATTATTCTTTCACGTTTTGAAAAGTTTTAAGCAATTCAAATAATGGTATAATTCCCGGCAGATGGAGGAAGAGGTACCACAGCCAGTGGTAGAAGCTGAGGTAAATTAAAGGATGTCAACATTTTGGGAAATACTCTTAATTGCTTTCTTGCAGAGATTTGAAGATCACTCTAATATTCATATCTGTTCGTAAAGTATGAAGCAAAAGCTAGCAACCGCTTAGCTTAGCTTAGCATCTGGCTGGGAACAGCTGACCGCCCTCTGTCGGAAAGTAAATAAATCAGCCTTGAGCCATTTAACATTTCTGATAAAATCACTGCATTACAAAACAGTGTGATTCCATAACTTTTGGACAGCCAGGCTAGCTAGTTGTTTACAGAGCTCTCAAGTCTCACACGCATTTCACTCCATTCACACGCTCACACGCCACACCTTGTATTTCTCACGCAGACATTTCTTTCCAGGGTACCGCCCACCAAGTTGCGCCGCAATTTTGTAAACAACAAAATAGGCTTGTTTGAGACGCGTGCACTCCACTAGCACCCCCCCTCCCCCCGTTGACATTCGCGCGATACAGAGGGCTTCATACTCCACTAGCAGACCCCCCCCCCCCCCGTTGACATTTGCGGTACAGAGGGCTTCATGGGAACTTTGATGGGAGCCAGAAGTTGGAGTACCAAACACCGCCAAAATCTCACTCTGAACTCTGTTCAAAACTTGAGAGCCCTTTGTTTAAATTAGTTATGCTATGCTAAGCTAACAGTTTCCTGCATCCTATATAATTAGGTGTGAAAATTATATCAATCATCACATTTCTTTGCAAGAAATATACTTTTCCTGATGTGTCAAACTACTTCCTTAAAGGAAGGTGGGTGGGTGGTGTCATGCACTTTTTCTATTTCCTTGTGTTGCTTTTCCTACAAACGATAACATTCTATCTTTTGTGCATGATTTTCTGGGATTCTCATTCTTACAGGGACAGGTTTTTATCCAATTCTTCTTCCTCCTCTTCTGCTCTGATCCTGCTTGGATCGTTTCCAATCCTTTTACCTCTTCTTTTACTTCACAGGTGGCAGCTCCTGTTCTCACCCTATCCGCTTCAATCATTGCCTTGCCTTTAAATCATCAATACCTCATGATATGTATTGTCTTCTCTGCTGTTTCCATTAAAGAAGGTGGATCCCTCAAAAGCTGGCACCCTGGAGGCCGCCTTGAAACCCGAACCTCCACCGCCTGTTCAGGAAGAAAAGAAAACAGACTCAAAGCCATCCTTCTTTTCCATGTTCAAGTCCAAAGTAAGGACCTATACACTATTTGACAATATCTTAGAAATATGGTGGAATTATTAGAGAAAGTAACAAGTTCATGTGAATTTAAGGTATTCTTAAACCACATGACCACAGGCAACAACAACTGGAGTAGTCAAAACAGTAGCATGACCACTCGAAAATAGACGCAATATTAACCAGATGAATACAAAAATGTATAACATCTGGTATTAAAACCTGCTTTCAATCTGTTTTTTTCTCCATGTGTCATTATATTTGAGAGTCAGAACAGTACATATCAGTGCATTTACTAAGACACACAGGATTCTAACATCTGGTACATCTTAATGTCACTTGATCTCGAAGTTCAAGTTTCAAGGCTTTTCTTGTCATGTGTGGATAGCTACAGTGTAGTTATGACAATGGAAATCTTAGGTCACAGGTTCCTCCAACAGATCAAAAAATAAAACAGATAACATAGTCCAAGTAAATAAAATAAAATATAATAAAAACAGAATATGAGTTCAACTGTGCTTATGATTGGTGCACATCACACATTCTAAACAAAAGGCTTCAATAATTCGTTTTTCATTCACTTTCAGGCCGCTGACCCCAAGAAGGCGCCCCCTTCCCCCGCTGCAGCAGCAGAGACAGTGAAAGCCAAGGAGGAGCCCAAAGCAGCAGCCAAGTCAGAGGCGGTTGTAGAAAACAAACCCGCTGCAGTGGCCCCTCCAGCTGGAGAAGATGCAGCCCATGCTCCCAGGAAACTGGAGAAGAGGAACTCCATCCATTTGTTCTTTAAAACTCTGGTAAGGATGGTGTCCCTCTTCCACTGAAGTTACTGACGCTTTTTCTGGTTGAATGGGCCTTTATATTGCAATTAGTTGCAGCTTATCTCCACTAGATGGCGGCAACAACTTGTAAAGTAACCAAACGTGTGGGCCATGTTTGCAGTGCATATTGTGAATTGTTTGTGGAGAGTTTGTTTTTATATCTATTTGACTTAAATAAGTTGACACATATTCCTTTCATAGTAATCAATGCAACTGAAAAAAGGGGGAAGTGCTTTCAAAAATAAAATAAAAACCTCAAATTAGAATTTGTTCCCCACAATATAATTGAAAAAAGGCTTCTAGAAAACTTAAGTCAAAAGCAAATACTCATCTCATGGGTTGTGTTCAGATGTGGCATGCATAATATGGGTCTTCAAAAACAAGATTAGTAGATAGAAACATTTACAATTGTTTTCCCTTTCAACTTCAGGGTCAGAGACGTAGCTCGACAGAAGCCGGGGTCCAGACGGAGCAAGTCCCTGCAGCTGCAGCTGAGAAGGCCAAATGAAACCAGAACCAACAGTGAAGTTTCCCTGTACAAAACCCCTCTATATTTGTTGCTCTTACTCAATCTTTATATCTTTCAACCCTATTGAGTTACTTTAACTACATTTTTTTTGTTTTTGTTACTGTTTAGTTAAAATATGGAAAGAAAAGTGACTGAAAGGGTAGAAGCAAGTCGATAGAAAGTCAAAGTTGAACAAGTTGTGATTTGAAATGCTCAAAGGCGAGGTTGTTGAGATATATATATATATATTCTGGTCATATACATGTCTTGACTTAAAGTAATGTGAGTGAGAAACGTTTTCTACAGACAGTTAATGTGACTCACGGGGTTTGAGCAATAGACAGTACCAGGCTTTGCTTTTAGCAATAAGTTTATAAAAAGAAAAACAGGTTCAAGTTTTAGAAGGCGGAAAAAACCTTGGCAATGCAGAGGTTAATATCGAACGAATAGCAACAGAAGTACTTTTATCTATATGACATTATAAGAACATATTTGCATAACAAACTTCACTTACATATTATTTTAACTTGATGTAAACTAAAGCACATACATACATACACATCCTAACAGTCATGTATTGGGCCATATGGGAAAAATCACAATCTTTACTTATCTGCACGGAAATTATTGTAAACAAAAACAAAATGGTGTCATTGTGCAAATGTGTCCTTGTGGTGCGCTTTGCCTCATATATCACAGTGGCTTAGCTTTTTAATTTGATTACAACATGTCATTTAAAAAGACGTCTTATGGTGTTAGTTATTTGTTTTTCGACATATGTGCAATTAATATAAAGCTTTCGTTTACCTATATGTATGTATGTGTAACTTCAACTATCTTAAAAGACAATAAATATGTTCACTGTTTGTTTTGTCGTCCATCAGTAGAGGAACAAGACAAACTGGATGTGGAGACAACTGCAAAACATATGTGGCTCAGCAAGTTTTACTGAAATAATATTACATCATATGTTTTATACGATACAGGACTAAACGTGTGAGCTAATAACACATGACATACGAGTCAAAGCTGACTATGTTGGGTGTATGAGTACTCATCTATGTGTTTATCTGTATGGCTAATAGACAAGTGACGGGCATCTGATAGACATGCTCACAAGGAATACAACTCTCCTCCATGAGACACCTTAGAGATTAAAGATATGAAACAAGATCTGAGGAATTGTATATTCCAGGTAAAGGAAGCCCTTAAATCTACCATTACCATTTATGATGTAATTTCTGTGATGGATCGCACAGGGCGCAGTCTTTGGAAGGATGTGTTTTAGAAGGTAATGTCTGAGACCCACCATTCACCCACCATTAAGGGATGAGTCTCGGCCCCTGAAGGCATAACTCACGCTGCTCCTTTGTTATCAATGAGACACACTCTTCTTGCATTACCCTCTATAATAGTTGTGATCATTTTAAATCGGGCATCAAAGTAATTGCCATGGCACTTAGGGAGGAAAAAGTGAGGTATTGCTCTCACGATATGAAACATGTGGTCCATTCTCTGAGGATTGATTTAAATTAAGATGAACGTTTTTGTCTCATTGCTATGTGCGAAAAAAACTCATTAGTAAACATAAAGTCATTAATTATTTACATGATCTTAAATTCAAATCCTTTAAAGCACCACGCCAGCACTTCCTTATGTCTTCTCTTTCTCATGCAGTGATTAGGAAATTCACTCGGCCTATTTTGCCAAAAGAAAATGCAGATGACAGCTGCATGTCGCTACAAGCAGTCCGCCAGAACTGTGGGTGTTTCAAGGCAAGGCTTTTCTACACAATCTTTATTTCATGAGCACAATCACAGACAGAAATGAACAGTGGAGTTATAGGTATGGATTTTACAATGCGTACAGATTGTACACCCTGCATAAGCTCCTATTGACCACCATGTTGCTGCAGTTCATCCCAAGACAATGCACGGGACTGTGTGAATGCAGCGAGCTCAGAGGGGGAGGAACAAGGGAACAGTGGGCAGGGAGGCTTGACAGGAGGCCTGCTGTCAGACCCAATGTGCATCAGGGCACTGCTCGCTGCAAACAGTTCTGTAGAGTGAGGAAACATTAGGGGAAATCATCCCAGGGTCAAACACATTCAGATTATTCGCAGTGATCTTCCCTCCAAAGGACAGTCCTGATGGTCCTGCTGGCCCAACATGTGTGTTTGTGTTAGGGAGGCTTCCTCATGCAGATGCTTTCAAGTGACTTTTAGGGCTGGTTTTTGTGGGGCTTTTCAGGGGAATGTGACATCCTGCTGCAGGGACAAAAGGCGTCTGTAGTTTGATACCACACATGCTATACATAACTGGAGCTATTTGAATGCCTCTCTAAATAAAATACATGTTTTCTGTTAATTGGTGTTGTTTGTCCTCAGATAAATGGAGTTGGCTGTGTTCAGTTAAAACAACATTTTAAATAAGATGAATTAAGAAGTACTTTATTGATCTCAATTTGGGTAATGTTTGCGTTGCAGCGGCATAAAAAGACAAGGCAATGTACATAAAAGAAAAAGACTAGAAATAAACAATCCAAAAATATTTCTGAAATAGAAATAAAATAGCATTCAAAAAGTTAAAAAATATACATGTGGAAATACAAATGTACAGGAACTAATCATAAAAAACAGTAATAAATGATGATTATTAGAGCCAATCAGCAGATGAAATGCTTTCATTTCCTTTTTTGTACCCGGTTAATGTCTTGACGAGTGTTTCGCGAGTAAACAGACATGGTAAATTGCATTTTGATGTATGAATTATGTCTAAAAGTAAAACATCATTGAACAAATGCGGCCCGTAACAAGGGATTATATGTTTCTGCTACAGCAAATGCATGACAAATGGTTTTTAAACATTCCTGATGAATGTAGATTATTACATTTAGATGATCAGCCATGAAGATATCCATCTAGAATACATATGGTTTACCTCAGACTCATGGACATGCATCATTAGGATGAGGTTTCTCATAGCACAGGCGGATCAGAATGATTGACTACAGAGCAAATGCGTCTAAACCGAGGTGTGGCATCCTAATCTGCCAATTTTAAATGTAAGATCTTTTCACATGTTTCCAGGCGTTGTATTTTAGATTTGAGATTAAGAACAGGTAAACAGCATTTTGTTAGTTTCTCCTTGTTTTGATGATTAGAGAAACCTAATATTCCAAATAGCAGTATTCAACAGATGCATAACTTTGCTATGTTTATCTAAATAATAATGGCTAAGAAACTATTCAATAGTTATCTGCATATTTGTTTATTTCTGTATACCTTCACTATAGTGTATTTTCCCAGTCCTCGACGTTATAGACTTTATTTCTTTTATATATTGTATTATATGGGTCAATATGGGATACTGAAATAGTCAGTATTGAATTGACAGCAGCGCACTAGCAGCAGAACAAAGAGCACATCCTCAATATCTCCTCAGGAAATATGCAAAGTATGTCAAATATTTGTATTACTCAGAAAAAAGGAATGCTTTTTGGTCCTGATCAAATGTGTCACACTGATGATCCACGACACAACAGCTGGTTGCATTGACTTAACATTGCCGGCTCGGGGTGAGAAAGGAGATAATATATTATCAGTGTCTCTCAGGATTATGAAAGAAGCCGGGCGGTGAATCTGGAGGAGAACAAAGCAGTCAGCTGCTCCTGGCACGTCAAGACAAAAAGAAGCAACCTCAGCCTTTCCCCATTCGCTGATCCGGTTCCTCTCAGGCTGTCTGTCTCCTGAATACATAATTACTAATTCGAGCATTCAAAGATTGCCACTTTACCTTTAATTAAAAGGTACACACTTCTGGTTTGAATGCACAAATGTATGTTGTTGTTTTTAAACAATCTGAGACAATGAGTTTGCAGGATTGTGGATGAGAAATGACATTAGCATAAAGTCAAACAATAGGACACGGTTAATTGAATCAGTGAACAGTAAACAACGTTCGCCCACTTGTTGCTGTCAATACCACTTCAGAAAATGAATGCTGTGTAATTAACTGCATTATAATTGAAAGAAAATCTGGTTAAACACAAAGCTACCACCACCTCCACATAGATGTCTTTTTTTATGATAGGCTATAACATCTCCTGGCATTTTCATCATGCTTCTGCAGATTGATAGCCTTTCACAGAGCCTTTGTGGCCGCAGAACAATAGGAAATGAGCGGGAGGCCTCGACGTGTCACATGTGGTGCCTTTGATTAACATACTAGACTTGTTTGTGTAACAGGATCTTGGGGTGAGGAAGGAATACCAAAGTACTGAATCAGTATCACAAGTCAGGGAAGAACATGTAAGTGGTTGAGTCCTAATAAAGGCAACTGAATGCAGGATGATTCAACACTGTACTGGGAGAACATGTGGGCTATCTTTTGAAGACTCTTTATTTAAATGTATCTTTTTTAATGTGACACTTAAATGTAATTCATCAGTCCAATATGTACAACTGATGCCATGGTGAATATGTTAACTAAAATGGCTAGGTTGAAATCCTCCAACCCAGAACATTGAAATAAAGTGACCAACTGAAGAAAACGCACCAAAGTGAATGGAAATACATATTGAAAAAAAGTATAAATATTTGATGTACAGGAAAAGGAAGAGAATATGTAAGAAAAACGCGGCTGACTGAATAAAAAATACAGATTAATAGAATAAGTATTATATAATAAAATATTTGTGATAATGGAGACACAAATCAAAGAAAAAATGGAAGAATAATGCAACTAAATAAATGAAAAACACAAAGAGGGACATTGTGGAAAAATAATAAATACAATATGTATAATATTACTGATAACGAAGTTTATTTATATAGCACATTTCAACACAAGGCAATTCAAAGTGCTTTACAAAAATGAAAGACATTAAGAAACATATTATAAAATGACATTTAAAAACACTCACTTAAAAGCAAAGATACATGAATAAAAGTGACAGTGCACTTAGCTCTGACTCTCAATCATTGCTAACATTTTAGCAGAAATAGTTTTCTATCTCCTCCATTTCTTTTTTAACTTGTCCTTTAGTTATTTCAAGTGTTTCATGCTAAACGAACCCCCCTTTGGAAAATTATAATCTGACCCCACGGTACCTCTTTTTTATTTTGAAATGCACATTAGTTAAGTTTACCTTGTCTTTCTAGGACTTTTTTGGTATCCTTCGTGAACCAGGGTCTTGAAACCAAAACTAATTCCTGTACCCCATGGTACCTTTTTAGTTTAACTATTCCTCTTCTCTTTAAATGCACATTAGTTAAGTTTAAATGGTCTTTTCTAGGACTTTTTTGGTGTCCTCCGCGAACCAGGGTCTTGAAACCAAGACGCCACACGTAGGGCACTTTAACCACCTACGAGGGGACTTTAACCCCAATAATGACTTTAACTACCTTTGGGGGGACAAGGCAATTCAAAGTGCTTTACAAAAATGAAAGACATTAAGAAAATGGCATTAAAAAGCAAAGATAATAAAAGTTACAGTTTAAGATATGAATATATCAATTAAAAGCAGCGGCAAAAACGAAAAGAAAAAAGAAAGGAAAAGTGCACTAAATTAATGAAAAATAAATAGGTTTAAATAATAAATATTATATGTAAATAATACCGATAATGGCAAAAAAAGGAAAGAAAACAAAAGAAAAATGCAACTAAATAAATCAAAAACAAATAAGATGACTTTATGAAAATATAATAAAAAGTATATATAGTAAGTATATTGATGATAATGGAGATTTAAAAAGAGAAAGCAAAAAAAAATAAAAAAAACTGAAGTTCCCCAACACATCTTATGCAACACATGGCCTATTTAACCCAATACTTGAAGTTACGAAATAAACAATACAATCGTTTTTACTATAAGATATGTTTTATACATGACAAGGGGCTATTCTTTTTGTATCTGGCCTTCATTGGTGCCTTTGGAAACGTCTGCTTGTCAAACCAGCAGATTGTGTTTTAGGAACAGCAGATTGGTCTGACCTGTTTTGTAACAGTTAGTATAACAAAACCATTTTTTATATGGGCCTAAAGTCAAAACCCTATCACTGCCTATACGAGAGGGAGGGTAAGACAACAATCCAGCCAAAAACATTTGTCTTTGTTCACTGTTCCTTAACTGGGAGTGGTTACTGATAAAATGTTATTTCTTTTTATGAGACATTACTGCCACTAGGGTGTGTGTGTGTGTGTGTGTGTGTGTGTGTGTGTGTGTGTGTGTGTGTGTGTGTGTGTGTGTGTGTGTGTGTGTGTGTGTGTGTGTGTGTGTGTGTGTGTGTGTGTGTGTGTGTGTGTGTGTGGCTCAATAATGAATGTACACTGAAGTCTACTGAATATCCTCATTGATTATACAATGTATGGCTTTAGGCTGCCATCAATGCCTGGTGTCTGTTTGTTAGGGTGGAGGAGGGGCTTTCTATTTAACTTCACATTACCAAGTGGGTGTGATTGTCTATATCTTATACAAATCAGTGTTTTCATCTTATTTATGTTATGTTATTATTATGTTTTGTGTCAATGCAACCTTATAGGGACTTTTCATTATCCCTGTCATAATTTAGTATTGTGATTAGACTTGTTAGAATAGCTTATAAGGTTGGACATGCCCCTATCTAGGCTGTAGGGACTCTAGGGATCCACCCCCTCTCTTGATGATCAAACACATGCATTTGCATATGGCTTTATAAAAGGTATTTTTTTTAGGTCACCACAAATCAAATTTCACATAAAACCGTCATACTTTAAGGTACGTTTTGCATATTTTATAAATGGGAACTAGCCGATTTATATCATGACTCACTCGACCAACCTGCTTCTGCAAAAAAAAAAAAGAAGAAAAAAACCTCATGTAACTGTGAAAAGTTTGAGGCACCCCTCCCCCATCTCCACATGGTGGCTGATGCATGACGTGAGAGCGTGGACGGAGGGTTACACTTTAGGTAGGTTCACTGCAGCAATACATAAGAAACAGTGTTGTTGTGTAGCCTGTGGCCATAATCTGCATAAAGAAACCAATTCGGTGACTGTTTATATACATTAAAGTAGCTTTTAGACGCGTTATCATACGAGCTCGGCCAAAGTCAGTGAAGTAAACACAGTTAGACATAACACATTAGACTGTCGTATAATGGAAGTGTATTATGGGTGATTTAATATACATGACAGTTAATAAGTGTCCAAAACAGCCATACCTGTATCTGGTGACGAAGCAAGATCTCGTAGTCTTACATCAGTCCTACGCATGTATGTTTTCTACCTCATTCGCATTGTTTTTTTTCTTGATTAAGATCTTTATTGGAAAAAGTCATGTAAAAACAACATGGCTTTCAGTGTCTTCGAATACAAACTAACAAAAAAGCATAGGTGTATACAGAAGAGAAGAATACACGTAACAAAAATAATGATAATATATAATTATTAATATTTAAAAAATATGTTAAAAACATAAAACAAAGGGCTATGGTTCTTTACATAGATGGTATGTGTTGTGCTTGACAGTTTCATTGTTTTGTATTAATGTAATGGCATCACTATAATAAAGACACTCATTGTGAAATACATAACATTTACGGTTTAATTCGCGTGTTTTTACCAGGTTTTTACACTTATCTAAATCCCTTTTATGTTATTCGTCGACCACGTGACTGCCCTATAGGTTTTTTGGGGTTGCCGTGCACGCGCTTCCATCTTCCCCTTGTGAGAATCGTTGGAAGAGGAGGGAGCGCGCCTCAGAGTTCAACAGCTGCACACAGTGAGGAGCAGGACTCGAACAAATATGATTCACATTCAAACAATTCAATAGGTGAGCTGTTTTCCCCCAGAACAAAAAGGCGTGTATATGTGAAATGAAGAAGAAGCGAGAAGTCACACACTTCGCTCTGAACTCCTGAATTGACTCGCTCGTAGTATCAAGTGTCATTATTAATCCGGAAATTCTCACTTGGTAAGGTATTGTTTGGTGACTTTCTGCAGTTTTCTCGAAGACAACACAAAGTGTGCTAACGTTTAGGGAGAATTCGAGTCTGTTTTTGTCAACGTTGTCGTGGTTACGTTAACTTTATCCGAGGTTTTAGTTTAAGAAATGGCGTTAAACAAATGAATAATCAACATCGTAAGTACACAATGTATCGTTCATTTGTTGTCATGAAATCCTCGCTAGAGGAACGTGTTTCCACTCAATGTAAAGCGTATTCTTTGAAGAAATCAGCCATTATTGATATATTTAAGTTGATCGTTTAAAAGAAGTCACCCTCGTGTTCTGGTTATTATACACACATAGACATCTTATAGCAACAACGCTTAACATTCTTTGATTTTGGATTAATTTGATTAAACTTAAAGGGTTTAATGTTAAAGTGACTTTGAGCATCCCCCACTCCATAGCAAACTAGTGGTGTTAACGAGGACTGAGTTTACTTAAATAACAAGGTGGCTAACGCTGCCTCACACAAAGCAGGCATGCTCTTTAAAAAAAAATCACACTGGGTCATTATCGACAGTAGCATGGTCCCACCTGGGTTAAGTCAAAAGTTCAACAAGGCAAAGTCATAATGGTAAAGAAAATAGCGGAGGTGGGAGAAGTACTCAGATATTGTATATAAGTAAAAGTAGAAGAGTGTAGGAATACTATGTTACAAGTAAAAGTCCTGCATTCAAAATGTTACTCAAGTAAAAGTAGAAAAGTATCAAAATATACTTAAAGTACCAAAAGTAAAAATACTTATTATGCAGATTGGCCCGTTTCAGAATAATATATGATACGTTTTGATTATAATTATTGTCTGTCTTCAAAGCTGGTAAAGGTGCAGCTAGTTTTAATGACTTTGTATACATTACTGCAGGGTAGCTTGTGAATTTACTCCAGGTGTAACTAAAGTCTGATTTAAGCGGTGATTATATTTCACAACATTAATCCTATTTAGTAACTAAAGGAAAAAAATAAATGCAGTGGAATAAAAGGACACAATTTCCCTCTGAATTGTAGCATAGTAGCATAAAATGGAAATACATACCTCAACATTGTACTTAAGTACAGTACTTCAGTAAATGCACATAGTTACTTCCCCCCTCTCAAAAATAGTAACATTTTGCACCAAAGGTGGAAGAAGTACTTAGATTATTTGTTAAGTAAAAGTAGCAATATTAGAGGGTAAAAATACAAGCAAAATATGCATTCAAATTTGTACTTAAGTTTCATTTCCCAAAAAAGTATAAGCATTAGAAAAATACCAAAAGTACTTGTTATGCACTAAGGCACATTAAAACGGCAGACCTTTTTATTTATTTTTATTAGTGTTGCATTTATATGTTTATCACTTCACTTCTCACTACTGTTAAACCTAACCTATACTAATATATCATAATGTATGTGTCAGTTTATTATTCATCTAACACTGCAAAGTAACTAAATATGTAACATAAATGCAGGGGACAACATTGGCCAACCAAATATAGTGAAGTAAAAGTACCATAATGTGAAAATGTTCATGTAAAGTTCATGTAAAGTTCAAGTACCTACATTATTTACTTAAGTAGAGTACTTCAGTAAATGTACTTAGTTGCACAACCTGCCACAATGCTGAAGTTTATTGAGGAGATACAGGTGGTTCAATGAAAAACGATAAACAATTTATTACCAACTACTTTCCCCAGGTGTAACTATTCATTCTAATACTTATTCAATGTATATTTAAATAAAATAAAGTGTGGATTAATAGATATTGAGACTGTAAAGTGGACTGCTGTCTGTTTTGCTTTTGTAGCAATAGTACCTTTTAGTATTAATTGAACTTGCTCTACCAGTCGCTCCACCCTTGGGACAAACAAACATAGAAGTTGATGAGGATTTCTTCAACGTTGTACTGTCTGTGTCATCAGTTCATGATACACACACAAAAAGAGCTACTGAGACCAAAAACAAGGAAGTATTCAACAGTCAGACAAAGGGAAAATAAATGTAAGGTTATTTACTCCTTAGAGCTTCCTTATAATTAACAATGTGAGGCAGACAGGCGCTGTTGGCCAGTATAACATCAAAACGTTTTATATCTTACATGTTTGACTGTTTTTGAAATGTTGTTGAGTGCCAATACTTCATTCGGTTTACTAAAAAGAAAAAAAAACATAGTTGTCAAATTGAGTAAAGGTATGTTTTTGTCCAGGAAAGGCTAAAAAAAAGGCTATATTGTTTTAATTAAGTGATATTTGAATAGCTTGACTCAACTTTAGTTCACTATCATCATCAACTATTATTTTGAAAAACAATTGTAGCTTAAAGCTTTGTTTTTTGCAAACACATAATGTAAATGTATGATAGTTCTGATATTTTCTACTTCACTGTCTCTTTCATATTTTCCACTTACATTATTGTTAACACTTTTGAGTTTCCAAACTGAAGAAAGTTAATTAGTAAAAAGAATACTTGTGAGCAGTTCAAAGCCATGTCTGAATGTTTTATCAATGACCTGTACAGAGAGGAAACAAGTTGTCTGTGCAGTTGATTGCTTAAGAGATTTGTTTCCTGTTTCAGTCTTAAGGGTAGGCCGTTCTCTCTGTATATTTATAAATGTATTCAATCTCCAATTCAGTAGCAGCTACCTGATTCTGTGTTGACATACAGCAGAGTCTAAAGATACTTTTCCTTCTGTTTCAGGTCCCTAATAACTCGGACAGTGTGTGCAGCGTCCCCCCCCCCCCCCCCCTTCAGAGCAAAATGCCAACTCACTCTCTGTCACCGTTTGTGGAGAGCCCAGATGGACTTGCCCAAGATATTCTTTATAGTAACGCGAGCACCCCAGGGCCCGGCTCCAGCATGACACCACACACCACCTACTCAGAGAAGGCGGTGTTGCAATCAGGAGGAAGTGTGCCACTCTCTTGTATGTTCTGTGATCACACGTTCACTCACCAGGACGAGTTAGGACCCCACGTTCTGACACAGCACCCCTCCACCTTCTCTGAGCCGGCTGTGCTCCGAGTGGAAGCAGAGTTCAGGATCCCAGGAGAGAGACCCTGGTCCAAACTCAGCAGCATCCCCGTGGAGGAGGAGGAGGAGGAGGTTCGCAGCTGCATCGTGTGCGGACAGGTGTTGCAAGATGCCAACGAGCTGGAGGCCCACATGAGGAAGCACAAGGACTACTTCACTTACTGCTGCAACTTCTGTGGACGGAGGTTTAGAGAGGCGTGGTTTCTGAAGAACCACATGAAGATGCACGTGAAACCAGGAGCAAAGAGCAAGTCCCAGCAAGATCTGGAGACCCCCGCCACGGTCAACGGTATCGTCCAGGACACTCCTCCAGGACATGTGAGCACTGTTTACAAAATGTGCATGGTGTGCGGCTTTTTCTTCCCCGACCATGACAGTTTGGCTGAGCACAGTAAGGTACACAATCGAGAGGTGGAGCCCGGCAAAGATAAAGACAACGAGGAAATGGAAGACACCACTGCCAAACAGGAAACCTTTCTTCACAGTCTAAACCTCATGCCTCGCTCTTTAGGAAAAACAGAGAGATCATCAAAATGGATTCCCCAGCTGGATCCATTCAACACATATCAGGCCTGGCAACTCGCAACAAAGGGCAAGATAGCAGTTGGCCCTAACAATATTAAAGATATCGGCCAGGAAGCCAGCACAGACAATGAGGAATGCGGCTCAGATAAGGAGGAGTTAAATAATATTTGGTCTGAGGGACAAGGAGACAAAAGCGCCAAAGAAGGCCTCGGGAAGGAGCTCCGACCTCAGGCTGTAGCAGAAAACCCAGCGCCGAAGCGGAGGTCTCTGATGCAAAAAGACAAACACAAAGAAAGGCCAACCACTTGTGAGGAATGTCAGAGGACTTTCAGGACCTACCACCAGCTGGTTCTCCACTCCCGGGTCCACAAGCGAGAGCGAGTGGGCGGAGACAGTCCCACTTCCTCTTTGGAAGGGAAGTTGTCGAGAGTAGGCTCATTTGAGCACGCAGAAGAAGGCTGCGAGGAAGGATTTGAGGAAGCAGCGTTGACAGAAAACCTGGGTCCAGGTAAATTACATTACACTCTCATTCTCATACTGTCCTAATTGGGATTTAGGAGTTGTTGTTCATACAAAGAACTTTACCAAGTGCTCCCCCTGCTGATGGGAGAGATTATAACACCTGCTTTTTGGCTTTTATACGGTCTTATTCCTCTCTATGTATGTTTTTGCGTCTATTTTCAAAGGTGAGGATGGTTTTGATCGATCAAAGGTCAGATCAAAGGCGTGCAGTTATTGTGGCAAATCTTTCCGATCCAGCTACTACCTCACGGTTCATCTCAGGACTCACACAGGTATGTCCAACACGTTTCAATGACTCAATAATGGAAATCATTCTGCCTTGTATTTGAAACTATGCTATAATTAGGTGTTTGTATCTTTGTTTGTTTCAGGTGAAAAACCATTCAAGTGTGCTTACTGCGACTACGCCGCGGCCCAGAAGACTTCACTGAAGTATCACCTGGACCGCCGCCACAAGGACAAACCCTTAGTGGACATCCCCAGCAAACCCACGCCCTCTCTTAACGATAAAAAACATGGGAGTGAGGAAAGTCCCGCGCCGAATAGATCCAAACTCTGGGTCCCCGCAGCCAGATCGTGCACCAACAGAACGCCAGAGGACAGATTTCAAAGCATAAGCAGCAAGATCGGCAAACCCCTCGCCCAGATTAATGCAGAGTATGAGAATTCGACCGCTAAGTCTGCTTACTCCCCGACGGACAGTTCGCTCATAAAGTGTCCCGTACCCGTGAGCCTGAAGATGGAAGTGCAGGAGATAAAAGACGAAAACTGCGAGGAGGACCCGTTAAATCTGTCCTTAAAAGTGTCTCTCTCCGTCCCCGCCGGCCCCAAAAATGCATCGGTAACAATCTCCTGCTCGTTGTGTGCGTACAAAACCATGTACCCCGAGGTTCTGATCATGCACAAGAAGCTCACTCATAGAGACAAGTCAGACGGCGCGAAAAAGAACAGTTGTTTGAAAGTAAAACGTTTGACAGGCTGCCCCCCTGCGCTCGAAGGGAAAGACGTCATCCCCCTTCCGATGATCGACCGGCGCCACCCTCGTCGAACCCAATCCCCTCCCCCCCAACCTCCGAAACCACCAGAAAAGACCCCCGAACCCCCAAAGCACTCTCCTATCCGTGCCCCCGTGCAGGAGGCTGTCCAGGAGACCCAGCGCAGCATCGACACACATCCGGAATATTCCAGGTACACGGAGGTCAAGATGAAACCAAACGCAGGCAACAAGTTCACCATGGAGCGCACGGCCCCCCCGGAGAGGGTGGGCATCGGGGAGAGGAGTTACCCGGTGAGGAGCGGAGTCATCTGGCACTCGGATGCTGCCCGGCTCTGCCTCTCCAGCCGGTTCGGAAACCTCCCTCAAATGGATTTTGGCGAACCTTCGGGCAAGAGGTTAAAATACGGCGGGGTCCCTACGGGCAGGGAGGCGGACCCCGGGGACATGCTGGGCTTCAGAGGAGCAACAGGGAACAGGATGCTCATCTCGGGGAGGAAGAGCATGCCGCAAATGCCGGGTCCATCCACAGCCTCCGAGAGCTCTTTGAAGACGTCCGCAGCTCTAGGAGGGAGTCTGGACGCTGAGTGGGGCATGATGAACCTCCTGCGCTCCTACTCCCCCAACGAGCTGGCCTCCCTCTACCACAGCACCGCAGGGAACCCCGGGCAGCTGGCCAACCCCAGAGCAGGTATGTTCCAGAAGTCTTTAATTGTCCTGCACCGGGGAAATATACGGCAAGCAAGAGTATAGTGCAGATTAATTCAAAAGAGAACACTCATATTATATAAAAAAGAAGGCACACGTTTTTATTAATTAAAACACAATAAGTGGAAAAAAAGAAATAACAGACACCATGGTAAAAAGAGAACTTTAAAAATATAGAAGTTGCTCGTCCTGTTTACAGATTGAAAATGAAGTTGACATGTATTATGTTTGCTATGTTTATTTGTATTTACTTGTATCTGTATTATTGTGTTGCGCTGTTGGAGGAGGCTGTGGCCTAAGATTTCCATCGACATAACTTCACTGTACGAATAACAGTAAAAGCCTTGAAACCTTGGATCAAGAAAGGAAATGACTTTTATGTCTGCATAGCCTGGCGGTTTGTAGAGTTAACATATCATATTCCTCCTCAGGCAGAACTGTGCTGTACCAACACTTACCCACAATGCCCAGCCTCCAGAGGAGAGATTCCTCGGGCCCTTTCCCTCACCAGCGCTACGGGACCACTGACAAAAGCACCTAAAGTGGCACCAAGGTAAAAAAGGTGGACACATATTTTTGAAGAACAAACAACTAGAGCTTTTCTTTTTTTCTGATTTGTGAACCCTGACCAGAATGCTTTTCCTGGTGCTGATATAAAAGTCATAATTGAACATATTGAAAATAATTAGATTTGAGCCATAATTTCTTGGAGGATTTGTTCAAATTAGGATTTAAGAGAGATGGTTTGTGCTCATTAGGCTCTCCAAACGTAATATGATTTTCAGAAGAGGGACGTTTGATGCATTGACATTTCATGGCTGAGGCTGTTTATTTTCTTTTTGGATAAAAAGTGCAGATCATCTCTCTTTGAAGATCAACTGGTGTACACGGTGATATTTGTTTCTATTCAAAACTGTTGCTTAATCCAAATTTGACCCACGCTAAAGTTCAGATATCTGTAAGTGTCTATGACATAACAGTACACTTTGTGGGATGACATAAATATATCTGTAAGCTTTCAGTAGATAAAAATATATAAAGTAAAGTAATGTACATTTTGTGTAAAATTGCTGCTCTGTTCTCTTACTGTTTATGTACAGGCAGTAATGAAGCACTATCGTGGTGTTTCCCTTCTCCAAGGCACTGAAGGGTGGGGATTCTCTGTTTAGTAACTCGATGGCTCACACACAGGCCACAGTACCAGGTCCTGTGTGTGTGAGTGGTCTACCTCATGTTGTCACGCTGTTATTTTTGTAAAGCTGCTGTAGCCATCATGTCAGCTGAGCCTCTGCTCCTAGTTATCGATCTGAGACGGATGTTTTGATTTGTAGTATAACTAGACAGACTTGTATAACTACATGTGTTTGTCAGGCATCTCTGTGTTAGTCTGCTGAGGCCACTTCTGGCGCACCATTAACTGTAACACAGAACCGATTGTTTGGTTAATATTTGTCCTTTTTGAAAACAGCTTTCATCTGCTATAGTGGTGCCTCAAATCCTTACGCTGTAATATATATTAAATCTCACCAGTTCTGTTATCAAATGGCGATGCTGTATTATTTTGGACGTTACATTTTGTCACTGTTCAGGCAATGAAAGTGTTATTTAGTTTCAAGTTGCAGTCATTCCTGGATGTCATCAGGTGGTAGATGCATCACTATAGTTTGGAGGAAATATACAGATGGTTGATAAATGGTTCGATGAAATACACACTGTGAACATAACGTCTCAGGTAAACTCATTTACGAGCCGTTTAGTCTTTTGTGTAATTTAGTATTTCTGCCACTTTGAAAGGCTTGGGTTAAGTTATTTCTTTTGTTGTGTTTGGAATTCACATTACATGTGTACTTATGTAAAAAGGAAAATATTGTTTGAGATTTGTACGACACATTTCAATAATAAAGTGAGGCAAAAAACTGTGTGTTCATTTTGGTTATTTTATTGATAGGCAATCTACTCTAATGTAGGTTGTAAATGGTCTCAAATATGTATATTAAGCAAGTCAAAAAAAAAAATCAAAGCACACTCAGATTTGAGCAGAACTACAATGCACTGATTTCACTTGGCTATACATTTTTAGCCAAGTAAAATCCCCATAGTGTGCCTTGGATTATTTTGAATGGAGACTGTACTAACATATATTTTCAAACAATATTCCACCCATGCAAAGCCCTTTGCAAAATGTACAGATGTAGCGGCAGTTTGAGGCCTTACATGCTTTCAATGTAACTTTAATTGGTAGGCTGCTGTCGGATGTGACTGACAGAATACAGGATGTGTACTCCTTTTACTTTCAATGATCCAGACTGACCACTAGAGAGCAGTATTTACAAAGTCTAGATTTGAACCATGTCAGATTTCAAAGCCTTGCATGTTCAGTTTGAGCAGCATGCAGTACAGTCCGTTACAAGTCTGTTTATTGTGGCCAGGTGAGAATAAATAATAACAGAATTATATTCCAAATAAAGGAATGTTTATTAACCTTGCTTCTAAGTACACTTTAAAATACAAACGTCTGTCTCAAAAGTACACTTTTCTACAAGGGACAAACAAAATGCTGTTCTCTTTGCTTTTAAATGAACAAACCTACTGTGTCCACTCCACACCTTAATTGATGATGTCACACAGGTGTTGCCAATCAGCTATCAAAGGCAACACCTGGTGTGCAGTGCTTTGTGATTCGGTGCACTTTTACTCTTTGAAAAATAAATGTTTCTGAGAGAAGTTTCTGTCTTCTTTAAAAGACACAAGCACACTATTGTTGGATATATATCTGCACACGGAGACGCCTGACAGGACCTATCACGACGTGCATTCTGTAAACAACAAATTGCAAGAGACAATCTTCAGCACATTGAACACTTTAAACTTTGATTTTTTTTTTTTCTCTTACCCCTCCTCCCTTTTTGAGTAGACCACATCTGTTTGCTGTCTGTTCCCCTGGGCCAGCACTGTGTAATCTATTGCATTAGCTCACATTAGTGCATATCGCCCATGGGCCTTGGTAATCACAAACGCAAAATGAGCATTTCACTTAGCATCACCCTCATATTCCCCCACACTATATGGCAAACTTAGTGCAGAGGCATGGCAGAGAACGCGAGTCGACAACAGCTTATGACATGCATCCTGTTACTCTGCATCCCCGTGTCCAGAGTGCTGCGAGCTCTTTCATTTCAAAAGTGCCTTTTTTTAAATAGGCAAAGATACAATTTGAATATTCACTTTTTCTCTGTAATTTGGGTGCTTCAAGAAACATTAAGATTTGTGTATATCTGCCAGAAATATGGCCTGACCTTTACCTACCTCTTTATACCTTGCAGATGAATGGCACTGCAGGCCTCTCTTTCATTAAGCTCCATCACAGCTGGGCTTGTAAAAAAGAAATCATTATTTGACATAGTAATGCAGAAAAAATAGATTAACAAAACCTAGCATCTCTCAGCTTCTTCGTCTACAAGCAACAGATTTGATTCATTTACTAGATTTGTTTATTTATTTGCCCACTTCATTTTTGATTCCCCAATACCATGTCTCATTGCCAATTATGCATCTGGACAAGGACATGGAAAATACCCATGTTTCATGCAAATTCTCTTGGGATTTTTTCTCTCCAAATGCTTTGGCGTAAAACACCTGAGGTCTTCACACAGCTCCTTATCACGTTTATTTCTCGTCACATTAGGTTTTGTGTGATAAGAATTCAAACAGCAGACATTTCAACTCAATACACAAATGGCATTTTATGCCCGCATTGCCATCCATTCATCTGTTCAGTGTGTTTGGTTTTAGAAGAGGCTTTGTTAAGCAATTCCACCCCTTTTCTCCTCCTGTAGTATGAATATAAAATCTCCTACCTCCCTCCCTCCTTTTTAAAAGTAAACTTTGTGTTATTCTCCGTCCCCTTAAGTGCTCTCTCCTCTTATTTCCACTGCTTTCATCTCTCATAATTGTTGCCTCCAGATTGTCAACTTGCATGAATTAGCAATTGGGCCAACAAAGCAGATACGGTCAATTGTTGAATATCCTGTCAGAATTTGAGGCAGAAAGTCTGCTCTGGCTGTGATTGCTCATCATCATCATCACCACCCCATTCCTCTGAGGATGAGGAGCAATGTAATGGTTCCCACAAAAACAGCCCCTGGCCTCAGGAAAGGGATTTGGGTGTCTGGAGACAACAGGGGCCATATGGAGCGGGCTGAGATAGCAAGGCACATGTACAGAATAATGGATGATGTGTCATGTTTCATGTTGCAGAGAAGCCATCAAGAGACTTGGTTTAGGGAAATCAAAGGGCTCACATACACCAAAAGCGACTGTTGGACCATTTAGCAGTTTTTGTTCATTTTTATGTTGGGTGAGCTTATTGAAGCCTGGAAGAATGTGTTGCTCTACTTTCTGTGCCTCTGGTCTGTTGAGGTTATTTTGTGAGTAAATACAGCGATTGGTTATTATATAAGCTTATAATATGATGTCATAGCAAGCAGATTAAATTACTTAAACAGCCTGTTTCTAAAAAAAGGGACAATAAATTGAAGAGAAAGTAAAAGGCTACATATTTAAATAGATGCAAAATAACTGGATTAGTTCGAGATATGGGCCACTGTTGTATTCTACAAATCTTTTTAAAGATATGCCTGTCTACTACTCCAGACACAAACATCTCAACAACAAATGGATGAGTGTCGTAACATTTTGGATAAACATTCATGGTCCCCAGAGGATGAAGCTCACAGACTTTTGCGACTTCCCACATTTCCTGTACACCAACAGCAGACATATTCTGGTTTTAGGGAAAATGTTTAAACTACTATCTGATAGATTGACATGCCATTAGGCTCACACATTTATGGTCGCTTCAGGATGAGCTAACTATCATTTGAACTCTCCTTAATTTAAGGTGACCAGATTTTCAAAATTAAAACCGGGGACATTGAGTTTTGCGGTCAATATATCATTAACATATCCAATTTTCTTCACTGTTAAAGAAAAAAGGGGGACAATTCTGGTTTAATGTCATTCGAACATTTGAACTGTTGGATACAAACAGAAGGAAGATAGCTCATATATGAGACTTCAAAAGGTCTTTTATTTTGAAACTGTACATCAGATTGTCCAGATTCTCTCTGAGTGACTAGATGGGGTGTCCTGCTATCACCCTGGAGTGAAATAAGTCTTTGATAATTTGACAGTTTTTTATTTATTCTTGTATAAAAACAGAAGGACGATAGCCCATATATGAGATTTCAAAAGTATTTTATTTTGAAATTCTTCATCAGATTGTCTTGATTTTCTCTGACTAGATGGGGTCTCCTGCTATCACCCTGAAGTGAAATAAGTATTTGATTGAATTCTAATGACTCTTTGATTATGGACGGTTTTCACTAAATAAATAATAATCAAAATATAAATGGACAATAGATCTAATTTGAGATTTTAAACAGCATACATTTTAAATTGTGCTTCAGAAAGTAATGTTATTTTAGGAGTGTTGTGAGATGGTGTCAACATCAATTGAAATTAGTCACCCGGTGGAAATGTCAGATATGTCTTCATAACTGTATCCTTACATTTTACATTCACTCAGTTATAATGTGGCAGTTATACGTAGTTTGTTTTAATTTATTATTGATCACATTATATAGTACATAATTCTTAATTTAAGCTCCAGTATATATGAATATGTTTGGTGAGTCTTTTAGGTATATTTGTTATTGACCAAGTAAACGCTTTTATTTTGAAGGCAGTTTTTACAGGCCTCTATCTATTTTATTCGCGCACTGCAATACAATGTGCGGGCTGGCTTGACTGTGTTTTCTGAAGTGGGGGCTGGCTCGACCACTGTCTGTTTACCCAGTGTTTCCTGACATGAAACGTTTTATTTCACCTTGCTATGTGTTTTTAACATATATTTAAAAACGGGGACAGTTTCAACCGGGGACAGTTTCAACCGGGGACAGGCCAATACAAATGGGGACGTCTGGTCACCCTAGCTTAAATAATCAACTGGGAAGTGCAAATTTGCCCAAAAAACGCAAACTTACTGACAGTCTCATTAACCTCAGCTGTGCTTTGTTTTAAATGTTAATAAACAAATGCTAGCATGCTAACTCATTTAAATATGATGGTAAGCACATTGTATACATCTTTCCTTATCATCAGCATGTTAGCATTGTCATTGTGATTATGTTAGCATGCTGATGTTAGCGTTTAGCTCATAGCATGGCTAGGCCTTAGTAAAGCCTCATGGAGCTGCTAGCATAGCTGTAGATTCCTGTTTTTGTATTTGAAATCCCATACTAGCATTACGCAAACTAACATAGCCTACTGCTTATTAATTTGTTGCATATTACACACTCAATCTGGCTGATGTTAGCCTTTAGCTCGAAGGCTAGGCATTAGTAAAGCCTCCCAGAGCTGCTAACATCTGTTGACTCTTGTTGTGTTGTACAAAATCGCATAGGCTACTAACATTATGTATACTGACATACTACATATTAATGTACTGCATGTTACACACTGAATCTGTAATAACTGCTTACTGCCAACTACATTTATGACTAAATATGCTTTTACCATCTTTTTTGTGTTACAGGATTTGTAACCATGAATTTGGCTATTGAGCCACAATAAAATGAAAATGTCTCATCATAAATGTAAATTATTTCTTCCACTCAATTCAATGTTTGATGATGTTTCATAACAAATTAAAAATAAACTTAAATCTCATACTCAATGCATGCTAATTTAGTAGGCTATAGCCTACACAACCCAGTCTCACGACATTTTGTGTTATAGTCACGAAATAAATGTAATCTATTTGTGTTCACGAACACGATATTTGCACTTTTTTCGTGTCACACAGAACGATTTAAAAAGCAATGTATTTCTATTGGTAGTATGTTTCTGCCTGCACCACGTATTTTTTCTCCGGCCGGGTCTTGGAATAACAGTAGTGTGGTTCATAAAAACATTTTCTTACTCAATATCTTACCCTAAGCCTAAACCTTTTATTTTAAATTATATAATGTCGGACTTTTTTTTGCCGTCCGCGAAGAAAAGAAATGGGGCTCAGAGCCTCAGAATACTGACATCTGTATTTTTTATCTTTTTTTCCTTCTAATTTGTTAGTATTTGTTGCAGGCACGTAACATACTACCAATAGAAATACATTGCTTTTAAAATCGTTCTGTGTGACACGAAAAAAATGCGAAAATTGTGTTGGTGAACACGAATCAATAGATTCATTTCGTGACTATAACACGAAATGCCGTGAGACTGTTGCGATAGAACAGGCCTTTTCTCTCCTACACAAAATCCACATACTCAGCATCTGGGACGCACTATGTATAATATAAAACGTATGAAATTCAAACAGACCCAAAGTATTTTTTCGTTCTCTTGAAATCCACTGCTGTTGTGCTGATAAAAAACTGTCCAGAGCTCTTCTGCCAGAGGGGGCACTGTATATTTACCCCCCCACCCTCCTATCTGCTCTACCTGCATGTGGAATAAGCCGAGCAGCACCTCACCTCTGTTTTTCTCCCAGTGTCAGAACTACACTTAAGTGCTGTTTCCGATACCCATGAGTAAGCCCCATAAAAGCTGCCCCATCGCCGCAGCGTTATTGTTTCTTGCGGATGATTGATTGATGGATGAGGGCTGACACTTCAATGAAGCCATTTTCACTGGCATCTCTATCCGATGATGTGCAGCGTATATTTTCCATCCATGCCTCATTGCTCGCCTGTGTCATTCCTGGAACTTCATTTACACCATGTTCCCTGAAGGACCTTTTTGAGCCCCATCTCCCTTTTTCTCTGCCTGGCTCCTGTTTTTATCTCCTCTTTTTTCCATGCCATAAAATAATGCTATTTCTTGTCGACTCTAGAGGGGCCCCGGAATCATTTGCAGGGAATGATAAAACCAAAGGCATGGCGGGGTTATTTACAGGAAGTGTAACACTGACAGGGTCCCACTGTTTGGCTTTTTTCACTGTCAGATGCCAAGTCCATGCTGAGACAGGGCATGGCTATGATATACATTTCAAACACACACACACACACACACACACACACACACACACACACACACACACACACACACACACACACACACACACACACACACACACACACACACACACACACACACACACACACACACACACACACACACACACACACACACACACACACACACACGATCATTTACTCTTATCTACACGAGCCAAATAGGGGCTTCCAGAGCTGCAGATTCTACCAAGATGTTGTCCAAATCTACCCGAAAAACATGTTAAAGTATATTAGTTGGATGACAGTGTGATTGAAGTGCCTTCACTGAGACAATTGGCTGTTTTTGCTCATATGGGGAGCAGATGGTAAGCAGGCATCAGTGCGGCAGGCTTTCTGGGATGACAGCCATGAGATTCCCCCTCAGGTGCCATTGGAGCCCCTTTAGAAAGGGAGAGTGATTGGTGGGACATGGCACCTCCTAAGCAACTGTTTTTCCTGAGTTTCCGCCTCTTACAGTTCTAATCAACAAGCTACGGTGCAGAATACGTACAATGTCACCGAGGAGATTATCTACTCCTTTTTCTGCAGCAATATGGAAAACAGTGTATTTATTTCCAACGATCATGTGCTTTATAAGAAATTCAAAACCATGAGATTGTCTATCAAAATGATTGCACAACAATCCATTACTATACAAGCAGTATAAAACAATTAATACATGGGAGATCTTTAGTTTTTAAAGGTTTATGGATTATGATGTCAGTATATTAATACTTATTCACGTTTATTAATGTGTAACCATACGTGTTGACTATTTATGTCCCTGAAAAGGTAGCTAAAGCCAACCATATATATATTTTCCATACATGAATAAACAGAACGTCTATATATTGACATAAAATTATTTATTTAACTTTATATTTTGTAATCAAACATTCAGAAACTGAGTATCAACCAGTTATTATTGCCTCATAAATTACATTATAGCACATAACAAATACATAATTACACATGTCTTTATGCTCTAATGAGGGGAAGTTAATTCACCCTCTAGTCTAAACATGTTGTAACGAATACAAACGGTCTAGTTTTCAGATACAAACAGATCTGCCTGGAGGTTACATTCAGATGTTAATGTGATATCTTTAACCACCTCTTTTATGAGAAACTCATTTGGAGCATCTGCCTTTCAGCACCTTGAGATGGAAACACAGTGGACAGAGGAGAGGGGGGGGGGGGGGGGGGTGGGGGAGAGAGAGGACATAATGCACAGTTGAACACATGATGCATTTACTGTGGTTGTGTGTCTGTGTGTGTGTGTGTGTGTGTGTGTGTGTGTGTGTGTGTGTGTGTGTGTGTGTGTGTGTGTGTGTGTGAGCTTGACCTTGGCTGCTACAGGACATTTTGGTTCATCAGGAAAGATGATTGTTTCCTTTAAAAGATATTAAGAGGACTGTGTCTAAAGGAAACTGACATGGCTCCCTGCATCCCTGATGGTTTCCACTCCGTTTCTTTTATAGTCACTCAGTCGGTATGGGAATAGTGTCCCACCACAGTATTTATACATTAGGCAAGGTCTCCGTCTCCAGAAACAAGAGAGGAGACGTGATTGGCCCCGGAGTATAATTTCTCGTGTGTCTACATTGGCGTGTCATCCTT
Source organism: Notothenia rossii (assembly GCF_949606895.1). Lineage (NCBI taxonomy): Eukaryota > Metazoa > Chordata > Actinopteri > Perciformes > Nototheniidae > Notothenia > Notothenia rossii. The sequence continues at coordinate 9,326,276 of NC_136902.1, forward strand.
TATCAATAATCACCTTGGAGGGAGAGCAGCTCTTGTTCCAGGGAGATTGACCTCTGTGGTGATGAGGGTACGTGGACGGTGGTCATCTGTTACCACAACCCGTAGTAGACCCTGTTTAATATCTGCAGATGGGGGGGGGGGGGGATCAGCCCTCCTGTAGCTCATGCTGAGATCAGAGTGGGACATCATGCAGGATCTGTCACCACTACATGAAACCATTCACCATGAATTGGTCAAGTTTACACCCAAAAGTATAATTGAATTAATAGGGTTTTAAAACCTACGTTCAACATTATTCACATTTTTCTAAATAAAGTATGTTAGTATCTACAATAAGGAATACGTACAAAACAAAGAACAGTTAATATAAAACGGTTGTCCTCACATTGTATTGCATCCCGACTCACACAAGCATGTCAGAATCAGAATCAGAAACAGGTTTATTACCAGGTAGGTTGACACGTACGAGGTATTTGACTTGGTGTCGTGGTGCATACATAAAAGTAAATAAAAAAACCCAGATAGAGAACTATTAGATTGTAAAATAAAATGCAGCAATATTTACAATGCAATGTACTATACTGTCTGAGTTTTTAGTGTTAACATGCTAACATTTGTTAACTGGCCCTAAACAATGTACACAATACGATGAACGAAGGATGAACACAAAAGAATGAAAGAAAAAGAAAAAGAAAACAGAAATGAATGTTTCTTCCCATCAACTATGCGATTTTATGCAATTTCTTAACCTGGAGGACTATTTTACCTTTACAGAAAAAAACCGGCAACACATGACATAATAAAAAAAAAAAATGTTGAACCTTAAACTGTGAAAACAATTTCCACTTGAATGGAAATATAACATTTCTGTTTGTTTGATGTTTAAATAAGAGGAATAAGAACTGAAACAACACAAATACTTTTCCATTGTGCTTTGTCTCATTTTGCTTTAACTGAATCACCTTTTCAACTTTTTTAGCAATAGCTTGAGTTTCCATGAACATTTTCTGCATTTCACTGGTTTTGTTATGCACAAATTGAAAATGTGCACACAAAATGGTGGATGGAGATGCATTTATAGTCCCTTGCTTAAAAAGTGGGTATGCTTTGACCTGTATTTTCTATTTAAATACCTTAAAGCCATTATCTGATTGCAGTACATTTACATTTATTCTATGTGGTGGTTTAATGCAGAAAAACGACGTACAACTGCAGGAGCAGCCAGATCTGTGCAGGGAGGAGCGAGGAAGTAACGCATCCATTGCACAAAGCAATAGCCCTCCTCTTCTAATGCAATGTGACACTGAATACTACACACAGAGAAACAAGTAACCTCAAATTGGGTTATTCTTCCTACCTGCCAGTAATCCAGTTGATAAGCACTATACATGTAGATTTCTGGGGAGCAGAGAAATCAGATTACCCTGAGCTGAACTGGGATTTTCAGTCTAAATTGGCTGTTGTTCCTCTGGTCTCTCATTCTATCCGGATGAATGAGGGGGAATAAATGATTTGACTTTGCACCAGATAAATTGTTTGTGCAGGAGCACACATAAAGAAAACACTGGGTTTATTTAGCATACAGAGATGCAGTACACATACATTTAATGCTAAAACACAAGTTTAAAAATCTACAAATGGTTGGAGGATTCATGTAAAGTTGTCTCTGTGATATTTGGAAAGATAAACTCATTTAGAGGCAACGCTTCTGCAGTGTTTCTTCACCCATCACCCAAACACAGGTGGTACTTCTCAATGTATAACTGTTTAGTTTTGCAAAGGTTAAGCTTAGCATATACTGGAGGAAATGTAATCAACTGAAACTATTCAGACTTTCTGAAAAGCCAGTCTTGAATGATTTTAACAAACCAAACCAGGATAAATATGTTTCATAGAGCCAACCCTAACCCAGAACTGATGAAATCAGACTCATTTTAGTCTGGTTAAGCAAGATTTAGAGTCCACGTTTAGCAGCTATTTGAGGCTGCACGAGGCACGACAAAGCTTTGAGCTAAACGCTATTGTTAGCGCCGCAACATGCTAATGATGAAAATGCTAACAGGCTGGTGTTTAGCAGGTCTAATGTTTTATTAAGTTCAAGTTTTGCGTGTTAGCATTCTAACATTTGATAATCAGCACTAAAAAATGTACAATTACCATAAGATATCAATTAAGGATAAATAAAAAGCTGGAGTTATGCTAAACAAACAACATCCTGGTCACATGGCTGCGAGTCACCACCACTAAGCTAAAGCCGGACTGGTGTCGGTGTGATGACGATAAGTAGTTCATGTAGTCACTTATTTGCATCTGGCTTTTTTATGACACGTGGAAGCTTCGGTTATTCACATGTTTGTGTTCACTTCAGACCTTATTTCCGGCTTGTAACCACTAAAATGTTTAAAATACCATTGACTTCGAGACAATGGAACCGGAAGTGGTCACATGCTACGTTTTTTTCTGGGTTTTAAGACTACTGCACCACTCTATAGCAACAGACTGTAACCTACACTTAAATAAGTAAACCTGGCTTAACTTGTAATCTTGCTTTATGATGAAGACCATCGTTCATATTTACTTCCAATTATCAAAGACCACAGACACACAAAGAGATTTACACATGCAGAGTCTGCAATCCCTTTGTTTGAGGCAAGATGCATCTAAAACGTAATAGCTCGAAGGAATATAGATTACATTCTAACTTGTACCTTTTGTCAGTGATGATACATTTGACTCTCTGTGGAAAAGTTTAGCCAAAACACATTAGTATTCGAGCATTTATGTGGCTCCTACATCAGTGCATGTGTGACATGCATGTAACACCTCAGCATGATTTATGCCCTAAACTGCAGTTTCCCTGCATGGCAAATAGCTGGAGTTTCAGCCTCTCCTCGGCTGTTTTTATATTGTCTAACATGACACATGAATCCCCGGTGGCTGTGGAAATCAGACAACCCAGGTGCAACACTAATATCCTCCCAGTATCCAAACATTTCCTTTAAAAGTAACTGGCACACTGGGGCCCATAAATTAAAGCTGAACGCTGCTCAAGATGTCTGGCTTCCAATAAGACCGTACCCAGAGCAATAAACTTTGACATTGCTGCTTGAAAAATGCCTGCCCTTTTTCATTGTCAAGTGTTACAAATTGATGAAATGAGTTCATCGATGTTCCCTGGTCATTATCTCTCCAGTGGCACTTTGTTTTACAGACAGTGGGAAAAGGGACAGTGCAGATTAGAGGCCCAGGCACAGTTTATCAAACAAAATCTAATATCATCCATAAGAGAGGAATCTGGAAATCAATACTTCATTACTAAATTGTTAGTGGGGATGAAGAGTAATTGTGTGAGTTCAGAGATGTGTCTCGGCGGCCGGGGCATAGGAAGTTCAATGTCACCCGGGAAGTGATAAGTAAAGGCACTGATGGGAAGAAACATTTCTGTAATGGGGGGTGCTGGAGGAGGGCAGTGGCCTGAGCACAGAACAGACAATAGACACTGGTTTGCCATTGATTGGCTCAGCTATAAAGATGGAGAGGTTTAAAGAGCCAGAGAAATGGAGGAGAGGGGAAAAAGAGTCCACCTTCTGAATTTACCCTTGTCTTGTCACCACTTTTTTGCCCATTGCGGAAAGTCTTTTTCTGTGGTCACTCCGATCAATCGTGCACCACATTTGCATCCTGACAGAGATAAGTGCAATGCTGAAACAGTCCCTCTGCGAACAACTGGAAGACCGCTTGATGACACGGCCATTACCGCCAGTTTGTCTTTCAAATGGCTTTGTGTTAATGAACGCTAACATTGATGATTAATCCTAGTCGTCGCTGCGTGCTCTGCAATGTTTACAGTTACTGTACAGCGGGCGTTCTGTGAGGTGTTTGATCTCAGCTCAGCCCTGCAGCTCCGCTTTTGTTCCCGCTGTGTGTGAGGTCACATCAGAGCAATGAGCACATCGCCTCCATGCAACCCGGCGCAGCCTCATCCCTCTAAAAGCTCGTGTCTCTGGACTCCCTCTGACCTGTTCCCCTGCCTCGCCGTGTTCAGCCATGCAAATCAGAGTGCCTTCAGTTTGAACATTCATAAGCCCAACCTGCAGCCTGTGTTCGGAGCCGGTGGGAGCTCAGAGGGCAGCGAGACGGAGAACGGGTGACTTTTGGGTTTTTCGGTGAAAACTAATGCATTGGTGGAGATGTTAGTTTCAAGGCTTTTATCGTCATGTGTGCTTAGCTACAGTGTAGGTAACAGGCTCCTCCAACAGTGCAACACAATAAAACAGATAAACTAGTGCAAGTAAATAAAATAAAATATAATATAAACAGTGCAGAATAGTCTATATACAGAAATTGGAATATTAATATTTATGAGTTGCAAACAGATGAGTGTTATGGATGTTCTTTCAAAAGTTCAGGTGGTTAACAGTCGAGTGCACTAAACCAGATGGGGAATGTTCAAAATGTTATGTTTACTTATTTAACATGTGTATGTTTTTGTTCATTTGCAGGGTTTGGAGGGTTACTTTAAGTTAAAAATGTAATCTGTTACAATTACTAGTTATCTTTAAAACATTTTTGTATCAATACTTAGTGTATGTATCATAGCATAAAAGTAAGTAAACCTGATTACTTTCATGACTTTTCGATTTACCTTAACATCAAATGCAATAATGTAATGTAAAGAACAAAGGACACGAGGACACAACAGAGGTTGTTTTAATTAACACTTGTTTAAAAGGACAGGTTCATATTGTAACATGTTGAAATGCTTTAATGTTCAAAAAGGTCTTTATTTTTATTTTGTTTGATAGGGACAGTGCAACTTAAAGGTGGGGTGGGTAAGTTTGAGGCCTACCTGCCTGTCAGCATTCCATCTGTGCACGAACTTATCTCGTGCCCTCATTGGTCATGTGCGCGTTCGTGAGTGTTGGAGGAGGGGCTCTGTAAGGAAGTCTGAAGGAAGGAGCAGATTTTTTCCGGTTGTGTATTTTCAAATTCTAGCGCACTCGAGCTGGTTTCTCCATTCTTACCTACCCCACCTTTAATGAACATCAGATGAAATAGAGGATGTACAAAAACGTTACAAGTTAGCAAAAATTATTATTTACATCCCTAGTCCTTTGGCAGGTAACAAAAACTGAAACATAATAAGTCCCAATACACATGTACACATATACGACATACAAATAAAAAGGACAAACTACTATATTTAACTTCATTCGTTTAGAGCCATTTTGGAGATTTTCTTCCCTTTGTTCTTTGATAAAGTGGAATTTTAAATAGAACCAATTAAGCCTGGAACAAATGATTATTATGTTTAATTAATCTGTCGGTTATTTTCCAATGAATTGACTCATTTCTTTGTCTATAAAACATCACAAAATAGTTATTATACCCATCAATACCCGCAGTAGCCCAGGGTGACATATTGAAATGGCTTGTTTTGTCACATATTCTATTAACAATCATACAACATTCAGAAAGGCCCAAAGTATTCCCAATTTAGAAGCTGGAACCAGCAAATGTTTACATGATAAATGACTTAATCTACTTACTGATTATAAAAAGTGTTATTAAAGGATCAGTTTACACGTCATGGAGATTACTGCAGAGCCTGAGAAATCAACCCTGATGATGCTATAAGGGTATTTTAGGTTTGAGACCTTAAATAATTGACAGAAACGACAGTAAATGGATTAAGAAAGATGAGGGCATTTAACAGGCAGAGAAACACTAATGAAAGAAGCGGTTGCGTTGTGAGAATTGATTCAGCGTATTTGAAGTTTGACGCACACTGCAGAACATAAGTCAGGGTATCTCGCCCTTTACTCAAACAATTTTTACAACAATTGTTATAGTCGCTCTCACAAGTCAACCAAAGAATAACACAAACAACGCTTGCGTACCCACATTTAGCTAATAATGATTTCAAATGATCAGATAATGAGTTAACCAATTATGTATTTGAAATGTCTCTTGATTTCAACAATCAAATCCATTTAGTTTATGGATATTATATGTGGATGAAGAAAGGAGACAGGTTGAAAAAGCTTCTTTAAAAAGCATTTTATATATTTGTTGCCCCATTTGGACTGCAAACACAACACTGGCATCATTATTGTAAGTTCAAATGGAGAATGTGTCAGCTAACAGTTGCTTATTTATAAGTCCAGCCGTCACAAAGCAACTTTAATCGTTTTTTAGGAATTGCCTTTCTGTCCGCCTGATGTTTGTCCACTAAAACGCTCCTTTTAGCTATTTTTTGGTCTCTACCATCTCCTTATGGAAATATCAGAATGTTTAGCAGCTAAATTCTCCAATTAATTAACCATCTAGTCTCTAACGGCCCGTCTACACTACAGGCATCAAAAAGTCTTGAAGCTGGGCGTGTCTGAAGCTTGCCGATTTTTTGCGAGCAACGCGACCAACTTCAAGATTTTTTCATGCCTGTAGTGTAGACGGGCCGTTACGGTACGTCTACACTACAGGCATCAAAAGATGCTTTCAACGCTTCGCCCATTCACTTGAATGGGGTGACGTAGAAGATTTGTAATCTTCGCCGAACTGCATTGTGGGGAGCATGGCATGGCTTTGCAAGCATGTGACGGCCCTATCGGCATCAACATTTTGAGGCTCGATGCTTGGCATCAGCCAATCAAATTCCGTTTATGCAAATCCCGCCAGTGCAAGCTCAGCCAATCAAACAGCGTGCAAGCTGGGAGAGCCAGACCGCAGTTCATTTCCTCATATTCCAAACGAGATATTACGGTAGCAAATCACCCGGTTCTTTACGACCGGAACTATTTACCGGGATACAAACGGGAGGAACCAGGCATGGAGGGAGGTGGCAGAGACAGTGGGTGAAACTGATCGCTTTTTCGCCTGTTTGGAGAGTTTATATCCAGTTTACTTCGTTTTAACATTGCTATTGCTTTGTATGTCGGGGGCGGGAGATTCATGTGATTGGTTGCTCGCAAAAAATCGCCAAGCTTCAGACACGCCCAGCTTCAAGATTTTTTCATGCCTGTAGTGTAGACGGGCCGTTACGGTACGTCTACACTACAGGCATCATAAAATGCTTTCAACGCTTCGCCCATTCACTTGAATGGGGTGACGTAGAAGATTTGTAATCTTCGCCGAACTGCATTGTGGGGAGCATGGCATGGCTTTGCAAGCATCACGAGCATCTATCGGCATCAAAAGTTGAACAATGTTCAACTTTTGAGGCTCGATGCTTGGCATCAGCCAATCAAATTCCGTTTATGCAAATCCCGCCAGTGCAAGCGCAGCCAATCAAACCGCGTGCAAGCTGGGAGAGCCAGACCGCAGTTCATTTCCTCATATTCCAAACGAGATATTACGGTAGCAAATCACCCGGTTCTTTACGACCGGAACTATTTACCGGGATACAAACCGGAGGAACCAGGCATGGAGGGAGGTGGCAGAGACAGTGGGTGAAACTGAATGGGCTGACGAAGAAGATTTTTAATCTTCACCGAACTGCATTGTGGGGAGCATGGCATGGCTTTGCAAGCATCACGAGCATGTTACGGCCCGTCTACACTACAGGCATCAACAAATCTTGAAGCTGGGCGTGTTTGAAGCTTGGCGATTTTTTGCGAGCAACGCGACCAACAACCAATCACATGAATGTCCCGCCCCCGACATACAAAGCAATAGCAATGTTAAAACGAAGTAAACTGGATATAAACTCTCCAAACAGGCGAAAACCTAGCAGTTTCACCCACTGTCTCTGCCACCTCCCTCCATGCCTGGTTCCTCCGGTTTGTATCCCGGTAAATAGTTCTGGTCGCAAAGAACCGGGTGATTTGCTTCCGTAATATCTCGTTTGGAATATGAGGAAATGAACTGCGGTCTGGCTCTCCCAGCTTGCACGCGGTTTGATTGGCTGCGCTTGTACTGGCGGGATTTGCATAAACGGGATTTGATTGGCTGATGCCAAGCATCGAGCCTATCCCCGATAGATGCTCGTGATGCTTGCAAAGCCATGCCATGCTCCCCACAATGCAGTTCGGCGAAGATTAAAAATCTTCTACGTCACCCTATTCAAGTGAATGGGTGAAGCGTTGAAAGCATTTTTCGATGCCTGTAGTGTAGACGTACCGTTACTGTGTCAATGTTGAGGCCCTGAGAGCCATTTCACTGAAATAGCTGACCTTTGTGAAGCAAATCGAAACATTAACAGTGTAGGCCGGAAAAGCTGAACGATGCTAAACTGCTTGCTTCCTATACAATATACTATATAACAAACATTGGTTATAACATCTTAAAACCTTCCTACCTCCAAAAGTATAGAGGGTATGAGGGACTAAAACTCAATTAAAAGACACATATATTATATTTCCACACCTTTCATTAGAGGTATATGTAAGCATCCACCACTGCAAATTCTACAGACGGATTGTTTTTCTAATTAATAAGAAACACCTTGCCTACACATCAAAAACTAGCCGTGGGACTGATATAACAAGCTGCTAGCATCCACATACTCTCATTTCATAACATGTTTGAATGTTCAGCAAGTATACTGTTCCATTTAAAAGGAGCCTTTCCCCGTTGTTGACAGAGATAAACATTTTTTTATGGCGGTGCTTTGACGTCGGTGAAGTGAAGCTGACAGTCCAGTAACAGGGGCCGTTCGCTAATGATTTTTGAGCAGCCCCCAACTGAGTCCTAAATGTCTGCAATACCCATAAACAACTCTATACTGTCCAATTAGGCAGACAGAGATGTACTGGGCTGTCAGACAGATTTGCATGGCTAAGCACCTGAGATTCAGAGGATGATGAGGGGGATGGTTCACCGGCCAGGGAGGGATTGTGCACAATGGATGACTTTCATTACAGCGTTACCGCTTTACATACACACTCATCCAATTACTGCCTGGATTAATTGATCATCGTACTTTTTCTTTCCCGGCACCACTGTGTTTTTCTCCCTTCTGTACGAACTACACGACCCGCTGCTTTCATTCCTTCTGCTCTATAGCTCCTGTCCCAGGTTTACAGCCAGAGCTCTTCATAAAAAGTCTAAGGGGGGACATTTTGAGAAGGGGAGGGGTTGGGTTTGTTAGAGAAAACCATCGCTAGGCCACCACTGCGAGGACGGCCATTTGCAGGATCGCATACATTGGGAATAATTAGAATTTATGTGCGCTCGTCAATCCCGCCTCATCCTCTTCTCTGCTGTAGAGCCATCAGTGGTCAGAAGGGTTCACCGGAGCATGACTCATCCCTGAGTGCGTTTGATCAGAATGAATTATGCCCCTTAGATTCATTATGGCACTTTATTTCTCCTCTCTGTCCTCCTCCCTTGTCCGTTCAGCCCCGGAGAATGAAATGTACAAGACAGGGTACATATTTTATTGTATGCACGCTGTCATGCACGCACAGTTAGGGATAAGAGGTAGGCAGTGGTGGTTTAGCCTAGATACCCAATATAATACACAGCACTAAACACTTTTCACAAGACAGAAATACAGCAGAGTGTTTGTGACTTCGGGGTATTCAGACCGTATGGCGCGGGAGAGATTTGTCGAAGCCATCTTGCAGATAATTTGGGCAAAAAAAACACAACTGGATAAGACTTTAAATGTGGCATCGGGAAAGCACTTTAATATGACAAAAATCTAATTGAACTCACGCTGTTTAGTGTACAGGACTATGACAAGTGCTAATGGGATCATTTAAGATCATTTAAAATACAAACGAGTCTTGGCTTTCTGTTCATTAATTACTGCTAATTATACGAACAGCTAGCTTTGCCAGGGCAGTGCATTTTGTCTTCGAGTTGTGAACATCAGGTCTGAACGGAAAGATGTCCCATTTCCCCCCTGGATGATAATGCATGGTGATAGAGAGACAGATATCATCACTCTTCTATAAACATGGCCTCTATCTTTTCTTATTTTATTTTGTAATATCATTTCTTGTTCTTTTTGAACTTGTAGTACTTTGTAACATTTGTGACTCTTCCTTCCTTCATTCAGCAGTCAGACTGTGCACACAGACAGACAGACAGACAGACAGACAGACAGACAGACAGACAGACAGACAGACAGACAGACAGACAGACAGACAGACAGACAGACAGACAGACAGACAGACAGACAGACAGACAGACAGACAGACAGACAGACAGACAGACAGACAGACAGACAGACAGACAGACAGACAGACAGACAGACAGACAGACAGACAGACAGACAGACAGACAGACAGACAGACAGACAGACAGACAGACAGACAGACAGACAGACAGACAGACAGACAGACAGACAGACAGACAGACAGACAGACAGACAGACAGACAGACAGACAGACAGACAGACAGACAGACAGACAGACAGACAGACAGACAGACAGACAGACAGACAGACAGACAGACAGACAGACAGACAGACAGACAGACAGACAGACAGACAGACAGACAGACAGACAGACAGACAGACAGACAGACAGACAGACAGACAGACAGACAGACAGACAGACAGACAGACAGACAGACAGACAGACAGACAGACAGACAGACAGACAGACAGACAGACAGACAGACAGACAGACAGACAGACAGACAGACAGACAGACAGACAGACAGACAGACAGACAGACAGACAGACAGACAGACACACACACACACACACACACACACACACACACACACACACACACACACACACACACACACACACACACACACACACACACACACACACACACACACACACACACACACACACACACACACACACACACACACACACACACACACACACACACACACACACACACACACACACACACACACACACACACACACACACACACACACACACACACACACACACACACACACACACACACGGGAAATAACGCCAATGTGCAATAATGTAAATACACTTTATTTGCAATATGTACCAGTTAAGATTATTATTACTACTATCTATACTTCTTAGTTAGACCATGTATTACAAGTATCTGTAAGTAACTCTGTGCAATATATAATTGTACTACCCTACACCTCATTTATGTCATACATACTGCTGCTGCTACTTATCTATCTACCTGAAATGTGTACTTTTAATAATTTTCATTAATGAAAATATGTTCATGCCTTTCAACTTATATATATTTGTTGTCACCGTTTATACTTTTGCTGTTACAATGTAAACTTCGACAAATAAAGGAATTCTGATTCAGATTTAAGAAGCAAACATAACTATCGATACATTTACACCAATTTCTGCCATCTTCTAAATCACACAATGGAATTTCACGAGTATGAAACATCATTTACAGAGAGCAGATTGCATCAACTAATTTCTGCATTTTTAATTGTATTTTTCTTTTCCCTCCATGGCCACAAATCCCCTGCAGGCTAGGAGCCCGGTTTAACAGAAAGGTTATAATCTCTGATGCAAGCAAGCTGCTGGATTTCAGACCACGTCGAGCCTCTCTGTGTTCGCCTGTTCAGCCTGGTTAATAATGTAGCTACCTACCCCCCTTCATTTATGCATGCTAACATTACCTATCCACACTTGAAGAAAAAAAGGTGAAATAATTACCACCTCTTCCAAGTGGTCAATCTTTTTTGAACTGTTGTCTTCAGCCTCCGTTCGGAGCTTCATCAGTAATCAAGGGTTAATTTCACACCTCAGTGGATTGCCTGCCTTAATCTCTATTCAGTGTAATTAAATCTGTCCAATAAAGTGAACCCTCTTCCTCTTTGTTCTCTCTCATCTCCTAGTCCTTTTTTTTTTTTTATTGTTTTACACCCATCACATCTCATCGTCTGAACTACAGGGCCATCCAGCCCCGCTTGACAGGCAGAATCCATCCCTAAAATTAAAACATTCCTGATGGAGATTGTAAGGGCGGGGGGGGGGAAGGAGGGGAGGAAAAGGAAAGGGAAGGGAAGCTGACACATCCAGTGTCTATTTTACTTTCTCTTTTTTCTTATTCCAGCAGGAAGGAATGTGAAGATTTGACCTTGTCAATCAAGCCTCTTGACAAGTTTAATCACGGCGTGCCCTCTGCAAAATCATGGCTAAATAGGAATGCAAATAATGGAGCGCGGGGCCTCTTATAAAATGGTAATCAAGAGGACTAATCAACTGACAGGTCCACGGATCTGGCTTGCACAAGGAGTCACTCCACATTTATTTTATTATAACACATTCTAGCAACATGGAAACAACAATTAGACATCCTTCTGTCCTATTCTTGTTTTTAATTTGCATGTAACACTTTATTTATGACGTTATTTTTATTGCAGCGTATGAGACAAAAGGTTATATTTAAGCTGTGTAAAGGGTATTTTTCTTTTCAAGCTAGACCAGCCAGCGATTTCTGAACGATGTAAATGAGTCTTGCCAATCCACTCTCCTGTGATCTGCCAAAAAAGTCAAGGGCTCCATGAAGACTTTGAAATGTTGATTCGGCTGAGTGTGGTGACTTACCTTTGCAGCTTTAAAAAATGCAACTGATCTAACTTTTATGTGCGTTTGAAAGTTGTGAAGGTTGCCTCTCTCTCCCCAATTGTCAAAGATGTCAGAGCTAAATATGAAATGCTGTCTTGGCACGACGGCATCAAAAGTCAGGGATTTTATTTATTTATTCTCAAAGTCCATAAAATCAGAAAGACAAATCCCAATACTCTTCTATTGAGTTTAATCCATCACATCTAAGAATCAAAGTAATCACTTAAAATGCTATTTGTACCCAGTTGCATTGAGATCCAAATCCAGAGTTTGTGAAATACTGTTTTGTGTTTCTGAATGTATAATTTCATTTATTTAGAGAAGCGAACTTAAAGAAGGGGTAAATTGGATTTGCCTCGCTATAATTATACATGATTTTAGATGGTTTGGTTTGTCACTGGGAATAAAAGGGGGTTATATGGCACGACAGCTGGATCTAACATTTTAAAGACTTACACTTCTCTCCGCTCGCTAATGATGGTTTACAGGCCAATTCTCTGGGGGCAGTCTGAGTGCTTCCAAGATATCACATCTTCACAGGCAATCCACATAACTTAGTCTGGCAATGCCAAAGGGAGGGTTTAAAGACAAGCCAAAAAAAAAAAAAAAAAAAACGTGAGTAAGAGATGTGTCAGAAAAAAGAACCGCATATAAATCTGAGTAAACAAAACGTTACAAATTCAAATCCCATTTCACCTTCCTGTTCCTGCTTTTGGCTTAAGTTCTCTAAATTACAACATTAAAACACTCATAGGGAAGCTTTACCCTAAATACTGGAAACGCTGAATGTCAACAGATTCCACACAATTGTATTAGGTTAGTTAAACGCAATAATATTATGTTTAAAACCGAGGTTGCGCTAGACTTTTTCGCTTTCAGTCATTCTCAATTTCCGTCAAAATCCATTATTACCCGTCGGACTGTACACCTCGCGGGAGCGCGCCACAGCGTAAAGCATAATCTCCCAGACATTTCATTGATTTGTACGGCAAAGTTAGGTCTGGAAACGATATCATTTCCTTTTTGGGGGGGCGTCCATAACACGGCATAACACCGGAGCCCTGCTGCGGGGAAACTTTGGCGCTGTTCTGAGTTTGTTCTAATCTGTCAAAATGACGGACTGCTTTCAGATTTTTCCGTCATTGTTAAATAAATTCCTTCATATACGGAATATATTTGGTTAACCCGACCTCTGGTTTAAAAAACAGGGTTTAACCAACCCAGTCTCACAAAAAAACGTTGATCCACAGGGCGAAACATAGTATATTCACAAATAACCCTCTCAAGACGTGACATGGATACAATATTTTTGTCCTATTAATTTCTAATGACCAGTGTCCATGTCATGTGATCGCAAACTTTCCGTGAGAAAAAAAAACATGGCGGACGCCGGATTTATTTTTTATGGGAAATCCTAAATTGTAGGATAGTTTGGCCATTAAAATGCTTTTTGATTACATTTCTAGTGAGAAGTTTATATTGTACTTTTAGAATCTACGTCCAGTGGATGTGTAGGATCTTTGATAGATATTACAAAGATTATTTGAGCTCCACGTTTTTATCCATGTCACGTCTTGAGAGGGCTATTTGTGAATATACTACGTTTTGCCCTGTCGACCCACGTAGCTATTATATGTTTTTTTGTGAGACTGTGTAGGTTTAACTTAATAAACAAATTAAAAAAAATGGAATCTGTTGACATAATACATTGAATTAAAGTCAACTTTGCAGTTTTTCCAGTGCATATAACCTGAA
>NC_136902.1:9345523-9348023 GCF_949606895.1 Notothenia rossii
CGCAGCCGGCGAGACTCGAGTCGGCAATACTGAATGGTAAATTCTGTTTTATTTAATTTGACCAGCACTAAATGTCGATCTTAATTTGTCATCTGTTCGTCACACGTCCGGCAGATATTGTTTTTTTTTTTAATGTTATGTACAATATTCTGGTGTACATGTCAATGCTGTGAAAGCATGCCCACTGCAGATGAATGTGTATGCTGCAGAGAGATCTGGCAGGTGATGGAACAAATAGACAGTTTGCAACCTACTGACCAGATAGCAGAGTCCTGCATCGGGTCGGGTATCCGCGGGTACCCGACGGGTGACCCGCAAAAAAGGTGATTTGCGGGTGGTATTTTTTCAAACGCTTTTTTCCGGGTTCGCTTCTGGGTAAAACAAAGATGATGCGGGTCCGGTTGCGGGTGTTGCATAATAAATATATTTAAACAATAATAATTTAGTTTAATGTTTAAATCCTCAGACCTCTCCTCCGCGGGACCGAGCATAATCATAACCTCTGCAGCGCATCTATCTGCTGCTGAGCGCACCACATTCTGAATGGCTGAGGTGAAGCTCTCTAGCGGAGAATACACCATTTTCAATAACTCTTCTTCAAGAGCGAAATCCAACGTCTGGGAGGCTTTTGGTGTCAACCTAGATGGAGAAAATAAACAACATCCCAGGCTTTTTGAGCCAAATATGCAACTGCGTGTGTTAATATAATTGCACGTTGTCACTGCTTATATATATGCGGGTTCGGGTCGGGTTGCGGTAAAAAGGTAAAAATAATAAAGATATTCAGACGTAATTCATTTTTGGCCTTACTTATTTCACTTCAACTTTTATATATTTCAGTCACTAGGCAAGTTCACTGTACTCTGGTGACATTTAGCTCAAGCTGGCATAAGACCTGTAGTAACTTAATTCTGACCCGAGTTTTGTGCACAATCTTCCAGCACCCATGATCAATGTTTATAGCAATCAGGAAACATTCACAGCTCACAACTACACATCGCTTCCCCATCATGAATTGTTAGATAAAAAAAGTTTAGCGAGGTCCGGTTACACATATGTTGAGCGAAAATAGCGGAAGGATACAAAACAAACAATCCAGACGAGGCTGGTGTTTGCCACGTGTGACGTCACACAGCTGGGTTAATGGCTGGCAAGCTTTTCGCTACCGGAGCGGAATAACACGGGAAAGTGGCACACATTTCATGTTATTTGGGGGGTATTTATGGAAAGAATCATTGATGTTGATATGTCAAATGAAGCAGTGGAAAGTGATGAAGCGATTTATTAACACAGAATAACATTTATTTTGGACATTACATGGACTTTAACTCTTCATATTTGCTGTTGTACATTTCCCAACTTTCAGACAAATAAAGGCTCTCTGATTCTGATTTGTAAATATTTGGTTTTTATTAACCTCTGTATTTCACACATACATTTTCCTGGACAAATAAAAGGATTTCTGAATATATTTAATTTAGCATTTATTGTATATTTTCATTCAAACCTCACAATTATCCATCATGATGTTTTTTTTTATTGATTATCTGTGTTTTTGTTCCGTTCACTTATCCTCCCATTCTCCACCATCAGCCTTTCCCTTTTTTTCTGCTTCCTAAATCTACACCGGGACGCTCTTGTACATTAAATAAGAACTGTCACCCTGGGCAACTTGCTGCAATGAAGCATTTATTCTGCCTCACATTTCCTGGCACTTAGAATTATTTCCTTCATGCCTGATAACCAAATTACAATATGGCAGGTCTCCCCGGAGCCACGGGATTGTTAGTGCCAGCTCACAACATACTTTCAACTGATGTGGCATTTCATGTACAGCTGCCAATCAAAGCCAGCAGAAGGGAGAGATGTAAATGAGGGCGGGCCCGACGGTGTTCAATTACCGCTCTGAGCTCTGCATAATCCCCCTTCCCACTGACGGACTGACTGACAGCTCCACATTCCTCCTCATCCCGAGCTTTCTCCCCTAATTTCACTACCTTTTCCTCACACTGGGACACGGAAACACACATTGGAGACGAATTTCTGTCATTTCCATTTTGAATTGTGCAAATGTATGATTTGACATCTAAAAGGGACTGTGTATTCAGGAAGTAAATGGTTACTTACAGCACATTTTACGACAATTTGTGGGCCAAAGCTCAACGCTAAACAAAGTCTCCTATAGGCTTTTTGCTTGTGTTGAATATAATTCTCTCTTTTCTATTATAAAAGAATCAACATTTCAACAGTTGAGTGGGCTGAGATACTCTTAGCTGCCTACTCAGCATCCAACCTTTGGTAAATACTCAGATTAAGACGATCCATGAATAGTGCTGATATCTTTCGCTCTTTCTGTCATCAAGACGCCTTTGGATTCCTCCTAATCCTCGTGTTAAAGGTACGCCAGCCCAGTGGATTAAGCGATGTTCTGCTTGTGACTGAGGAATGATGCCATTAGACCCGCAGGATTCAAAATGCTATGATTTTGTGCGGGAGTGTT
>NC_136902.1:9350523-9377988 GCF_949606895.1 Notothenia rossii
CTTTCATGACATAAGATGATTCTTGTGTGCTGAAAGTGAATCGTAGGAATGATTGTCTCTGGAACAGCCCATCTCACAGATGTAATATAGATGTCTTGAATGAGTGACTACCTGCTGGCCTGTCTTGGTACCCATAACTGAGAATATACAGTACCTGTAGAATAAAAGCTCCCACCTCAGTAGCTACACGACAAGATTGCCTTTGGTTCGCCAACCACAAGAGGTGAGGCTGAAGCTGGGGATCAATTTCTGTATGTCTTTATAGCGGTCATTAATGTAAAATCAATCACTGCTAACATATTACATTTGAATATTTCCTTTATCTTTAACACATCTCCTGCAGAGGGCTTTATCTCCGCCTGAAAGGATATATCGCGGTGCGTGACGGCTCATATTTCCTGTGGCTACTTTTCACTTCATCCACCTCGCACGGTCAGCATAACGTTCCACATGAGAGATGGTTTGGAAACGTCCACGAGGATGAGGGTCCCGTAAACGATGAAGCCGGATCGCTCTTCGTCTCGCCTCCGTTTGAGGTTGTTTAGGTTGATGGAGATACTGCGGTTGCATCGAAGCCTCTGACATGTGCAGGACTGACTGCTCAGGTGGGAGAAATTCAGAACCTTCACAACTTTGCCACAGGTGTATCGTTTGCCTTTGCTTGTCTCGCTGTCAAGCGTTTGTCACATTAAAACCTCAGCAGCCCTGACAGTTGCACTCCTAAGAGAAGTGTAGTAATTAAAATGTATCAATCACTTGTTTCAGCACTTTTTTTTTTTTACCCCCCTGTTTGATCTGATATGGATGGGAATAACAAAACCAACAATGAAGGCGTCATGTTGGAAAATAATCTCCTTACAGGTCCAGCACTGCAGGGAAACACTCGATCAAAAGTGAAAATGGAGGTCCATGTCCAAGGCCTAAATGTATTCCATGGCCGGAGAATGAACTTGCCGCCCATGTGACACATGATTTACACAGGAAGAGGCCTGTTACTCTACAATGATAGATCTACGTCTGAGTCTGCCTGGGCTCACTCTATGACATATAATCCTTCTCTTTTAAGTTGTAAGATAGAGATGGATAACAAAACGCTGTATTGATTTCCCTGTCTGCACACAGGCTGGCTTTTTAAGACTGCACATGTCCACGTCTGAATCTTGACCGCAGTGACAACTGTCTCCGCAGCTCACATTATCACCGTTGCTCACATTTGCATCATTGGATCAATTCTGCGTCTCGGATATTCAACGCATGTTCTGCATAGAAACGAAGACACCTTTAATGGTTTCCATGTGTTACAGCATGCTCACTGCTCAGGACATACATCTTCTCCTACCGGTGTGTTTTGTTTTCTGGGCGTGTTACTGTCATGCTTGGAGATGTAGCCTTTATATATATTCAGAAACTGTTATGGCTTTGTGGCTTTAGTTTCCAACATGCCTGCTATTGAGCATATTCTCAAAACAAGTCTTTTTTTATGGAAAATACTTATAATTTACTTAATGTAATGTTGCCATGTGTTTATAATTAACCAGAAATGCATGGGTTTAGTTTTACAACAACGTAATTAGACAAAAGCAATGCAAAAATACTGCTTAACAACTACAAATTCTAATCAATATTACTCAAATAAAGTGACACAATGTATATCTACTTTAATTTTGAGAGGGGTCTGCCTGCAGGCCTCCACTCTCAGGACAGTTCTGGTGTAGGCTCCACTCTCAGGACACCTCCACTCTCAGTACAGGAAGTGACAAACACGTTTTTTTCCCAGCCCCCCAATGGACTCGTCTGATGGAAGTTTTCAAATCACGGAGGTGATGAGTCCGCTCACCATGCACTTTTGGTCGGCCTTGGTCAAGCCCTTTTGACCCCCCCCACCAGCCTGGTTCGGAGCTGGAGCCTGAAAAGCACCGGTTTTTCCTGTTCACACCGCAGCGGAGCCGCCTCTAAGCTCCGGAATCCGGTTCGTTTCAAGCACCAAAAAGTTGTCGGTCTAGAAAGCAAGCACCGCATACGTCACACTTACGTCAGAGGCGGGGGCAGGGGCGGGATCAACCTCTAACAACAACAAAAAGCCTGCGTTCTATCACATTTTTTTATTTTGGCCCACTGTGTAACTGTGTAAGAACTTTTGAATGTAGCATGTAACGACTGTAGAGTTGGTAGTAAAGTCGTCCCATGTTTTCGTTTCGACAGAGCAAAACCAAAACGAGTAGAGCTTCAATACAATCGGCCATTGTTGTTGTTGTCGATGTGAGGGGTTTATGAAGCATGCAGGCACGCAAACGGTTACGTCATGACGCAAACGATGACGCAATGACGCAGCAACAGTCGGGCTCTGAGCAGTGTGAACAGAGCGGGAGCTGAACCGAAGAACCGGTTCCGAACCAGAAAAGCTCTAGCATGGAGCTAGAACGGGAAAAGCCTTGGTGTGAAAGGGGCATTAGCTATTTTTCGCTCAAATGATACCATGGAGGAATGTAACGGGAGTTGACAGGGAACTCTGCCCGCTTCACGAGTACCTATTTTCGGACACTTTTTTTCACTTTTCCCCGGTTCTATTAATTTGTCTTTATTGGCTATTTCACCCGGTTCCTTCTACTGGGGACACTGCCCGGTCCTGGGTGTCCCCCCCGGCCTGTGTCCAGCCATTTCCCCCCCCACTCATCCATATATTAACGGATTTCGACCATTTTTATTGCATTTTTCTCATCTCCTCTCACTGATCGAATGGCAAATGCGACCCACTGTCGGAGGGCCTCCACCGGCCCGGCCTAGTGCCGGTGCTCTGGCGGTCAGGACGGGAGGGTGTGCTGCATTGGGGTGGGGGACTTCCTCCACTCTGCGTGTCTCTTCCTTCCCGGGCCGGCCGATATGAAGTGTGACCAAGATGCACCGTCTGACTCAGGGGTCCCACCACGGGTCCCGCAGCGGGGTGGAGATTCCGGTCTGGATATATATATATATATATATATATATATATATATATATATATATATATATATATGTATAAGTGTCAGTCATATACAGTCTATGGTGTCAGTACGATATTATTTTGTATTTGCGTGCATTCTGTTTGGAAAGTGGCGCTGTACTGATAGTGGCGATTTTATTTTGTAATTCTTAGCGTGCACTTCCTGTCCTCAGAGTGGAGGTGTCCTGACACTCCCATGTTAATTTTAACACAATGTTAAAGAGATGTAGCCATTTATTCTTGTTGCTGATCGAGGTGGAGCTAATTTTAATTAATACAAATTCTTAAGAAATAATTTTTTAGTAAAATATTACTATTTAAAGATAAAACAATTTCATTAAAAGGACAGCAACCCCTGGTATAGCGGCACTGTGTGTTCTTACCACCATTTTTTACAACGTCTCAGACTCGGTGGGAACTGAGTGAATCTCGACGATTAGGTGTATATTTCAAAAAAGGGACTCAGGGAGAAGAATTTCACTTTCTGATAGAACATCGATCTCATGTTAAATCTTCTTTATATCATCAAAACATTTCAAATGAGTCAGACTGATGGGATTTTTACTGCCTGTGTTCTCTCAGTCTGAAACCCTGTCCTCATCCAGGGCTGGAAAAGTGAGTTGTAACATCATGTCATCTCAAATTAACTCAACCTGATTACCATTCAACTTTTAATTGGAGTTATATCACAAAAACTAAACATGTCTAACTATCTTAAAGCTTGTATGGGTCATTAGCCAGCATTCAGTAGTTTTGGGTGGTGAGGGCGGGGTGTGTTATTGTTTGGTTTTATCTCGCTAGAGGCCCATAGAGTCAGGCTGTGTTTACAGAGTGAGAGAAATAGCTTAAATCTGCTGGCGTCAATGCTGATTCATGTCAAATTGAGTGACAGGTGACCCGAGAGCCGGCAGCCAGACAGTGAGACGGATTACAAGCGAGCAAAACGCCAACAACCTCTGGCCTGCTGTGGGGCAACAGATGACAGCGAGGAGGGCAAGAGGTGGAGAGCTATGTACTCACCCCCCCCCCCGTCCCACTATCCATCCATCAACCCATCCCCCTCCTGGCCACCATCCACTCAGGCTGACTGATAGACGAGGGGAAAATGAGAACATTCAGTTGTTAAAATAATACAAATCTGTCGTGCGTTAGGCCTGGTTCAGAATCAGCGTTTTACTTTTTAAATTGGACATATTATACTGATTTTCAAGTTGATATTAGTATTTAGTGCCTCTGCTGTGACATGTCTCCATGCTTTAATGTTCAAAAAGCTCTTTATTTTTCTCATACTGCCTGTGCTGCAGCACCTCTTTTCACCCTGAAACCAGAGCCCAGTGTTCTCTGATTGGTTAGCTGGTCGGCTCTGTTGTGATTGGTCAACCGCTTAGAGATGTCCCGCCCCTTAGCCTATCAGGTACAATGTGTTGGAGTGCTAGCCAATATAATAATAATAATAATAATAATAATAATAATAATAATAATAATAATAATAATAATAATAATAATACGTTTATTTATTATAGCACCTTTCAAAGAACTAGAATTCACAAAGTGCTTCACAAGAAAGAACAAAAGTAAAAATGAAGACCACAGAAACATGAATACATTAACCACGAGGCAGAAATGTAAGGTCAACATAAAAACAGCTTCATCCCAAAGGCAATAAGACTGTTAAACACCTGAACTGTTGTAACAACATCCATAACATTCATCTGCTACTTAGTAATTATTTATCTAATATGTCATTCCAATAGCTCGCATATAGACTCTTATTTCACTATTTCACTTTTTTAAAACTATTTTTCTTTTTGTATTTAATTTGTAATATTTACTTGCAATATATTCTTCTGTTTTTCTGTATTATTGTGTTGCACTGTTGGAGAAGCCTGTGACCTAAGATTTTCATCGACATAACTACACTGTAGCTATGTTCGTATGACAAATAAAGAACCTTGAACCTTGAACCAAAACACAGACAACGCGGAGTCCTGAAAGGAATCAACATAAGAACAGAACACATCACACACATTTCAATATAAGAGCAAGTGTTACCTAGTGATGTCACCATGTTACGGAAGTAAACAAAGGAGTGCAATAAAGGGGGTGTTTGAAGTAGGGGGGGAGTGTGTGGGAGAGAAACTTTGCAGACCATTTGCATGCACAGAAACCTATATAACGCTCTACAGGAATGGGAAAACCCCATAAAAAGCATAATAGGGCCTTTTTAATTGGCAATGCTTCTGTTTATATGGTGCGTCTTGCTTGGGTTAGGATCCAAATTAGGTTAGGTGACATTTGTTACAGTTTATCTACAGAGCAGCAGATTGAGAAAATGCTTGTCAATCAATCAAGGTCATTGTTTTTCATGCGGTAGCAGCAGCAGCAGCGGTAATTACATTCTAGCCCAATATAAGGAATAAGTGTTTCTGGCTTTAAGGCCGACACGGCTGCAAGCCAGGAAGTGATCTAATAATAGGAAGGTGTGAACAACCGTATATGCTTGTTATGAAAAAGTGGACAGAAGAGAGAGAGAGAGGGGGAAAGGGAAAAATCTTCAGCTAGCCAACACATTTATAGTGGCCAAAAGAAAGCATTCTTGCGCCCTTGTTGACTGCTGGCTGCTACAGAGCCAACAAACCCTGAATTCTCCTGACAGTGTCTGAGGGGTCCAAATCCAATCCCATCCAATTCTGGTTGTTAGTTTACAGCAAGGGCGACCTTGCACAGTGCTGACAGTCAAATTCTTTCCAGATTCTTTCGGGGTTTTTTATAATTGTTACACCTCTTTATTTGCTATAAAGTGAATGTTTCCAGCTGAATGTCAACGAGTCAAAATGAGTCAAAGCTTCCATATTCTACAATGTGCCTATAAAAACCACCACGTGAACACTTAGTTTGGTAAGACAAAGTAATAGTAATCATTGTTGTCCTCAAAATGTCCCCATCTGGGCCAATCAGCAACAAATGTGTCACTTTATTTTGAAATGTAATTTCCCCTCGGACCAATCAGTGTAATTCTAAATGCCAGAAAGTGCTGGTGAGATGCATCATTTTCCAAGTTTTGTCAAAGTGAGATCAGTCATGTCTGATGTTTTGTGCTTGACACATAAATTAGCAAGCAGATGTTGCACAGCTTCTCCTTGGGCTCATCTGTGTCATTCGGAAAACATAGATGTGAGTTTAATTATTTTACCAACTTTCAGAAGAATTCAACAAGTCAGCGTGGTCTAACGTGGTGAGTCTCTAATAGGCAAATCACTTTCATTTCAAAAAAGGAATTGTTTCATTTGTCAAACAAAAAGTTCCCTTACTCTTCTGTTACTTACTTATGAACTATACATGTATTTAATTCAATATTTGAATATCATCAATTGAATCAGATCATCATATATGCATAGTTTAATAATATGCGCAATTTAAAAGAGGTTACTCGCTACAAAACAACTAAGATTGATCTCCCAGCTCCTAAATGTCCCTCAACTCTAAAGCAAAATGTTGTATCTTCAAGCTCATTGTTTTGGTTTTGCTTCCCATCATTTTACTGTTTTGGTTTATTCTCATTGCTGTGTGATTAACTTTATTCGTGTGATTAACCCACTGTATGCGGACAGACAAAGTTGGCATTTAGCTGGTTAAAAATAGCAGAGCATTGAGCAGATAAACAACCAGATATTGGTGGGGACCAAAACAGAGCTAGAAGAGAGAGAATACAATTTGCCAGGAGGACAGAAAAAAGATTTGAAGTGGATACTAAAGTTGCTGTGTGTCTGTAGACGACATTAAATAGACCCTCCAGAAAAACGCGGGCAAAAATCCTTGATTATGCGATTAAACATGCGGGGTTTTTATGTGATTTTATGCGATGAAATTGCGGGAAGTTGCGAAATATGCGGAAAGTTGCGAAATATGCTAAATATGCGGGGAAAAGAATAACAATTTTTTTAAATATTGGGCTGTCTTATTTATTCTCTCTCACACACAACCTGCCACTAACGTTAAACCCCTTTACTATTCAATTAAACACATTCAATGTTTATTTATTGTAAAAGCAATTGGGCTATTTTAATCTCACACACACACACACACACACACACACACACACACACACACACACACACACACACACACACACACACACACCACCCCCCGCCCCCCCCCCCCCCCAGACCACACACTTCTCCGCCTCATTCTGTTTTCATTTACTCGTTCGTTATCTGACAGGCTTCAATCTTGTAGGCTACTCACCTCGTTTCTTATAGCCCTCGAAAGGGTTTTGGAGGTTGATGCCTTGGTGAACGTGAGTTGAATGGCTTTCTTGTCCGCAGCAGCAGAAAGCATTTTCGAATGTTTCAATGAATCAAAGTGGGTCGTCACCTTCGATTTTCTCTTATGCTCCAACACACAGTTGCACGGGGTGTAGAATAGTTTCCCCCCACTTTTTGCCCGGTCTTTAGTAGAAATGTTCGTCGGTAAATGAGATGGATTCGATTTTTTCATCTTGGTGTTTTCTCTATCGTGTGAGCTCCACACGTTCACTCTATACAGTGTTGTTTACATTCTGTGATGCACGAGCTGATGACGTCACGTCAAGACGAGTTAACTTTTTTTTTTCTCAACTTTGTGTGGAAAAATGCGGGGATTATGCGCCTGTTGATCAATATGCGGCCTTTTAAAAATCTGCGCCATTTTGCTGATTATGCGGTCAATTCTGCGATCACAGAATCACGTTTTTCTGGAGGGTCTAATTAACAGGCAACTGTCTGTTTACATTTTCCCAATATACACTTTATAAGATGATAATATGTTGTTGGGGTCAAACCTGGCTGTGCTGCCCCCTAGTGGCCAAAAACTCTTTGCAGGTCTAAATAAAAGCGACCAGCAGCTCTATAGCTGTTACTTACGTGTGTGAATGTGGTTGTAGATTGCAATCATTGGACTTCTTTTAAACAATTAAGTATAGCTAGCACAGCAATCCTGGCTTATATTTTTAAGATGCTGTGGTTTGAAACAAGCAGTTCTGTTTACCGACAAGTGAGAAATAATTGCTATTTTTTGGGCTGTATGCAAAGGCCTTTAATTATACTCCGCTTCTAACCAATAGCCGCTACGCCAAAGCTGGCTAATCAAGAATGGACTTATTATTATCAAATATACTTGAGACCAGTCTTATAGCGTTGTGGTTTTCAACAAAGCTGTCTTTTCCCAGTAGCCTATGTAGAATTGGAAATGACTCCAACAATACATCTGGCGGTGACTTGTTGAGAAAGTGAAGTCTATGGCTGTCCTGTTGCTGTTGACACTGGGTGTTTAGCTCAGTTTATCTTAAGAGAACATTTAGAGCCCCCTTGTCACACACACTGCCTCTCTCATGTACCAGAGCCTCACGAAAAATGGGTTTCTGTTGGCTATAGAGTCTGACAAAAAATGGGTTTCAGTTTGCTCCCAGCATAAAGGGTTAGGGTTAGGGTTAGTCCGGTGCCTTGCTCAAGGGCACCACGGCAGGGCAGGAGGTGAACTGGGACCTCTCCAAGTAGCAGTCCACACTCCGTATTTAGGTCTGGTCGGGGACTTGAACCAGCGACCCTATAAGCTCCCAGTCCAAGCCCCTACTGACTGAGCCACTGCCGACCACTTGTAGTTTCTATCTTTAAAAAGGTACTTTGTTGCGATCCTGTACTTTTTTTGGATTCATGATGATCCACATCCACAAGGGATACAAAATAAATGCAGCAAACAAAGGATTATAATTTTAGTTTCACACATTCGTCTTCCCTTTTAAAACATGGCGACTACATTACCCATGATGCAACACCGACAATGACAGCTCAGTCCTAGTTAAAGATATTTTATGCTAGTAGTAGCTAATGTAGCGTCGAGCTGCTAGCCTTAAGCAGAGATGAATAGAGGGCTACAGAGGGCTGGTCAATTAATTTAGTTTCCAACTCCAACCCCCTGGTCTGTAGCCCAAACAGATACTGACTCAGTGATATCACTTCATAAGATTTTGAGTAGCTCTGTCAAAAGGCCAGTAATAGCCTCTTTAAACAGATTACTACACGTCTGTGGAGTTTCTTGAAATAAGGACCATTCACACCTTTTTGGCTTCACACCAGAGTGAACAAAGGAATTAAAAGTAATTTAAAAGCAAGAGGCACCAGACCTTTAAGTCTTATATTATTGGGCAGAAAAATACTTTTAATTGGACGTTTACTTGGAAACAGAAAAGAAACAAAGTGCTTTAAACATAATGAAGTTTACTAGCAAAATGTAGTTGTGTTGATACCATTATTCTTTGCTCTAATTTGGGTTTGTGTGCACGCAGTCCTTTCTGGACCCTCGATAATCTGTATACTATATGTTGTTAACTTACTAACAACACCTGTAAACAGACATTGAGGTATTCAATATGTTGAACCCCCCTTAAATGAGAACCATTTAAACCAATTTTTACACTAGAGTGAATAAAGGAATTAAGAGTAATTTAAAAACATGAGGCACCAGACCTTTAAGTCTTAAATTATTGAGCAGAAAATCATTTTAATTGGGCGTTTGCTTGGAAACAGAAAGTATCAAATAGTTATAAAATAATGAACTTTCCCGGAAAATGTAGTTGATAAGATCTTTCATTCAGCAATCTTTCTGTGTGTGTGTTCAGTTTTGCTATTTGAATCAGCGCTTTCCAAACATGACTCACGCGCAACTCCTTGAGTTCACAGAAACATATTCAAAATATAATATGAACATACATTTTAAACAACTGAATAATCCAGTGGAAGTGAAATGGACATCCGCTTTTTATCCATCCCTAGATCCAATATGTCCAAGCACAGATATAATCTATTAGCTCGTCCACGGAATACTTAAAGCACTATTTCGTTGCATGAATTACATATGTTCTCGTCACCGTATTAAAGCCTCCTAATAAACGTCAGTGTCACCCCGGTCCCGGCTGTTTGGCCCTTCGCGTTTGCTCTGTGAGTCCAGAGGATGTTGGGAGGCAGTCGGCAGGAATTAGAGCAGCGTCCATGATTGTGCTGACGTCTGCAAGGGGCTAGGCTGGAGATTAAGCCCAATAAAAATGTGTGATTTGTTGCTTTCATATTTGGAAGATGTCAGCTTCAATTTGAGCTAGCACGCTGCCTCGAGGCAGGCTGGGTGACAAATATGAAGGATGCACTGATGAACTGCTGGCAATCAAGTGTTAGTTCTCTCATCCACTATATGATGGCAATGAAAACCTCCACACATTGTTACACAGAGCTTTGGCCACGGCTAATGCTATCAGTTTTTTTTTTTTTATATAATATCATAAATAAATCAAATAAAAAAAGAAGAGGATTTATTTATTCATCTTTTGTTTGTTGGTTATGAATCAATTATTCATTTGTCAGTCTATAAATGCTGCAGAAAAAGTGAGATTGTTCAGAATAACATTCAGTCACTGAGATAATACATTTCTTTTGAGGGGTTATTGATTTGAATGAATAACATGTGAATGCGAAATAAAATATTTACACTTTACTTTGAAAATCCGGCATCAAAATACCATGTTGTACAGTAGGAATGACTCTGGTTTCCCTTTCCTGTAGTGTGCTATAGAGGTTTTTGTGCATGTTAATGGTCTGCAAAGGCTAAAATCCCAAAGTCCCCCCTCCCCGCCTGAAACACCTCCATTGATCTCCTTTGTTTACTTCAACAACAAAATGACGTCCCTATGTAACACACGCGCTTCTATTGGCTAGCGCTCCAACACATTGTACGTGATAGGCTAAGGGGCGGGACATCTTTAAGCGGTTGAGAGAGCTGGCCAGCTGACCAATCAGAGCAGACTGGGCTCTGGTTTCAGACAGAGGGTAAACAGAGGAGCTGCAGCACAGGCAGTATGAGAAAAATAAAGAGCTTTTTGAACATTAAAGCATGGAGACATGTCCCAGTAGAGACACAACATACTGATATGAACGTCAAATGTAACATAATAGGGCCCTTTAAATATCAAACAGTTATATTAAAGAATAACACCAACAGCAAGTCAAAATAACCCCTTGACTTTTAATGTGTTATAAATATATTTAAATTACTTTTAGTGTGTAGTAAAAGCCTAAAGTAAACAATACCCCTTTTTAAAAGCAAGGCACTGGTGCATATCTGTTATTATTAGGCAATCATTGCAAGTTAATATCGCAAAGACAGAAAAGGGCGAAGAGATGAGTCAAAATAAATAAATTAAAGAACTTAGAATCATCTGAATGTTATCAGGAGCGAGGAATTACTGTTTTGAGATTATGGAAGTTTGAAATTACCTCATGCATTATAACCGAAGTACTACCCCCAGTTTCCCTGAGTTTAATCCTTTTCCAAAGTGCTTCATCAACCTTCAGCATTTTTGACAAGACAGAGGTTTCAGCATGTATGATTAATAAGATACAAATGTGCAACTGATATTTGATAAATGACTTTGGTTTCATATTCATGATGTACAATGAATATGCAGCACCAGGGGCTTAGGCCTACTTGATTGATCAAATGTATTCCATTCATCACTTATTTTTGCTTAATTAGCATATTTGAGGCAACACCATTAACGACGGAGGACTATGGGCTATTTGGAAGATATGATGTATGTAGCAGAGCAGACATACATGCATTCCTCTTTGTCTTGTATGAGCTCACATTCTCGGGAGGCTGAATTCATTATAAATCACATTTTACAGCTTATTATTTAGCGGGGGGGGGGGGGGGGGGGGGGAGGGGGGGGGGGAAGAGAGGTACAGCATTTAGCCACATCATCCATCACTGCTTTTGTGTTCCAAGTATTTGCTCCTCCACTTTTTGCGGTTCAGTACATCTGCAATAGTACACTGCAGGTGAAAATGTCCCAGCGAAAAGGGGAGGGGCGAGATGTAATGCTCTTTCTGGGATATTTCTCAAAGGGACGTAATAACCTGAGGACTTTGGGGAGAATAAATGGGAGAAAAGGGAGTTAGGATGTGGGTCATTATAGCTATAAGTTCTAAAGCCCTTCATTAAACACACGAGCTAGTCATTACCCTGCTGCTTTGTGATGAACATTTCAAACCCTCCTCCCCCTCGCCGGTTTACAGGCCAGATGATGCAGAGAATCCACGCTCGTGTGGCACACGGCGCAGTAAACTCAGGCTCAGTATAAATGTTGTGTGTGAATCCAAGCAGGCAAAATACTGATGCACATTTGCCCTATTACAGCACATCAGCATCAGGCGGACGCACGCCACTGCAAAGCAAGGAGCGCACACTTATCATTATTTGATAGCATGTTTAATGACAGATTGACAAAGGGTTTGCAGATGCGAGCTGGCGTCGATTGTGCTAAGGTCGAGGTTTCACTGCATCCGCAAAGCTAGTGTACTTATAGGCGTAATTTGATTTTTCCACTGTGAGAAATGTGTCAGAAAGTAACTGCAAGCTGGGGGGAAATATGAGGATTTCAGAAGGTTTCTTGGTTTCAAAACACATTTCATTGCTAGCTAGATCAATAAAGGTAATGGTAATAATTATGAATTATATAATGTATGTGTAGGCAGTAGATTTTGATTGGCTGAGCTTAATTTAGAAAAACACGACTTGAAACTAAATGTTTCTATCAGTTTTGAATGAATGTGATTGAAACTACCTTTAGACTTAAACAAATGTCCACCTTTTCCCTATGAATTGTGGGTGTGATTGATATTT
This sequence comes from Notothenia rossii, assembly GCF_949606895.1. Lineage (NCBI taxonomy): Eukaryota > Metazoa > Chordata > Actinopteri > Perciformes > Nototheniidae > Notothenia > Notothenia rossii. The sequence goes on from NC_136902.1 coordinate 9,363,212, forward strand.
CTGTGCTTCCCATAATCAGACAAAAAACACACACCTCGGTTTTAAACTGTGTGTGTGTAATTGCAGAAAAGCTGACTGCGTTCGGTAATTAGCAATGACACCTTCGATGTACGGTGCGATTAACTCTGTTAATATGCAAACATCCAAAATGAATTAATATAAATCTTTGGAAGATTTATGGATTTATTTCACTTAATTACCTGCGATGTGTTACCTGAAGTATATCAATGCTTAACAACTCAGGTATTCTTAACAGAGAGCATTAGGTTTATTTGGAAAGAAATAAGCAGCAGATGTTTGTATTATTTATTTTCCACACACTACAGTTTATACATCTTCAAATATTAAGAATCATAGACGTCATAAAATGTGCTTTACATTGAAATTGCAGCCATTTAGCATTGTTGTGTGCTAAAAATAAATCCCACAGTGACTAATTAAAGCAAATTATGGTCAGAGATGACTCGTTTCCTCCTGTGATTGCATTTTTCGTTGGCTAGCTTTGGATAAATATGTTAACCATGTTCTGCTGAATCCTGAAAATGTTCTTGTCATATGTACTGACTATGGATTTGTATCTAAATGTAGGGAAATAATGAGGAGAATTCAAAAAGAACATTTATCTGTTGGATTACTTATTTATCTAAATAGTTATCACAGTAATAAACCGTATTTCATTTAATCTTACTGACTGTACAATATTTCATTTTACATTCTGTTCTTGTGTATATCATATTCTATTTAACTGTATACAGACTTCTTGCACCATTATTTATTTGTATTGTTGGCTCATAAGATTTTCATTACCATTTCTACACTGTAGCTTATGTGCATATCATTTAGTTTTGCACCAACCCTTACTTTTAATTTCCCTTAACACACACACACATCTAATAATAAACACCCTTTGTTTTATTTCCTGCAAAGCATCTTGCTGCATCTTAAAGACAACGCTTGGCTTCGGTTTAGAATAAGTTGCTCTTAAAACATAATGGCCCTACAGACAAATCAGAGATCCATCGGCGGAGGAAGGCACTAAATAATTGATGGCTTTAATCTGCTCAGTGAGGTGTGTGGTCTTTGACAGTAATTATAAATGCAGGGAGAAATTATAGCTGAATACTTTAACAGCATTAGGAGTCATCTGATGAACAACGTGATTGCCTGCTCATTTCCAACAATAGGGGGCAAGTTGGTGTCACAGCATTCAAATCACCACAGTGCCCATGTGCTTTTCCCCATTTGCCATCAAATGTCAGTCGGCAGTTATAAAACACAGATTTGATGGGTGGAGGTAATTGAGGACTTGATTGCTGGAAAAAGAGATGAATTGCATAAAATGTTTATGAATTTAGAAGGCAATTATTTTTAATAGCCTTGAAATAATAGAGCTGGAGGAAATATGTTTAATTGTTATGATACCATCTTGCAGCAACAGCAGCAGCGTTCGCAGGAAAGCAATAAAGTGTGACAAGAAGATGTATCTTAGGGTGTATCTAAAAGTCATAAGGTAAGGGAAGCAATGCAGTGTGCTGTACAGTATGAGGGTGTAGCTGTGAGGTTCTCCGTGGATTTCAAAGCATGCAATAGATGCTGGAGGAATTGTAAAATTAAATATAAGATACGTAGGAAACTTTTTATATTATGGGTTTGTCATTTCTGAAGATTTTCCTGATTATTCCCTGAGAAGTTTGCTCGAAATAAGCAATCATTTGGTATTTCAAACATAAAAATATAGATTGTTTTGGTGAAAGAAAGAAAGGCTTGGTTCACATCCAGGTTAATGTAAATGAATTATTACGTTATTATTGTTCATATTTGGCTCCATACATCTCCAATTGTATATTTTGCTGGTAGCCAAATTTCAAATGTGTGTGACCTTCTGTTCTCGGATTTTTTTTAGATTTCAGTAGTAATGAATTGTTATACAAAAAACCTATAGTTTTATTGGGAAACTTTCTTTGGAAATAATCAGGAAACGTATCTTTTGATATTTACAGATATTTGCATAACGCTATTACAATGCATTGGTATAATATAGATAATTATCGTCCTTCTTTTCATCAGTCGGTAAGCATTTTAAAACACTCATCTAAATGATTAGCTGGTAATAATCATAAAAAAAAAAATCAAGCTAGTACCTTGGTAAACAAACATTAAAGGAAGAAAAAAGATATACAGGCTGTTATCAAATGTTAACTCTTTATTTGAATAAGTAAAAAAAGGTGCAGGTATCACAGGTATCATCTGTCTTGCTGTTATCCTTGTTGCATGAAACACACTGTTTTTTTTATTCTTCTAAAATATATTTACATGTGAAATATCCTTGTTTCCAAACTGTCTAATTATCTTTGAGTCATGTACAGATTCCGAGTCTAAACTGGTGATTAAACATTTATTAAAGTGCTTTTTTTTTTTTAATCTTCAATCATTTCAACACAAAACATCTTTACATAGCAATACACTGTACAGTTCTGCGTGTGTGTTATCATGTGTCGGGCTACCTGTTTGAACAGCTGCACGTTTATGCAGGTGTGTTGTATCACAGAAGTTGTAAAGTACAATTAGTTAATTATGTTTGTCTTTGAAATACAATTGAAACTTGACATATCATACAAATAAATAGTAGTCATAGCCAGGGCTATTGCATGCAAACATCAGCAATTATGTTTCTTCAAGCAGTAATACACTTAATTACTGGTGATGCATTTGAGCAGGGTGCAAAAGTATCTCTTAGTTAACCTTATACCATTTCTAACCAGTGTGTCTTCGCTGTACTCCATGAAATGTTTCAAATGATGCACACTACACTAATTGAAAAATGGTTGAAATATCTGACCAGTGTATTAAATAAAAAAAGTAAGAAAAAGAAACAAAAAGTGACAATAATATGAAAAACTACTCCCTGTCCATTTCCACATACTGTGAATGGTTGTCAGGGGATTTGCTGTGAGTTTTACTCAAATGGAGTTTGACTGCGTGATTGCTCGCAAATGTCCGACAGCAGAGCTTACATCTGAACTTTGATTCAATGTCATCGTCTGTGACTAGAGCGTCGGAGGCCCTGACGCTGAGGGCCTTCGACAGTTCTGGCTCGTCCTTCTGGTGCTCTACCGGCATTTGGCCCATGTCTTTGAGTAGGAACCCGAGATGGGACTCCAGATGGGAAATGAATTGGTTGGGTGACCTAAACTGGGAGGCGCAGTCATTGCAGTAGAAGATGGGGTGACCGGTGTCCATGTTCTTCAGAAATTTGGTCCCTCCACTTTTCCGCAGTTGGTATTTTACGTTTGCTAACCAATGGCTTATGGTGGTCATGGACAATCCGGTGAACTTGGAGATGTGCATCCGTTCCTGAGGGCCGAGGTCTGCGAGTAGGTATTTCCCCTCAGAGGTCATGAAGAGGCTGGAGGCGAACTGGGCTTGCAGGATGAGAAGATGCCGAGGGTTCCAGTTCGACTGTCTGCCTTTACGCTTGTGGACGGAGTAAACCTCGGGAGACATGTCCTCAAAGTGCCTGACGTCTGATTCCAGCTTCATCGACGGGATCCGTGACGGTATGGAAGATTTCGGCGTCGTGGCTTTTGGAAGAACTTTCAACATATCTGCGATGTCAGACAGAGCGTATTTCTGTGGCATGGGGGTGGAGGGCTGAAGTACAGAGGAACTCGACTTGCTGTGTTTAGATTTCGTCAGGTCTATCGGTTGGTCCTCACTGACGAATAGAAAGGGGTTATCGGGTATTTTTCTCATCGCATTACCAAGCATTAAAGCTTGGTTCTCGCTGCTACGGTTAAGGTCAGCAAAAATAGACTGGGTGTGAGCTGTGAGTTTATCTAGTCTTGAGTTATTGGACTTATTTGCTTTGCCCAGATGATTGTTAAGAACAGACTGCAGAGCACTAAGAGGGTTTATGCCAAGGAGAGACTGAGTGTCACTGAGAGGCTCTGAAGTAGCGCTGCGTCCATTGCTGGCAGAGGGGCTCGGTGTCTTGCCTCTGTCAGAGAAATCTGGGCTCATCTTCCCTTTGATCGCATCGCTCCCTTCATTCATACAGTCTGCATCAAGCTTTGAAGAGGAAGAGGAATCATCCTGACAATCGCTGTCATCATTCTCCAACAGATCAAACTTAGTATTCTGACTTTCTTTACCATCACTAATCCCAACCTTTTCCTTTTTTATGTCCACATTTTGATGCTGTCCCTGGGGAGCCTCCACTCCCGCAGCCCTGTGGTATGACTTCCCCTTGGGGGCAATCGGTCTCAGCTTGTGGTTAAATGTCTGCTTTAGCTGAGAGGGGGGGGATGGAGAGAGAGGCGCTCTTTTGATGAGGCCAGAGAGCTGATAGGCAGCGTGAATACTCGGGTAGGCACTCCAGCTCGGTGTCCCTGTTTGAGCTTTATTGATGGCAGAGGCCACTGTGTTGGCTAAAGATTTCAGAATGTCCCCTCCTCCCCCAGAGTCCTGTTCAAGATCCTCCTCACGGAGATAAGGGTACTTAAAAGCCCCATTGGCTGCCTTTTGATCCTCACTCTCTTGCTTGTCATCTTTAGTTTCAGTTTCTTCCATTTTCTCTGATGTACCTTCCCCCTGGCCGTCTTTCTCAACACTCCCAGGGGAGGGAGTTTTCGGAGGCACCGTTTCTCCCTCTGTGTAACTAACAGCAGGCTCAACTAAACTCTGGATCTTTTCAATGGCCAAGGGGTCAAGGGCTAACTGTTTACCCTTTTTCGAGGCTGAGTTTGTGACTTTGATGAAGTGTCCAGTAACCATCATATGCGTGGTGAGTTGCTGAAGGGTGTCATGGGAGCTTCCACACTCCATGCATTTGAGAATTTGAGACTTGCAAGTCTCAAACTGCCAGGTGTAACTCGCTCCATTCTGATAGCCGTAGCGATTGTTGGTAGCATTTGAAATGGCTGCGGCCCTTTGTGCCTCCGTGTAGCCGGATAAACCAGTCGTGGAGTCAGGGGAGCAAGGTCTCACCGTCTCAAAGCCCCGTTTCTTGGATGGTGGCAATAATTTGGATGTGAGTACTGGGAGTGGCTCTTTTAAAGGCACTTTTTGGTAATGCTTAGTTTTAATCATATGGACGCTCAAATCCTGGAGTGATTCAAAAGAGTGGCCACAGAACATGCACTTCAAAACTTTTTGCGCATCCTCTTTTCCTTCCATATCGTGCAAGTTTCGTTTCCTGGATTTCGAGGAGGAACCAGAGGAATTACTCTGTTTGCCGTGGTTGTTGTCCTGGTAGTGTCCACTCTTGCTCATGTGGACCGTCAGCTCTACAAGAGTGTCATAGGCTGCGCTACAATCCTTACAACGAAATCGGCTGGCCCCTGTGAACCCTGAGCCACAGGGTTTAGTGGTTTGCCTGTAGAGGTGGACGGAGCTGAAGAGGTTAGGTTTGGCTGTGGGTTTTGGGGAGAGTGTGTGGTGCAGGGTCTTGGAGAGTGCATCCTGGTGCCAGTCAAACTCAGTCTTGGTGCTGTCACAGTTGGCTTTTCTGTCACAGTTGGCTTTTCTGTCACAGTTGGCTTTTCTGTCACAGTTGGCTTTGCTGGCGCTTTTGCCAATTTTTAAGTCCATCCCTATCCCTGTCCAGTAAGAATCAGAAAGAAAGTTTGCATACGCCGCCCTCATCTTCTCCAAGCTGCCGCCCGTCTCCTCTTTATGCTTAGAGCTGAGACTTGTGTCCTCCTTCTCGCTCACAGGTGGCGAGAAGGTTTTGAAGTCTGAGAGTCTGTCACTGGTGTCGCTAAGGCGTGACACTAACTCTAACTCGGCTTCTTGATTGGAAAGGACACTGATGGGTGAGTTCTGGTTGCTAAAAGTGTTGTTGCTCTTGTTGTCCAGCTCTCTGTCCTCGGACACTTTGGGGCTGGCCTTCTCTGAGCCTTCCTCTTCAGTTTGAGTGTCGTTCTCGCCGTCTTCCTCAGGAACGGGATCCTGAAGAACACCATCTTCATACACTGGAAATGGAAGAGAGAAAAGAGATTAATACACTTTGTCAAAAGAAGTCTTGGAAAAGTTATTCACAAGATACAATATTTACAAAATCATGCGTCAAGTATTGTTTTTTTGTGAAGTACAAGTCACGGAGGCCTTTAAGGACAACATAATGGTGTCTATGTTGTGCCTTGGGAGGTTGGAGAGTAGACTGGACGTAATGTTTTTACTAACAGACTGCTGCTGCTGGTGTAACGGCACCATGTGATTCACGACAGGCCATTGACTTAGTGCTGTGGCCAAGGTTTTTTCTGGCTTCAAGTTGAGATGTTTACAACAATCATTGGCCACTGAGTGACAAAAGGGAATTGATTCTTCTGGGGCCTGCTAAGTGTTATTGTAAATGACCGATTCCATAGTGATTATGGATGTCCCAAAACTGCAATGAAAATGAAAGCCTTCCATTCTGGATAACATTTCAGCTTCCCTGAAACCACATGTTAGAAATGTGTTAACGCAAACTAGTCTTAATACATACAAAATATTGACTTAAAAGAGATCAGAAAACTTCTTTAGATATGTGGCCATTAAGCAAAATAAAAAATATGTTGCAAATGTGATTGTGATGATTATGTTGATCTAACTTGTGTAAAAAAAGCTGATTTAATTATCAGTGTAAAAAACGACACAATTAAAAAACAGATTCAAAAAATTACTGGCAATCTGTCACGTCATTATATTTTCCCTGACAGTGTCATAAACAGCAATTACTTCTTTCATTATTCACCTGTTCTTTCTCTCAACTCATAGAACACAAACATTATTGCTTCAATTAACAGATAATTAAACAACACTATTTCTAATTGACACAGTTCCCATCATCCAATTAGTGGGAACTCTGACTCAGCATAGCGGGGCTTTTTATGTGGCTGCAGGGTTTGCACGACATAATATGAACACAGCCACAGATGATTAAAGTGTCCCCTTCTGACAATAACTATTTTTGATTATTTAGAATCTAAACATCCAGCAACCCACACAACAATATCACAGCCAATGTTAGCATATCTTTTGAAGACATTCTGCCATAAATACAGTTTGTCAGTGCTGTCACATATCCAAGATATTTTACGCCTCATAGGCATGGTGGAAATGTGCATTTTGGGAGAGACGTGGCAGATGTGCTCTGAGTTAAATATGAATAGGACATAACAACCCTGTCCAGGCACTTATGCATTTCATGTGGTTAATATTTCTCTCCTGAATAGAGGGCACTCCACGAGGGGGATGGCTGAAGACGAGCACTCAGGAGTCCCACACTGGGCAGCCCATAGAATGTCTTCCGCTTTTTTTGCCTTCGGAAAATAAAACTTTTTTTATTATCAATATTTCACAAGTGCCTCAAGAGAAACCCTGGAGGTGAATGCCTGCCAGCTAATGGATGGAGATGGGATTCGGACTTTCAAAACAAACATGGACAATGGGGCCTCGTGAACAAGAGCCTGCACACACACACTCGCACCCAAGAGCCCCGGTGTGCTGTGACCTTGATCCACCGCAAGAGAGATGGTTTGATTGGCCAACCGAGATCGGTGATGGCCTCCAAAACACCCTTGATGCTCAGGGAGAGAGTTGTCAAGAGCACACAGGAATGTTTTATTTATAGTCTTATATATAGTATTCACAGTGAAGGAGAACACCAATGGCTATGACAAGCTCCAACTTGATGTCCTCTCTCTTCAAAGTCGTCACTAAAACTAAAGGACTGGGAAGAGCGTAGACCAAAGTGGGGAGATGAGCATTTTTCCAGTCCGGTGAGAAATGGCTAAAATCCTGGTATGCACCATCATATACAGTAAAGGCCATTTCCTGCATATTTGATGTAGCTTATAACTCCCAAATGTATGCTTCACCTCCCCGATGTGTAAGATAAATCTGAGTTTCACAAAGACGGAGAACTGTTTTCCTGGAAATGACCACTTACATGTAGTTCAATTTGAATGTTAATGTTTACGTCTTATCGTGGTATTTGAGGATGGAATTGACAGAGATTAACAGCTGCCCTTCCTGCTGTTCGACGCCGTTCTATCAGATGCCCTAAGTATCAGACATCCAGAGGCTCCAATTAACCTTCTGGCAGGGATCACTCCAAGATATCCACAACTCTGTCTGACTCCGCTTCTCACACCATTTGTAACCATGCTTTTGGTCTAACCACTGTAATGCTGCCATGCCAGGCTGCCTTATTCTCACACAAGAGCATATTCAAGGACAATGCCAACACCTTTGAAAAGTTCATTGAAACAAGTTTTGCTAAGAATACAGAATGAAATGGGGATAGGCCATACGGAAAAGTCATTGTTAAAAGAACTGGCGGATCACCGTTTAACAGTAAAAAGGGTAGAGCAGAATCTGCTTGTTCTCAGGCACATTTTTTACAACTTACTGTCTGCTTTGAAAATATTGTCTGTGAGTCCAAGCAAGGCAACTCCCAGTCTAACTAGCCTTACAAAACAAGAGGCTGGCATGCCTGGCCTGAGATTTAGCATGTCATAAACTGCTCCAATCTGTGTCACTACAAATGTATATCTTCAGACAGAGATATGCAAAGGTCAAAAAACCTGAGGTGTCCATCATAAATCAGGCAGTTGAAGTGTTTATAACCTTTATCCGTTAGAGCAGACTCTTGGCATAGCAAGGCCAAGATTTACAGAAGCCTATTTCTGAGCCAAAAGGCTTTTTCCCCTTGCATCTAGAGAAACCAGCATAGGAAACAGTACATTACATACACTGCTACATTTGAGGCAGCAGCTGTCCAACTGGATTGCTGCTAAATGCTTACACGACAATATATTTACAACTCAACTTCAAGCATTAGTATCTTCCTGGAGTACACAATCCCTTCTCCCTTGTGGAAGTGAGTCTATTCAAAATGTGTCAATCATTTTGGAAATCTGTGTGCCAGCTGTAAAAGGGCGTTCAGGTTCCAATGTTAACATGTCAGTAGGAACTTTTGTAAATTTGAGAACGTCAACATTTATCCCCTGGAAGGTCAACATTTCCTTCATTAATCTGACAAGCCAGGGAGAGTTAGCAGCCTGAGGAGCTTAGCTAATGGACAGCTGCAATACCCAGCGCAGGACTTTGTGAGTATCCGAGGTAACACTATCTTCAGAGAAGATTGGGTAATTCATAGGTGCCAGTGACAGGTCTGCACGTCTGTGCCACTTTCCCCAGCGCTCTCCGGTTGTCTCAAGCTACAGTTTTTGCTGCTCGCAAATCAATATCTCTTTTTACTTCTCATTGATTGCCTTGTGGTGGGACCAACCTAAGCAGGACTGTTATGACATTTCTAGATTTCCCCCTGTCCTTGGAACAATCAATTACACGCGCATGGCAATCAAAACCTCTTTGCAAAATGAACCTGCTCCATGACATTTTCATCTCCCGGATTTATGCCATGTTAGAAAAAAAAAGGAAAAGACGAGAATAAAAAAAGGAGGCCTGCTGTAAAGGCGGAGAACGTTCCACAACGCGGTGAGGATCACTGAGCAATCTCTAGTCTGTCTCAATAACTATGGTGTGTTTTCACTCACATGTAAGCAATGTGTTCAATGAATTGTCCGTTAATTTAAAAAACACTTAGTCACCGTGCTTATCTGCTGTTATAAATAGGTGTGAAATGTCAGTGGGAAAGTACATGATGTACAAACCCTAATTCCAAAGTTTTGCAACGTTGGAAACAGAAAGAAGTGTTTCTGAAAGCCGACATGATGTGATTGTGATTTCTTCAGTGAGCTATCATTAGAATGAGAAACACATGTCACAAGGTTTAATATTTGACAGTGATATCTGACGAACACGGTGAGAAGTGAACGTCAAGATCAAACGGATACATTGTCAGACATCCTGATGATAGTCTTGATGACACATCTGAAGTTAAGACTGAACCGAATCACTTGAGATATTGCGAGGAGCTAATTCTGAGCCCCGGAGCCATCTGTAAAGATCTGTAAACACTTCTCTCTTCATTGTTCCATGTCAGGAATCAGTCTCCTCGAGCCCAAGGACAATGCAGAGTAAATAGAGAACAATCACATTCAGACTGCTCCCTTTGACAACATTTGTCTGGAGGTTAATTGATATCACAGAATTAAATAGTTTTTGACTCGCTTTTAAAAATAGGAATGTGTCGTTAGCTCCCACCTGGTCCATTATTTCATTCCAACACTTTTAAATGACATTCTTAATAGTCCTCAAAACTCTGCAGACACACTGTAACCGAGTCTATATCATCACAATGTTATCAACAGTATTGTGATACACATTCTGTTAAAAATAAAAAGCACCATACATAAGTTAGATAATGAAAAAGCGGGTTAAAAAGCACAGAAAAAGTGGTTTGTTGGAGCTTCCTGAGGATTTCGCTACAAAACCATCAGACGGAAACACTCATGTTCATTTCTGTATGCATGAAGGAGATGTTACCTAAAGCACATTACGTACTTCACTAAACACAAGCTATTCATGCAGATAAATGCCTTGCTTTCCTACGCCCTCAACTTTAATATTTTATAGTCTAATATAATCAAATGAAAACTCGCAGCTCCAACAAAGACGCGGACAACTCGAGGACAGATTGTGAACACAGAAAACGGCACAATGTGCTCAGATGGACCGAGAGCCAGATTAATGAGAAGATCGCAAATATGACACCATATCCTGCCATCTGGCTGTTCATTTGGGCAAAAATGATCACAATAATTATGGCAATTAATCAAAAATGTTTTCACAACCAACATTCTGTTAACTAAAAACACAGAGAACTTTGGGAAGCACAGCAACAAACACAAAGGAATCTCCAAAGGGAGGCAGCCTGGGCTACTTTCTATGCAATTGTACACATTTCTATGAGTCTGTCTTTGTATGAACGCTAATCATGATATTACTGAGCCACATCTGATTGCCCTGCATGAAGCTGCAGGAGCTCCGTGATGTCACCGAGCGACGCTGCTCCTTTTGATGCCCACTAGAAGCTTCTGCTCCGAGACGCATCAGTCGGCCCGGTGCCTAATTGGAAGTGAGCGGTGGGAGAGCACTGCAATCTGCACCCCAGCACCTAAAGTCATCACTTTGAACGTGCCACAGCCGCCACATCACATGCAGTCGGTGGGTGTTGCATCTCACCGAAGGGCCCCCTAACAGCACCGGCTGAGACAATTATACACACAACACGCCCATCCTGTCTGCGAGACCCTCTCCAGACCAGCAGCACAAAGCCAGGAGGAAATTATCTATCTGTGAGTGAGATACTATTGTTCACATGGATAAAACCAGAAGTAGGTAGGTCGTTTTTTAAAGGGTTGTTCACCTATATTATATATTACACACTCAGTGGCCACAACATAAACCTCATACATATATGAAATTACTTTTATTTACTGCATCCTAATTAATAAACATACAGTTAAATTGCCGCTTCTCGGAAGATGTTTACTATAACTGAACATTATCAACTAAATAAATATGGATTTTCTTTAACTATGCTGTTTGTAATTAATTACAATATATAGTTGTACCTACTGTTTTTTATTTACATCAGCAGGGAAGGAAAGTATCTAACCTACATTCATTTAAGTATCGTACAAGTTTCATGTCAATTTACTTTAATTACACTATCACAAAAAGTATTATTATTTGACAGCTGAAACTACACATTTGACATAAGGACTATATATAAAAGATTTTAATCGTAATCCAAATTAGATGTCATGTTATAGATTAAATTAGCCAGTTGTATATGAAGCATTTACCTCGGGTTCAACACACTATGTAATTAAAGTACCAATTCAATGTAAATGTAGCAATAAAGATGTCCCAAACATCTGATCAGACATCTCTAATAGGATTGATCAGGCAAACTATATTTAATTTTGAGACTTGAAGTACGTTGTGTTGCTAATACCTCAGCAGCCTTAGTTCAATTGTAATATTACTTTTACTTGAGTGAACAGTATGAATACGTTTTGTATAACTGCAAATCGCTGTGCTGAAACTAAGATTGCACTCCACTTAGATAGAAGATATCTCAAAATTATCTGCATTGCTAGAAACAACAAAATATAAGTAATCAAATGTTGATTTGTGTGATTTGGCTGAACAAACCCCAACAGCTGAATAACCCTTATTTTGTTCTATTTGGTATACGATGCGTAAAATATACTGTACAAAGAATGGCTGTTTCCTCTTTGTGCTCCTCTGCTAACAAGGAAAGGCAAATATAAACAATTTTGGCGAGCATGTAGGATTAGGTTACAACTGAAGAGGCTTAAAAGCCGCAGTGTATATTTGTGAGATTACAGATGATCTTTTCTGGCCTGACTGATACAAAGTTCCAGTTGGCGGAGCAGAAGCAGGGCGACTTCAGCTCCGAGTGTATTTTCCTCGAGCAGGAGGGGAGCCGCTCTGTCACTCGGTTTCTGAAGAGCTCGTGACACGGCTCTCCAGGAGCGACATGATGAGGTCTGATGGTTCCTTTCTGCAGAATAGCAGTTTACCCCTCATTCACCCTTATCAGAGAGTGAACCCATCATCTTACAGTACGCCACTCAAACCGCCGCGCATATTGGAGCTGACCAGTCGAGCAAACAGGGCGGTACTAATAAAAGACCATCTTGCTTTGGTTCAAATTTCCCTGATTGAATGTCAGTCAGGAATGTTTGTGTGGCAGCAGGGAGGAAAGTGGGCCATCGTTTAAAGGACCACTGCCTCGCACACATAAGGCCTTTGTTCTAGTTTTATGAGATGCAGAGTGAAAGGTATGATGGCCTACACACGCCTAACGTGCAACTCATAAAAAGCTTTTCTATTCCAAATCAATCACTGCCTGATGCTTTAATCATTTACTTCATTATGATGTGGTTTAATTTTGCATTTGAAGGGATATATCTAGGATTATGTTTTCAATTGTACATTTCTTCGTTAAACAGAGAATATTATGCTCATTTTCAGGTTCATATTTGTATGTAGTGTCTCTACTGTGACATGTTTACATGCTTTAATGTTCAAAAAGCTCTTTATTGTTCTCATACTGACTGTGCTTATGCCTCTTTTCACCCTCTGTCTGAAACCAGAGCCCAGTCTGCTCTGGTTTGGTTAGCTGGCTGGCTCTGTTGTGATTAGTCAACCGCTTAGAGAAGTCCCGCCTCTAAGCCTATCACGTACAATGTTTTTGAGCGCTGGCGAATAGAAGTGCGAGTGTTGCATAGTGATGTCACGATGTTCCAGAAGTAAACAAAGGAGGCTAACACACTGTAGGAAAAGGAGAACCCCCAAAAGCATAAATGTCCTCTTCAAAGTACCAAAGAAAGCCTGTGGTAAGTCTCCTTCACACTCTGCTCCACTGACTGTGTACCTTTGAGTCTTCCCCTGAGATCAGTACACGTATATACAGTACATATAGTCCCTGCATCATAAACCTTTCATGAACCCTAAACACTGGCCCTCCCAAACAACAACAGCCCTCCATCAAGGTCAGGACTAGATGAATCTGATAGAGCAGCTGGAAGAGACTGTGTGTATTCTATTAAAACAATCTGCATTTCACTAAGTCTTCCCGTCCGCGCTGTCCCTCTATGGATCTTTCATTAGATTCTGGACGGGCTCCAGCAAAAGCTTTCCTTGTACAAGCAGTTTTATGCAGTTTTCAGCAAAGGAAGGCATTTTTTTACATTCCAAGTTCATTAATAGTAGATTGCCACTTTTTCCCTTCATTAAATACAATGAGGCTACAGAGTGAATTTGCAGCTGAAGCGTGGTACTGTCAGTTTCTACTGGGACCAAAGACGGCTTCATGGCAAGCATAAAGGGAGAGAAGCAAGCCCGCCAAACCTGCAGCTCTGTGGGACAAGACGAGCAACAGTAAGTGAGGCAGGAAGGCTTCAAAACAGCCTCGCACCCTCCTATTCAGATTCATTTTAATGGCAAATGTGTTGTCAAGTGTCCTCCGCAAAATGATTAGGGCCCGCTGCTTTCTGAAAAGTGCAAACTTCTGGATTTTGCCTGCTGCGCATTGTCACTTTGACAGCCCATTCTGAGAACAATGGCTGCCCAAATAGTGAAATGTGTTGGCAACCAATAGTTGAAAGTTTCCCCTCAAAACAGGCTTTCTGCTGTTTGTGGGTATTCTGCTGTGTTGATATCTAGATGTTGATTAGAATGAAAAGAGAAGCCAGTGAATTGGGCTCCCCAAGAGCAGGCACATCAACCATTGTAAGAGATTGACAGTCACTCCATTGAGCCAATTATTTCTGTTCATAAGACCTGTTTCTATAAAAACTGGTTAAAGACTGCAGTCATTGTTTGAGCGTCTGAATTAAACTTCTGGTAGAATTGACAGAAAATCAACAGCATTTAAAGCCCACTTAGTGTGCTTTTACTACATGGAATAATTACAAGTATAATATTGTTTCCATTGGTTTTAAAGTTAAATACAGTCCCAGAATGAATGCACAAAAGAAACAATGTGAACACCTACGCACATGGTCTTTTATAGTGTGTTAAAAATATGGTAAATTATCCTCATGTCGCCTACACTAAAGGAAACATAATAAAAACTAGACGCAGCGGCCTATATGTGTGGTGTATATTCATTAGTAGCACACTGCAAACATATCAAAGTTCTTCAAATACTGCCACAGGAGAAGTCAGTGCAACAAAAATATTTTCTCTGTGCTATATCCTCATTTAGCCTACGAGTCGGCGTCGTGACATTTGTAAGGTGTTCAGCTGTAATGGAAGAGGAGTAGGTGCCAACTGCAAGGCGAGTG
>NC_136902.1:9378188-9403188 GCF_949606895.1 Notothenia rossii
TCTTCCCTTGCTTTAAAAACTAACATGCCGTTGACTCATATCCCCCCACTCTTAAAAAATGGTGTTGTTCCGTCTTGAGTGCAGATGGCACTTTGATAAACAGGGGGAGCCCTGTAGGAGCGCGGAGGCTGAATGAGTGGCATTCCACATCAGCTGAGCTCCCTTAAAGTGCACACAATAGAGCAATGAGGTGAAAGTAATCCTAAACATCTGTCTTATGTGTCCTACACGCACAGGCTGTTTGTTCAAGTTCGAGGAAAGACATTAGCAAGAGGGGAGACACACGGAGGGAGAGGAGGATATATCAATTCATGCACTAGTTCTCCAAAGGGATTAAGCCGGGCCTCTGTTGTCTGTCCTCAAACAAAATGGAGAAGACTGCCCTACTAATGCAACTACTCTCTTTCATGACCTACTGTAGCAAGCTAAATGTTATACTTACAGCATATCACTGTAACTGATTTGAATAGTTCTAACTATATATATATATTTTTAAAACCCGGCTTATTATTATATTTTTGCACATTTCTGCACAGTCCTCCACTTTAAAATATTATATACTACAGTTAGTACATTAAATACATGACAATAAATAGCTAAGTTTATTTTGTAGATTTAGATTTAGTGTAAATACTTATATATACGTATAGTTATTTCTTTATATTTTCGTTTTATAATCGTTATATTTTTGACCTTCTCTTACAACTTATTGGTGTTTATGATTGCACCACCATACACCAAAGCCAATTCCTGGCAAACGTACTTGGCAATAAACTCGATTCTGATTGTGGTTAAACTGGTTATAATGAGACGGTTCTTTGTATTTAAGATACAGAGATTCTGATCAGGCCATGTGAGAATAAGACACATTTTGAAACTATAGTAGGCTTGGAGCACCGTCCGGTTGGGCGCCTATACGGGGAGGCTGGGGGCAGTTGGTCAGCCCATTGCGTATTGGGATATTCACCGAAGAATAACTGAAAGACACACAAAGCTGTCACTCTCTCTCTCTCTATCTCTCTCCTGCTGTGAGAAGACATTTTGGCAAGCTAAAATGGAAATGAATACACAATGGTCATCTCGCATTGAAGAGCTGTGGCAATAATATTGGTCAGGCAAAACTCTGCCCTGCCCAGAGTGTGTGTGTCTCTCTGTGTGTGTGTGTTCATGTGTTTGTGCATGTTTATGAAAGATTCATGCTGCAGGGCAACACACAAGCTCACACAGAGGCTTCACACGATTTCAGAATCATTTTCATTTGAAGGCTTGAAGTTGTTAATATCATGTTTGATCGCATCCTTGCTTCAAAACACAGTTTGATGGACAAGGGAAATAATTACTTGTCATTCACGTGTCTGAGGTTTCTCTTCTCTTCTCTGTTGTTGCTGTTAAACATGTTCCTGTGTTAAACACTTTTTCCTTACTCAACTTCCAAGTCATATTTCAAAATGAGAAAAAAAAAGAATCAATTTGGATCCAAAAAAGATAATCTAGGAGTGGAACTGGCTGTTCAGGTGAATGAATCAAAAGGGTTTGAGAGTAATGAACTTCTCAGAGTCTTTGTCATTAGTGCACAATGGCTCTCGTTGATCTTAAATGGTCTTAAAAGATGATCCATACAGTAATGAAGCCAGCTGCTGGCCCGATGCCCACACCAGGACATAATCAAAGTCACAGGGGAAACACTGAAGCTACTGTTACCAAAAAATCCTTCCCCTTTCCCATTGCATGCTATTTTAAAATTAAGAACAAGGACAATCTGTTTCTGGTTACTTTGTAGATTCTACATGCTTAATATTCAAATTCATAGCATGTGTTTCTAGGCCGTCACAGAGCAGCAGGACGGCATGCAACCCACTGGGTCTTTAGGAAGAGCAGCATGTAGAGTCCAAGAGCCGCCCCCTGACTCTCTGCCGGACCACCCTGCTCGCTGCGTTACGCTACATGACAGGACGGTGCTGCTCAGTCCTTGGACCATCGCATTGTTTTTCTTGGACCGTGGTGAAAGCAAATAGCAGCTAAAGGGCCCCGGCGCTTGCAGTAAAAACCAAAAACCCGTGCAGTCATTCATCAAAGCTAAGACAACTCGCTACTCCCCCACCAACTCCAACTCCCCCAAGGCACGGCCATCTCCCCCTCCGCTCTGGGTTTTAACTAGGACTCCAAATAATTCCAGAAATGACAAATGATACTTATATCTCTGGCCTGTGCCGAATCAATAAGCATGCAGAACAACTATCCATCTTGAGAGGTATCGACAGACGCGGCTCGACATTGGCGGAGAAGCACTTGGTGGCTTTATTCAGGAATCGGGAAGGGAGGGACGGGGGAGAGCAGAAGACACAGTACACTCACTAAATTACAATAAACCACCCAATGCTGTTTACAATCAAAAAGCTATTACAGGAACTGCAGCATCCGGAGGTATTTTGTACAAAAACCATGAAGAAGGAGGACACGGCCTCACAATAAGAAGGCCCAATCATCGTTTCTGGAAATATGGGTAACTTTGTGAACTGGGACAGGGGTTATTTTGACATAAGCACCTGCACATGTTTACATGGCAGTTGTGTGCTGGTATGAGCTGATGGGTGGCGATACGGCCCCTCTCTGGTCCCCCGGCTGGATCCAGCAGCTGACAGATAGCACTTCAGAGCAGCTTTAGCTGCAGCTCCCCTTGAGGGGCTGTGATTGATGACTCGCACTGCCACCTAGATCCATTTTCTCCTCCAATCTGACTCCTCACAGGTAGAGTGGAGCCCCCCCCCCCCGACTCTCTCATCTCCCTTTAAATTCGAGTAGGCTCATTTTTGCAAAGGAGTTCACCAACAGAGCGACTTCAAAACATCTACTTTGAACAAATTAAAAACAGAATCGTACAGAGGCAATAACTCGAACTAAATGCCTTGCAAAGCCATTTTGATCCTGAACATTAGAGATCAGAAAGGCAGAGAGGAAAGAGAAACCATGAGATGTTTGCGGGCATAATGTCATTAGCAGGGAAAATGTTTAGACCCAGGACCCCTGCAGGTCTGAAGGCATTTAAGAACAGTTAGCTTAGCCATCTGGTAGACAATTACACAGGAACAAACACACCGCCTCAGCAAATAAAGCTTGGCTCATCAATCACAAGCATGGCCAGAAGTTGGCCTGTTATTCCCTCTGATTTAATAACCCGAGCCGCAGTGTTATCCACTACAAGTCTTCAAGTCAAGGGAAGAGCATCCAAACATTTTACAGCATTATGTGGCAGAGTGTGAATACCAACAAAGTGGATTTTTCCTCATATTTTATCAGTAGTAGATGTTATAAATTATTTCCGAGCCTAACCAGAGAATGAAAAAAATAAGAAGGAACTTTCATAGCGTCTCTGAAATTGGACTTTAATTTGCACCAGGCTGCAGACATAAATGGAAGTGAAAAAGAAGTGCAAGGTTAAAAGTAAAAACATTTTTAAACATTCGCTGTTTCCAGTTTCAAGTAGTTCGCTTAATTAACATTTGCCCCACACTTTTAATTGCAATCATACTCCCCCATGGGACTTGAGTGTGGATTGTCTGGTAATTGCAGATGTTGATACGAGACGGTGACACAATGTCAAGCCTATTTCCGAAAATTACAGAACAAAAAGAAGGGATGATCAGAAAAGCACAGCCACAAAATCAGCCTCTTAAATTCACTAACAATGGGCTTTCATAAATGTAAGACAGAAAGCGGAATAACTAGAAGCAACATGCTATAATGAAACGTTGAAAGGCAAAGACACAGGCTGAATTTCACCTGGATGCAGGTCAGTCTTTGTCAGTTTCACCGCAGTGTGTCGTGAGCCAAGAACATTTTCATCTGTGTTTCTGGGTTGTGGCCTGCATGGCCTGCGTGGAAGAAAAGAAGTAGGCCACCGCTGCGGTCTCCGATTCTCCTCTGTACACGCGTCACCTGCCAGCTCATGTGGCCCAGCTGAGACATGAACAGGTCTGGCAAGAACCAAATGTTTTCATTTACCTCAGGGGCATCTACACTCTACTTTAGCAGGCGGTGGCAGGCCGACATGTCAAGATACCGGCCCGGGACTTTGGGCCTCAGGGAGAGGTCACGTACTAAGAGCGTGGGTTCAGAAAACATCAAGATATAACTCAGGCCAGCCTCTGCATTGCTGCATCCTCCCTGCTGAATATGACCAAATAACATCAACACCAGATGTGTTATTAATGCAGATAGAGACACACCAAAGGTAGCGTTTTGTTTCATAGCATATTCCAACACCTCGGAAACCTGAAAATGTGCTCCATTACACCTTTACGCTCAGATTTGATATGTGTTCACATTGTTTGATGGATCTACATTCGGCTGGGCAGCAGGGGGTGGCGGTGCTTCTCAGGCTAACCTCAACACGTCTATTTCTAGCTGAGGACTTGCTGACAGCACATTTAACTTTGTGATCTGCACATGAGAGACAGCTAACAGTTGCTGACAGCTGAAACAAACCGAGACACATTTCCCTATACGATACATTATTGACACTTTTCATTTGATGAGGACTTCAACTAACTTTGAGATAAAAAGGCAAAACGGTCGGATGGTGGGTACAAAAATATCATAAAGGGAAGGTTGATTTCCAGCCAGCTCATGGAAACCAGTATTTCCTTTGGGGAGGCTCTGTCTATAGACGCCTGATTTATGATCTAGTCAGTTTTTGCAAGTGTGTTCACAGGTTTCTGGGAGTAACACTCAATTAGAGCAGCAGGGGTTAGGAGTAGGGTTTTTTTGTGAGTATAAGTTAAAGCTTGACACGTTTATTTCTGCCAGTGCAGCTTGAAGAGCCGGTGACAGACTATCAGAAGTCTCTTTCTTTGATCACCCAATTCAAAGTGTGGGAAATAGTAACCGTCCCTGACAAGTGAAAAGGAACAAATCCCAAAAAGGAACACAATATGTTTATAAAGCACAATCTTACATACCGACCGAGAGTGGAAAATAACAG
The DNA here is from genome assembly GCF_949606895.1 of Notothenia rossii. Lineage (NCBI taxonomy): Eukaryota > Metazoa > Chordata > Actinopteri > Perciformes > Nototheniidae > Notothenia > Notothenia rossii. Next base: position 9,383,170 of record NC_136902.1, read on the forward strand.
TGAAGATGGAAATGTCATCACTTAGCAGGACAACAAGAAGCTGACGAATGCAGTGTTAATCAAAAGTTGTGTAAATTCAAATGAGCTTGAATAGGATTCCTGCAAAGCATGACCATGAACATTGCGTCAAACCAAAAGCCAAATGGATTCAGCAGAGCAACATCCTCAATTACAAGCTAAATGCCATGTCTCTTCACAATTTTTATAAAACTAGTAAATCTTATTTTTGAGACATTTAATGATTGAGCCAGCCAGTGAGACATGGGAACAAAGTACCAGCGCACGGAGTTACTCATATCCCTGTTGAAAAACTCCTCCGTTTAATGATTCACCACTAAGGAGAGTCCATACACTTCCAGAAGAATTCAAATCCCTTTTCCCACAGCCTCTTTCAGTCCGTATGATAAATGACACCCGTCATTCTGCCGTTGCCAAACAGCACAGAGGGGAATTGTACTGATATATGATTCACAAGAACAGGAAATAAACTCTGCCTTTCTCTGTAGCTCTCCCACTTGCCAAGTAGGACGGACCTGGACAGTGTCAAGGCTCTCATGGTGGAGGCAGTGGGAAGGCTGACGGCGCTTAAACCCAAAAAGGGAATAGACAGTGGGTTTCCAAAATGAACTCTCCCCTCTCTCTCTCTCTCTCTCTCTCTCTCTCTCTCTCGAGCTCCTGATGACTGATGAAAGAACCACTGCATTAAAGTAGCATCGGCATCTATGGGAACGAGCTTTAGGAGGATCGGAAAAATTAGAGGGCGCGCTGAAGTCTGCAATTATCAAACAGGGGAAAAAAAGATATGGAATGAGCAACCTCCCTCTGCCCCCAATTACAATGCAGCAAGTGAGGCTAATTACTGCGCCTTGATTATTTCTGATTTCTGGGTGAGGGAGACTCAGAGAGATCGGGTGTGAGTTCAGATAAGGCTAGTTCACACAGACTCAACATATACATAAATGAACGTGTGAAATATACATTCACAGGTACTGTATGGATCGAGGTTGATAACGCTGTAGAAATGTCATTATCTGTTTCTATCTTTAGAATATGCTGAGTGGATCACATCAGTCCGGTTCTGAAGTCTTTACACTGGCTTCCAGTCGACCAAAGAATTGATTTTAAAATACTACTGCTAGTTTTTAAATCACTAAATGGCTTAGGACCGAGGTGTATAAACGATCTCCTGCACAACTATGAACCCACCAAGGTGTCTCAGGTCCTCTGGGTCGGGTCTGCTCTCTGTTCCAAGAATAAGAACTAAAAGCAGCGGTTAGCTATTGCGCCCCGACAATCTGGAACAAACTGGCTGAATCGTGCACGTCCGCTCAAACACTTCCTATTTTCAAATCCAGACTAAAAACATATCTATTTGCCGCTGCTTTTAATTGAGCTGTTCATACTCACACTGCAGTATGCCTTTTATTCATGTTTCTGTACCTGCTGTGTTTATTTATTTATTTCTTATCTTTTTTTAAATGCCATCTAATAATGTGTTTATGCTGTATTTATTCTTAAAAGTCTTTTGTTTTTATTTTGTAAAGCACTTTGAATTGTCGCGTGCTGAAAGGTGCTATATAAATAAAATTGCCTTGCCTTGAAGGCAAGAGTTAATACAATATGTCAAAGCTTGAATACAGTAAATGGTTGAGGACTAAATGAGTTAAAAACTAAAATGCATTTCATCTGTACCATTATTTTCCTTTGTGATGTGTCTGTGTTTATTAAATCTCACCTATCTTTTTTTTCGACTGATGAAAGCCATGTTTTGGCACCAATCAGTAGTTAGGATTATTTTAAGGGCATTTTGTTAGTCTTATGAGTTTTTTAGTTTGTAATGGGGTTAGGGTTAGCGTTTCTAAATATTACATGAACTCTCTCCAATTCTACATGTCTTAGTAATAAATATTGAAAATACTTTTTGTTCAGTGTCTGGGAAACTATTCTAAAGCTTCAAATATCTTACCTATTATTTGTTTTTGCATTGGATTTAGGGTATTTGGTTAGTCCTAGGTGTTTTCTAAGTTTCTATTTATTGCATGAATCCCTCCAATTCTTGATGTGTTAGTAAGACATATTATAAATGCGCAATGTTAAGTCTCTGAGCAGCTATTCTTAAGCTTCAGATAGCTTACCGGGATGTCCCATTTCACTGTATCTCCATTAAGTCTTATGATTGTACTATTTGTATTGTATCATTTGCTTTATGGAGAGTATCCATCCTTTTGTGAATAGTTGGAATTAAAAACGTTCGAGTAGAAACATGCAGCTGATTCAGAACGTCTTATTGTTGGTGTTTCTGTGTCAGAGACAGAAGGAGAGGCACTTCCTGCTGCTGTGCGGCTGCTCGCCTTCAGGCTGGTCCCTGCAGGCCGGCGCTCAGCGGTGGGCCTCCCTCTCGGGCTCTGAGCGCGGGGATGTGCCCAGGGCCAGGACCAGCAGCACTCAATCACCCAGACAGCGACATCCTCTCGCCATCACCATCAGAGAGGCCCCCTTTGGGGTGGTGTGAGGGAGGGGTGGGGGGGGGAGATATTTATGAGTAGAGCGTTCACACACACGCCCAAGCGGCTGCGACTCCGCTGATATACTGTCGGCTGGACTGTGGGATGGAGCCATATAGTTCATCTCCTCCTCATTTTTAGCCCCTAACCAGACCCCTGTAAGTGCTCCTCGGAGCTTTACAGGTTGGGTCTGATGCGGAAAGCAGACAGCGAGCGCTGCACCGCATGTAAATCTAGCACTCCAAATGTTAATGTGGGGCTAGAGTTACAAGGTACTTATTGGATCACATTATAAGTGATTGCTTTGTTTGAAAATGTGAACCAAATGACCAAAATAAGTCGCATCAGGGGAAAACTATGCACGAACTGCAATATTTTTTTTGACAAAAGACACTATGAGTCAAGCCCTACATGATAAGCAGCATGTGTTTACCTAAGAGGTGTATTTTAATGCCTCTTTACCTTTGATTTCAGGGCAGAATAATTACAGAGGAAGCCATGTAAAACCCTGTGGCAGATTAGGGAAGTGAGTTGGAAATGGGTTCAAATTGTTGCTCTGAAGTAAAGAGGCTACTCGGCACCACAAGGGGTTTCTTTCCTCAGGCAGGCCGAGGGGATTAAAAGAAGCCATAAAAGGTCTCTGTAATGGCATCAGTGATGTCTCGCTGCCATTAAAAACGGTGAGAAAAACATCTGCTTTGCATTTTTCACTCCCCTGCTACTCATTTGTCTTTCAAACTGTCTCAGAGAGTGGCTTGGTTTCAATGTGCTCGTATATTTTTGTCAGGATAAGGTTATTTTACAGACTTCACGTGGTGAACGATAGCTTCAAATCAGGATCATATTTGGAAATACTAAAAGAACACAACTTGCAGGTCAGAAATATATTGAAACATTGACATTTGTACTTGTTTTGACCATAAGAATTGAAATGTATAACAACACAACAATATAACCTTAGAGAAGAGGAAGCCAAGCTATTTAGTATCACACATGTGTCCTCTGCTCAGAGATTTCATTCATAGGAAAACCTGCCTTTCATTACGGAAATTCAGGCAGTTTCCTAACCACCAACAATGAAACACATGAGCACATACTACAGTTTAAAAAGCAGAAATGAAATCTGAGCTAACTAGAAGAACTAATTAACCGAACAAGGTAAAAACAATAAAGCAGATTCAGGCAGTAATAGATTCACACTTTAAAGGTGGGGTAGGTAGGTTTGAGAAACCGGCTCGAGATACACTTTCTGTTATATTCCATGGAATTCTCTTAACATCCCGATAGCAATGAATATCTGAAGTGCTTTGACAAAAAATCCATAAAAAAAATTCATCTGTGGAAGCCGTGGCGCCGACCAATCATCTGAGCCGGCCCGGCTAAAATAACTGGACGGCCTACCTGCCTGTCATTCTTCCATCTGTGCACAAACTTATCTCGTGCCCTCATTGGTCATGTGCGTGTTCGTGTGTGTTGGAGGAGGGGCTCTGTGAGGAAGGGGCAGATTTTTTCCGGTTGTGTATTTTCAAATTCTAGCGCACTCGAGCTGGTTTCTCCAAAAGTACCTACCCCACCTTTAAGTATTAGCCTAAAGAACAGTACAGTTTACAGAGAAGAGATACAATCTGCTTATTTTACAACAATCACTATATGCTATTTTTAGTGTTTTAGTAACATTGTAATCCTGCTAGTCATCCCAAATACTTAGATATGTAACAGTAATCTGATTGAGTTTTGTCTTGTTACCGTAAGGGAGCACAGTTACCTTTTTTCCCGTATCCTGATAATCCAGTTACATGTAATCCGTTACTCCCCAGAGCTGTTACATGCTGGTTATTTTTGCTTCTATTAAGGCTAAAAAGACCGATTTTAAACCATCTGTATCCACACCCAGGTCATATTATATGTGCCATCTTAGAGCAAACATCTTGATTGCTTTATGGCTTGCCCCCTAACCATTAGCGGTGCACTGTGTCCTCCTTCAGTGGGCTTCTGGGATACCGAGGCCCCGCAGTAATCTTTTCTCTGCTAACCCTTTAATAAACCATAGCCTGCTTCATTAGCTTCTCCTCACACAGTGATTGATCGGTGCCAGTCAGAGAAACCCCATCCTCGCCCGGCCTATACCTCTCCTCCGCCAACTAAATAAGCCCCTTTTTTTTTTGTGTCAGCCAGCTACCAGCCATCACACTATTAAAGGAGAGTATTCAGCGTGAGCCAAAGAGGGAGTGGCATCAGCCGTGGATGGCAATGCAACAGTGTTCCTTTTGTTCAAGGGCTGGGTCAAAATCAATTTATAGGATGCACTATACTGGGCTCAGTATATCAGATTCTTATGGGTTGAGATTCTGAGTTGACACGTGAGTGGAAAAAAAAAAAAAGATTCAGTTAGATTTCAACAATGAGCTGTTCATATTACACGGACGAAAATACATTGAGAATGCAGCATGACTGAGGGAAAAAGTGGTGTGAATAAAGGTGCAGTTTACAGACAGGATGACTCATTATTTTGGCTTCTTGCTTAACAGGTCTCACATTACTATTAAATATGATTGACTGTGACACTGCATTACTCATTCCTAGTAGACATTTTTCAGTAAATATAGATCATGGATAATAAGATAAACCGGTATAAAAAGAGGTCATAAAAGGTCCTAAAATTACACATTAGAAAATGAATATATTATCTTAAGGTTAAGGTTAGTTAATGTATACAGCACATTTCAGACACAAAAGTGCTTTATTAGAGGTGAAACAGTTAAGTTAGTCACTTTCACAGCAACATTATAAACTCCCCTTGAATACTAATTCAGAGAGAAATTAACCATCTGATAAAAAAACTTGTTTATAAAGATTAATCGCAAACAAACACCGAGTTAAGATACTAACGTTGAATTCAACCAGAGGGGGGAAGAGGAAACAAGTGGGCTAACGATAAGTGTGCATAATGTAGCATTACTGTAATAAAGACATGTGATTTCACTACGCTCCATTAGTAGCTGGACTCTTTTCTCTCTAGTAATACCTACAGTGTGTGAAGTGTGTGTGCAGTGTGATCCCTCACTGCTGAGCAGGAATAGAGATACAGAGGGGAGAGGTGCGAGATGCTGCTCAGCTGCAGTGATAAAGTCAGTAATATCGCTATCTCGCCCTCCTCTCCCAAGAATTGCTATAAACCTATTTCGAAAATTGCACCCATATATTCAGGGCAGACAGTTAGCCCGTCCCGGTGACAGCGCAAACTTTTAGGCTGAATTATGCCACTGTCATTCAGAGGGGTTTATCAAGGAGGGTCAATAACTCACAGACCCAAATCTGGAAGAGGCCGGCCCTGAGACTCTCCTCTCCTCTCCTCTCTCTTCTCTCCTCTCCTCTCTCCTCTCTCCTCTCTCACTGAGCCTCCTGCTCCTGTGTCAGGACGCAAGATGGTGCCCAGTCACACTGCTGCATGGAAACACTGCGAGCCGGCAACCCAAGTGCTAACAGACACAGAAACACACTGTGGGAGGCTGGAGGCGTCACCAAACTGCAATATATAATATATATATATAATATATATGCCTTTAATAACTCTGCAATATATACCTGGCGGCTGAATCCTCAGAACTGTTACAGGATGTGTATTTTGTAAATTGTTTATGCATGCTTCTTAGGTAACATCAAGCTGTCTATTGCTCTTTTCTGCTGTGACAATGTACATGTCCCCTCTGTGGGACTGATAAAGGTATTCTGATTCTGAAACTAACCAAACAAGGACGTAAAAACGGCAATTTAATTAATATGGGAAACTACATCAGACACGTTATAATGTATATATTCTATTTGTAAAGTTATTTAGGAGTACAATAGTCTATTCTGGTGTTTTCTAACTTATTCTGTATTTTTTTTGTTTGTGTACTATACTGTAGATGCTCTGTAGATTTATATATTTTCATATTATAATATGTATATCTGTATATTTACGGTTTGTTTGTGTGCGATGTCTGTTTTACACGCTGCTTTAAAAAATCAATACATTATATCTAATCTAATCAAATCTAATGAAATTGCAGTTTGCATTAATCATGAATTACCTGGATATTCTCTAGATTAACGCTTTTTAAAAATATGATTATCAGTGTAATTAAAGTTAGTTCTCAAAGTGTACATGTTCATGTTTTTTTTTTTTAAACACAACCAACAACAAAACGTTTAAGTTAAATATAATATATGATAAAAAAGTTGCAAATTGTGATTTTTAACTGTTTTGCCAATAATCTTTTATCAACAATATTGCCAATTAATGTATACATTACTTTAGTTGTTCTGCTCTTTATTACACGCAGTATTCTTTGAAATAAAATGTATAAAATACTAAATGCACAAAAGAACAACAATCCATAATTATGCTGTTTTGACATAAAATACGTTCTGTATGTGTCTTTCTTGACTGACCCTAATGACCACTATGATTAATTGATGATGCAGACAAATACTTATCTGAGTTCTTGAGTTTTCATCACGTTTACCACAAACCTAGACTCAAAAAGACATGACGCCATTTTGTCCCATCTTAGGCTCAAAACCCATTTCCCCCTGACACTTATCTGCAATTAGCCATGTTAGATGTTTTGTCATGTGCAAACACTTAGCAGAATTTGACATTCATTTGATTCTAATGGGCTTTTCAGTGGGGGTTATGCCTGTAGGACGTTACAGAGCGAATGCATGACTGTTCACCGAAAAACATTTGTCACTTGAGGACAGAGTAAATTGGCATCATTTATTGTTGAAGGAGACACTTTGTATTTCCTTCAGTAGGTCAGACACTATTTAAGCTTTCCTTTAAGTTAGCATCTTTTCAGGGAGACTTTTGTCTGAGGGGTGATATCACCTGCAGCTGTTTACAATTAGCTGAATTGTTCCCCGCAGCAGTGCTTAAGTTTAACTCACCCTCTTTAAAATCAGTATTTTCCAGATGGCCGTACATCGAAGCAACTTTTTAAACGAGCCTAAAGCGACTCAACCTGCACAGCCCATAATAAAAACATTAATTTCAAAACAGCATGGTGGAAAAAGTTGTTGAAACTTGAAACAGTTTAAGGGATTATTCTTTGTTTAAAAAGCTCTACGTCAACTGTATTCATTTTCAGATTGCATTTGTAAACGCACAGGTGACACCATGTGCACCAGAATAGGACCTAAGAGAGAGTCACTGGGCTGATGAACACAAACTACTTTTCTGTGCCGGGCAGCAGGAAAAGTGTGTTTGGGTCAGAGTGATACATCGCCCCCACACACTCTCTGTGTAGCGTTAAAGCTGTACTGAAAAAGAAGGAGGTCTATCAGACACCCACAGCCACCAGCTACTTTGCAGGCCGCTGCTGACAGACAGTTGCACTCGTATCCACACACTTATTGTACTGAAGGATAATTCTCTTATCAAGTGTGTCCCAGTTTTGGAGCTCAACAATACAGACTAAGTTCTGAGCTCTTTAAATCCACTGGTGAAGGCTATCAAGTGCCATTTTTGAGAGGGAGCTGTCACACTGACAACACAAGAGAAAAACAGTGGAGAGAGTATCTTATGTAGTTTTCAGATTTTAACCTAGATTTGGAAATCATACGAATTTCATACATAGATTTTTAAAATACCTTAATTCAGGGTTCATTTCGTTTTGTATACGTTATACTGTCTGTACATATTAGCTTCTATCTTTGCTTATGTTCGTACTTTTGTGTATTAGTGGGTTTGTCTATAAGGGCTTTTTAGTGTGCATATGTGCTGCAATCGCAATCAATTGTGCTTATATGTTTAAATTCTGCTTATGTGCTCTTTTATGTGTTCTATTAATGCCATCAACTTGCCAGGGACTGCATTCCAAACCGATCATTATTCATGACGCACCATTCCTGGTTTATACTTACAGTACAGTATCTAGAACACATCAAGTAACTGTTGTGGGGTATTTAGAATTAAACTATATTGGTATTTGCTTATCTGAGAAGGGACAATGCACATCGTGAGCCCATCATGTTAATGTGCCAGATTTAGCCATAGAGGCTTATTTTCATCTGCTCACAAAGCAAAGAGTTAGTCTCGCTGCTAAATGAAACGGTTTGCTGGCGAGAGTGAAATAAAGACTATAAAAGTGTCTAGTTTTCTACTGTACATGAATGTTCACATTTTTTAAGATAACTACATTTGTAACTGATCAAACAAAGGGTTTTATTGAGTTGTCCATATCAACATTGTTGTTTAAGATTTGTACCTTTCATTTTGTAAACTAATTCATGGATAGTTTTGTAATAACTGATCGTATGCTTCATTTCTAAAGAGTAACTTTAACTGTTACCATACTGTAAGTATAAACCATGAATGGTGTGTCCTGAATAAAGATCAGTGTATACACTGTGTGTGTACGCCTGTAGGGCAGGAGTGCATTCCAGCGAGTGAAGCGACGCCACTCTATATCCCGCCAGAGGTGGAGATGATCCTCTCACAGTGGGGCCTTTCCTTTGTGTACACGTGTGTTTAGTGTTGTCCCGGCAACTGCAAGCCCGCTCCCTCATTGGGCCGGGCCACCCCGCCCTGAGCAGGATCTGCTAGCGGAGCTAATAGTCTACCTGAGGTTTAGCTAAGCAGGCACATGTGTGTGTTGAGTATATGTGGCATCATCAAAGCATGCAAATAATTACAGAGTCGGGTTATTACTGTATGTGGTTGTTATTTTCATTATCATTCATTTCCCTTCTCGGAAAGAGTAAATACCCACCCACCAGCTTAATCACAGGTTTATTTCAAACCAATGCAGTTATCTCCATGATATGATCAAGCCCTCGTCACTTGACGATGGATGAGGTATTTGTTTTACGAGAAGCAGACCTTTATGTAGAGACAGAGGAAATAGTCTGTGTGAGAAGACAATACGGAGTAAATTTACAAAGAGAAACTAAAAGATGTATATTCTCCATTATGCAATGCTCACAGAGATTGTGACACTAATGAACTGTATCTTTACAATAATAACCCTAGGCCTCTCTTTCTCTCTTTGACACGGCATGATAGTAATATCATGCAACTGGTCATGGCCAAATGGGAACGTGTTTGCAGGACTTTGCAGATTTACGTTGCATTGAAATGCAGGCAACCTTGGCAGGAAATAAGAGATGGGAAAAAAGCCAGCCTTTCATCATTTTCCCCAAATCAGTGGAGGAAATGAATATGGATGCCCTCAGGCGTGAGGGGAAGGAAATACAGGGGCTGATGAGGTCCCTAAAGGATGCGTCTGGACAGTGCCGGAACTTTTCAGCTGGGTCGCTGCCAGGGTGTAAGGGCCGCCGTGGAGCATGTAGGAAACACATGCAGACATAAAGACACACACACACACACACACACACACACACACACACACACACACACACACACACACACACACACACACACACACACACACACACACACACACACACACACACACACACACACACACACACACACACACACACACACACACACACACACACACACACAATGTATACATCACTTCAGGGGACATTACATTGACTTACATGCATTTCCTGGAGACTTATCCTAACCTTAACCAACACATGCCTTACCCTAATCCTAACCAAGTGACTAATCCTAACCATGAATGATTCCCCTTATGGGGACCTCCAATTTGTCCCCATAAGGGAAGCGAGTCCCCACACGTGACTGTGTAAACAGATTTAGGTCCCTACAAGTATAGTAATGCTTGGCCACACACACACACACACACACACACACACACACACACACACACACACACACACACACACACACACACACACACACACACACACACACACACACACACACACACACACACACACACACACACACACACACACACACACACACACACACACACAACAACAAATTGAAAGGGTGAATAAACACACAAGCATGTTCACATAGGCGCTGATTTGTTAGAGGGCTTTAACCCCTCTCTTTCTGCTTACAGTATTTTGATAAAGAGATGAAAAATGTCAGGAAGCAGGGACTTAAAGTGGACATATTATATTTATTTTAAGGTTGTAAAACAGGGATTTTAACCTTTGCAGACCATTTACATGCAAACAGACTACAGGAAAGAGAGGACTCCAAAAAAAGCATAATTGGGCCTCTTTCAAATTAAAAGACTAAAAGAGAATGAAAGTTGTTCCTAAACTGAGCGGATACACTTTGTTTAAAAGAGGAAAGTCTCGAAGTTGCACCTGGTTTTAATTCTAAACAGGACAACTAATAGAAACGTCATGAGCTGGAAATGCCAAAACAGAAACTCCTTCTACAATATCCTCAATCCCAAATCCTAGAACAAAGACATGTTATCACACTCTGCAAGTAGTCTTTTGGCATCAATGGGTGCTGCTTGCCTTACTTAAGAAAAAATAAATCTGGACACTAAACCAGCATCCCAGGATGAACCGTGAGGCCGGAGAATCAGAGTGTGAGGAAGCTGGGTGCTACAGATCCACAACATGAACAACTAATTCAGAGGGGGAGAGGAATTCCTGGTTAGGGATTAAGGCAGGCTTCAAAGGAAGCTATTCAAGGCTGAGAGAAGAGCAGTGGCTCTGAATAGAAAGAAACAAACCACATTCCTAACAGCGGAAGTGCATATCATGACAAGTGGATTGTGATACGACTGTTTTGCATTGTTAAGGGTGCAGATTTAATGAGGTCAACTGCCCCATTATCCTGTTGTTAGAGACCATGAGTGGGATTATAAATAATTTGGTGCAATGTTCAGGGTTTCAGCCAGATATTAAATAAAGCTGTTAGCAGACTTCTTATTTTAGGTTTCATAACAACATGTATTTAATAAGTGGGTCAAACTATGAACTGAAGCTGATTGCTGTTGATCTAATAAACATGCATGAGTGTACGATAAGCAAAAGACAGTTTGTTAGCGAGTGGAAAAAAGATCAGCTCGATGAAAATCTAGCATTATCTAAACTAATCTTACATTTCTCTATATCTGTACAGTAGCTACAGATTAATTTGTATTTAAAGAACTGTAAGCTAAATGGTAATACAAATATTGTACTTATATTTCTCATACATTGGATTTAACATTTGAAATATAATCAAAACAAAACTAGAAGTATACATATATTTAATATAGCTTATATCATATCAATTCTAGGCCGATTTGAATCTCACTCAGACAATCATAGTTTAAAAACTGAATGATGCTAACTTAGACTTAAAGGTAGTGTAAGATAATGTTGAAAATACAAACTTCCTTTCAGATTTTTAAAAGCTGGAATGATATGTGATGTTTTTGTGATACATAATAATCTGGTATTAAACATTGTCAATCCAACCTTTCCCTCTAATCTAAACTAGGCTGCTACACTCATGTGAAATCCACCTCTTTAATAGTGATGATTGAGCAGTCTTTCCAGATCCATCGCTGAGCAGCCGCTGCACCACTGTCCTGCACGGGTCACTCAGAGTTAAAGTCAGGGCCTTTGGCAAAAGCAATAATCTGTTTGTGACCTCTGTTACATTTTAGGCATGAGTGGGCCCGGGGCGACAGTTACCAAGGGATACACTTTACCAGTGCAGAGAGGACATGTCAGTCAAACCCAGCATGAGTGAGACAGACAGCGAGAGACGCAGGTATACAGTCAGATAGAATAAAAGCTTAATATAACAAGAACTCGTTTTGACAGAAGGACAAATGGCCACACAGAGAATAACAGCTATGCAAAAATTCAATAAGGAATTCAATAAGGGTCCTATGTGTCAATTTTATGGTAGAGTTTAAAGTTTGACGCAGTTGACAGCTGAGTAGCCCCAGGTGTGTCGGGTCTGACTAAAAGTTTGGAGATCTGGAAATAATCTGACAAATGTTTCAAGCTTTTTGGAGACTTTCTACGAGCGCCGTGAGTACAATGAGACAGGAGAAGACGGACAGCGAGAGGCGACTGCACCGGACCAAATGTCTTTAGGGTTCCCAATAGACTCTGTTTCACCGGACTGAATAGCTTTGCTGACTGCCACAACACTGACCTCCCACTGACACAGAGAAAATGACCACTTTCTACAACTTTGAAATGGCCTGGTGGGGGGGCGAGGGAGCACGAGATACCGAGTACTGAAAATACAACAGACAATTGCTGACTCGATGTTTGTCAGGATATGGGGAAGAGGAAAATGTGTCCTTGACAACTTAAACGGTTTTGGATTTAACACGACTTATTTTGACAGTTAGTTCTATATCAATGACTCTTTCCCCCCCCCCCCCCCCCCGCACACACTTCAGGACTAAAACATATTCTTCAAAGGGAAACGTGACGTATTGAAAACAAGCTTCACAAATAAAACGTATGAGAGGAGTAACCTTGTCACAACTGATGTGCTCTGGTGAGGATGACCAGGTGCCACCGGGCTTCCTGGGACCTGCACACCGGTATTACTGATATCAGCCTAATGAAAAACAGCAACAGCACAACACCATTATTTTCTACAATCCCTGAGGAGCAATGCAGGCCAATTAGATCATCCAGCTGATCCATCTACACACATACCTCACGCACTAAAGGCCATAACATATGACTGAAACACATCATACTATTATAGTTTGCTTTTAGAGGCCTCCCCGTCACTCAGTTCATCTTAAGAATGCTGCTCTGGTTTACAAGTAACAGCTGAAAAGCAAGCCGAGAAACACTGTCCCATCTTGATAGGCAGGATGACTTATGGCTGGCCTGGCTAGCAACCCCCTTGAATGTCTGGCTTGAGATATATGACGAAGAGTCCAACGTGGGAGGACGTGGAGTCCGTGAAATTCTTGTAAAAGAGGGGGAAGATGATGAATCTGCATCTGCTCTGAACAGTACGGCAACCATACTGCAGTTATCATCAGTGAGGTCATGGGTTATGCGTTTGGTAGACATACGTAACCTTGAAAACATGGAAAAATCCCAATCCTTGTTTGGTTTTATTGAAGCTAAAGGCAATATGTTGGCTGTGTTGCTAGGAGGTTGTTGCCAGCTGGACGTAGTATACACTGGTGTCAAGTAACTAAGTTAATTTACTCAAGTACTGTACTCAAGCACAATTTTGAGGGACTTCTACTTAACTTGAGTATTTCAGTTTTTTGCTACTTTGTACTTCTACCCCACTACAATTCAGAAGCAAATTGTGTACCTTTATACGACTACATTAATGTAATACCTTTAGTTACTTTGCAGATTTGGTTTAATGATATGAAATATGAACACCACTTAAATAAGACTTGAGTTACACCTGGAGTTAAATGTATAACTTCATACTTAGTAACATTTTGAATTCAGGATATTTACTGTATTCCCACACTACTTTAACTTAAGTACAGGATACTTCTCTCACCTCTGGTACTACTGAAAGACTTCTCAGCGTCATGAAATCTGGGTGACGATGTCTTTTACCCACACCCACGTTGTGTGACGTGTCAGCGCAGTTCCTTTGGCATCATGTTTGCTCTCAGGCAGACACAGTTGGACCATAATTAGACATGCTGCTTCCTGTACAAAGACCTCCCTGTGTAATATTAATCATGTGGGGATAAAACTGTAAATCCATCCACTGCGGAAATCCCCCCCCACTTCTTTCATGTACTCTTAAAACGGAGAATCGGGGCTCTTCTGTTATGGTGCAGAGCGAGAAGAAACACAGGCCTTGAAATCTGCAAGTGATAAGGATTTTTTAATGCTGTGTTTTTCTTTGTAGCCCTCCAGAGAAAAACCAAAACCAGATCATTGTGATAAGTTGAGTTTCTGCCACATGACCTAATCTCCTCTGTGTGGGACTAGGTTTCTATGACAATGCAGAACAATATTGTGAGTAGATTTTTTGATGGGGTATTTAGTGAAATTAGTTCATCTTCATGGAGTATCATCGCATATAAAAAGCTGCAGAATAATATTTTGAGTTTCCACATATTCATTTTCTTCTCTAAGTGACACCATTCGTCATGCACCTCGTTACAAAGACATTTCGAATTCCAATTTTCCTCTAATTTCAAACTGAAATAATACAAGATGCACATTTTTCACCTGCCTGACACCGATTGACTTTGGCTCTGAATAAAACACAAAGAAAAGTTCATAAGCATTTTTTTTTAGATGAAGTCTATTCTTAGGTGTTATCAAAATCAAACAAATGATAATATATATATAAAAAAAACGTTTTAACTGAGTTTGAAAAGTTGTTTATCTCACACACACCTTTGCAGCAGACTAACTCGTAGCACGACTAAGAAGACTGATCATTTAAAGTAGCAGGTAAGTGCATTCAGACTGAGCCATAGGCTGCAGCACCGACATGTTGTGCGCTTCTCCTTAATCAAGTTGTAAGTACACCAGAATTATTCTACATTCATCACGGACACCTAAGCTGTCACTGCTGTTTAATGAGTATCAATTAAGCTGTTTCAACAGACTAGCTCAGCACATACTGCGGAGACAAACAGGCAGGAGCAGCCCTGAGGAGCAGCCTCTCTACACAGCGCTCGCTCTGAGGTTTAGGTACAGGATTAGGGCTGGAAGAAAGCAAATGTTGGGCGTTTTCTATTTAGAAGACAATCAAATAACACCCAGTGACTTTCAGTTCAGAACAAATTCATTTAAGGCTTTGAAACTTTTATTTGTATGCTTAAAAAAAACATTTCGTTTTTTTGTGTGGTTTTTTCAAATCATTTCTTTTTTTGGTACTTATTATCTAAATGGGTTTATCTCATCTTTTTTCTAGCTTTCTCCATGTGTAACCCTAAAATAGTCTGTTCCCGCTACACTACTGTGAGATTTCAGGCTGAATTATATTTGACAAACTAGGAAATATATTTATATGTAGGGCTTAGATACAGTATATGTACTTTAAATTAAATGAATGTAACAATAATAATAATACATTTAAATGTCTCTTTGCAAATGTGTTGCAACTGCAATTTCATAATATTTTAAAATAGATTACTGGGAGGCGTGTGGCGCAGTGGGCTGTGCGTTGGTGGGATCAGGGTTCAAACCCCACGTGCAAACCCCACTGCAGTCAGCGTGTCGTTGTGTCACTGAGACACTTCACCCCAAATTGCTTCTGTGGGGATTGCCCACAGTGTTGAGTATGTAAGTGGCTTTGGATAAAAGCATCTAACAAGTAACATGTAATGTAATGTAATAATAAGATGTCTCTTATTCACAACCACATTTACTGCATTAAAAGCTTCTCAGTAATTATAAAAATAAAAATAAAGGTTATCCAGTAAACAATATTGTCAATGTTGATTTCCTGTCAATATTTTGGCTCCAGACATCATCCAAATGGCACCCTGGTGGTGTCAGGGGCCGGGTGTTAATGTGTCTAATAGGGTGCGTGAGCCGCTAGACCCCCCACCATGAGAAAAAACAAACTCTTTATTCTTGTCACTGTCTATTCAGTTTGACATTAAAACTTGTTTGCTGCTCATGAAAAATTATCAAATGAGCCATTCAATATTTGAAAGCTTCGCTAATTAGAAAGCTTAGAGTTTCTATCGCCCCCAAATCAGTGTTTGTATTGAGAGAAGAGTTTGTTAGATAACACAGGAAACATTAACAATACATGGAGCAATTATCCAGCTAACAGAGCTGGATGGGCTCCAATGCAAAGTGTAATCGTTCAAAGGGTTAAAACAATTATATGTAAGCAACATGTAAATAAACAAACAAATGTGGTTGAATGTAGTTTAACCATCTGATATTTATAGTAAGTAAAGGTTACCCACGACTACATTTTGGCTTTTTCCAATAATCGCAATAGGCAAACATAACTGACTGCTTTGGTTTGGTGAATCATCAAAACATTTTTATATTATGTTTCATGTTAAATGGGTATAACTCACTCAAACGCACCAGAATTAAAGGTATTTAGATAGAGGGAATTACGGGGCTGTAAAATACCTTAAAATGTGATTAATTCTGTTTATTTTCAGGCACCGTGTAATTTAGGGAATACATTATTTTGCTTTGTCTGGCTGATTAACTGATTGTTTGCCAAAGCCATTTAAAAACAACCGACAATAGCTCATTACAAATCAGTACATTCTTGATTGGCTGTAATAACAGGCGCATGTTTTAGATTCGTTCTTCCTTTACTAGACTTAATTGTGCAAAGTGTGAAAGCCTCCGTTTGACCCGCGAAGAGAGACAGAAGATCAAAGGGCAGGGAGGTCAGCCGAGCCGGTGAAACATTGACTTGATTCGTCAAATTAGGTTCTATGTAATTGCACCGCATGACGACTCATAAAACACGTCGGCCATAAAGCTGTCAGGAAGCCATCAGCCTCGCGCTAAATGAAGTTACAAAAGGTGCAAGGTTCACAACTTCATGCAGTGCTACAGTTAAGTGTCCAGAAGCACTTCCTCCGGTCATGACCTCGCTCTGCGGTAACCACGCCGATCAGAAAACTGAGCAGGGTGCTACATCTTATTTTGAGGTTTGATTATATTTAAATAAAAGTGGGTTTTTATTCCTATCATATATTCCTTTGTTTAGGTTATGTGTGTATTTGAAAGAGTGATAGCCACTCAGATTAGATTAGATAATCCCAAATTCAGACTTTTTTGTCACAGCAGCTTTGATTAGGTAATGTAAATTAGTGTTAACTCACTTTGTCATTAAATTCGATTTTTTTTTTTTAAACCAATAGTCGTTTTTTTTCCAGATTTGACTTATCAGCTTAGAGGGCAAGTCAAAATGGTGTGTATTTAATTATTAAATTATTTATATGTTATTATATATTTAGTTAAAATAAGTACAAATAATACTGCACACACAAAAAAAATGATATATCCATTTTAAAAGTGTGCAAAGTAGTAAATATTTGCACACGTTTCATATCATTTTTTATATATTTTGGGGAAAGTATTTTATATAATTGTTAGTATTTAAAGCCTGCAGTTACTAACACTAGCAATGCTTCTGAAATTGTCCTTTATCAGTGATGCAATCTCAACTCCATCAGCTGTTCGCACCTTAATAGAGCCTTAAAACACACGTTTCCACAACACCTGAATGTATATCTAACAGACTGACCTCTCGGAGCGTTGCAGAGCGTGCAGTGTGAAGGCGGTTTACCTTTGTAATTGTTACAGATCACACCATTAGCACAATATTGCCATAGCTCCTGCTCTTGCAGTCAGTAGCAGCTGAGGGTTAATTTGCATAATAAATCTTAATTGAAGCTCATTAAGGATTAGATAAGAAGCAAATCAGGTACACCGCGGATAACTTAAGATTAATGTTTTCTGATTTTTGCCGCTTGCATACTGAAGTGGAACGCCACATTAATTCATTAAGAGGTATTTCGCATCATTGTGCGGTGTATTAAACGTTTGAAATCCAACAAGATGGTCCTTACTAGAGCTGGTTTACACATCTAACATCTGAGTCGAGCACTTTTTAAAGGACTCTGCATATGATATGGCAACCTCATACAAACACATCTCCGGTTAGTTTAACCTGATCCGGCTGTGATTGTTTTCAAAAGACCCCCAAACCATATGGCCAACATGTACGCCCTCTGACTGACTCTACATGTAGGTCAAAAACTACAAGATGGATGTCCTCACTTAAATCTTGCTGAATTGAAAAAGAGATGACGTGCTCTTGACAAAAGTGAATCTGATATGAGTTACAAAGACATAAACCATGGGGGGATTGTCAATCATTACAATAATGCAAAGCACATGTGGTGCAGTGTGCTATACCGTAAAGGAAATAAAGCATACCTCCTCTGTGTAATCAATAGCAGGCCCACAATGCTACTGTATTAACTGTAAGCTCGCCTTGCATTCTCATCCTCTAAATCCCCATAAATGAACAACCAAAGCCATAAAGTCTTGTTTCCTCTGTAAATCATTATATCTGTGGGGACCTGGACAAAATACCATAACATAATTTCTTTTGTACTTGGGATGTCTGGCAGAAATAATGAGTTTTAGCCCGCTCGCAATAAACTCTCCCAATATTCTAGTTATTGTCAGACTTAATGAGTAAAAAAAAAAACAAGAATCATAACAAGAAATAGTCTCTTTTTCTGCAGTGATGATCGCATGGAAACATTATCCACATGAATCACCCCAACGGCATATCAAATTGTGTCATTTGCCTGGAAACTAGTGCAGGTCTCAGAGGGAAGGCAAGGTGAATGAGCAGTTGCTGTAGAGAGGTGCAACACTGCACAGGCACTTGCTTTGAGACCAATCATAACAGGCTGTTTTTTCCACACAGGAGAGCGCACAGCGGAGGAGAGAGATCACTGTGCTGGAGGGCACAGGAGTCTTGGTTCTTATCACCTAGACAGTGCACCACCCTGTCTGCTCGCACACAAACAAAAGCCTTCGCAAACTATTAGCTATCTACACCTGTCACCTAAGTGGCGTGCAGCAGAGGAGCCGGGGTGAGATCACGCTAAAACCGAACCACCTGACTTTATAAGGTCTTTTTTCATAGTAGGAATATACAACATGGAAAACTAGCTGATGAGGAGGAAGATATTAAAAGGTATCTCTATGGGGAGCAAGTTAGAAAATTGCAAGCGTTGCAACAAAGTGCGAGTAGGGTTTGGTTTGCAAATTGTGGAGTTCATCAAAACTACACATTCGCCTTGTTGACCAGAGATACTGTGTATTGTTAAATATAAAGATGGAATCCCCACTGATGATAAGCTGGTAACTATTTTCAAGGCCGTGTTTGCCATGCTAGAGTCAAACAATCTAACAAAGCACAGTAACTAATATGAAGTGAGGCTTTTCTCATGTCATTGTAGGGATTCAGATTTTTTGAATACTCGCGCATTACTATTTCAGCCTTGAACAATACACAGCAGAGCTCTACAGCAGTATCAAGTAGCAAAAATGATTGTGTTGAAAACATTCATTTAGCTACAATAAACACTTTTCCAAGGCCAAGAAGCATTGCCTCCTTGTTTCATATTGTTTTTTCTCTCCGTAGAAAAAGTGAGAGTCTGTTCATCACTTTCTCACAATTTTACATGAGTGAAAAGCTAAAAAAAAAAATGATTATGAAAGTGAGTATTCTTATGTTATAATTGGTATTTTGAGTCTTTTGGAGAACCAAACCTATGGGGATGATGGTACTTTAAATATTTGGTAGCCTTAAAAGTGCATGCGGCCCCAGCTTGGCCCCCCCCTTTTTTAATATTCTTTGACCGCCTCGGTTCCGATTGGTCATTTTCATAATTCAATCGTTAACTTCATTAAGATTCTGCAGCCAATGGGCACTCATGTTTCCTGCAGTTAATGAAATTGTGAAATACACGGGAAAAGCATAATGGTAACAATATGAGCTGTCAAGCACATGATTACAAATATGATATAAACAAAATCATCATCATCTTTCTAATATAATTACCAGAGATTAAATAAGGCTTTGAAATCTATAAACACCATGCAACCACACACACACACACACACACACACACACACACACACACACACACACACA
>NC_136902.1:9408188-9469757 GCF_949606895.1 Notothenia rossii
ACAGGAGAGAGCTCTCCTCCACCTTGTTGTAGAAACATCTTCTTCTTATATCCGTTAGCGCAGCTAGCACCAGATGCTAATAACAACAGCGCCCGCACCTCGCTCGCTTCCACGCTCACTCGCACTTTGGCTGTGAGCTGCGGGCGCCTGATAAGCCAACATCCCCCACTTTCATCACTTACAGCGCCCATCGTACAGGGCAAATGAAACGTGTAACCGGGGTGAAAAGGGTGTTACATTTACTTAATTTAGTGGGAATGCTGATACAGCATTCCAACTATCTGTTATGCTACGCACAAAATTCTTTATTATTCCGCCGGGTTATTTTGCACCTCTTCTTCTCCCACATTCCAAATCGCAGAAACTCTGTTCAAACATCAAAACGTTCAGCTCGGTCGGGAATCGATGGCTATTACTTTTCTTATTCATAACTTTCATAATTCCAGAGATACATCCCATAATTCATCACATTTTTAACATGGAAGTCAATGGAGAAACTCTTCAGACTACAATCTTCATGCAAATCCAACTGCTAACTGCTCCTTCATACTTTCACTCAGAAACCTCATTCGAACTTTAAAATGTTACACATCTTTCTGACATTATTCGTGTAACACAACTTTTAAATCTGATTCTTACTTTTAGAGATATTAAACATTGTTCAGACTTTGGTAAAGAGCCTTCTTCAGATTTTAGAGTACGTGATGTCACAGCTAGTGAGTGGAGGACAGATATCATTTTGCCTTCATACTTTCTTTTAAACCTGCCATAATTCCCAAACCCTACATTCCTGAGACATCATTTTTCATGAGAAACGTAGGAAAACATCTCGTAGCTTGAAAACAATTATAAAATGAAGCAAAAATAATTAAACAAAAGGTCTCTTGAGGGCATGAAGTGACAAACACTTTCAACATGTCTCCATGAAACCCCATGCTCAAGGTCCTTGAGATGCTTCACGCTTTGAAATTTCACCGATATCTGTTACGGTTCTTTAACAAAACGTTCACATGTAAGAGGTTTATCTCTCATCCAGAACAATGGAAATGCTCTCCTCTCACTGATTACTGCACAACCTTTGATCTCTGGACACGTCGTTAGCTCAAATATATGACATGCTCAGAGCAGCAGATTTCAGATAATGGTTAACGGTCCTGTCCTCAAAAGCTCTCAGCAGTTATGGGGTGTCATCATATGCCGTTTCCATGGAAACGCATCCCTCGCCATAAAAGACGATGTTGCTATACATTAACTCCTATGAAAATGTTCAAAAAGTGCTCAAACTTCACATGTGTGCTAACAGTCCAGCCGTGAAGAAATCTACGGGACAGTTTTGAGATTTCTTCAAATGCCATTGCCATGGCAACCCAATGCTCGCCATGAAAACACGGTTTTCTCCTAACTTCAGTGAAAATGCTCCAAACGGCCCAAAACTTCACAGGTTTGGTAACGATGCAGCCATCAACGCATCTAAGAGTATTATGGGATGTCATCAAATGCCGTTGGCATGGCGACAGATCATTCACCATCAAGTTAAGGCCCTGACACACCAAGCAGTCACCAGAGAACTCGCCGACTGTTGCGTCGCCGTGTTCTCCTGCTTCTCGGCCACGTGTCGCACTGGAACACACCACAAAGACTTCAGCCGAGCACGTACGAACTGCGCATGCGTGAGTGGCAATAACTCTCCTTACCAGCAGGTGACGGTAGTGTGTATTTGTCATTCAAAAGAGGCAACAACCGGAAGACAGAGAAGAAGAACAGACTGCGTGATATAAATAAACAACAAGTAGCGTGTGTGTTCCATTTTCACTCTCGTCCATCGAAAACATGTTTCGTGCGGTACTGGAGCTATCAGCCATTGGAGTGTTGCTTGTGGAAGACATTCTCAAGTAACCGTTTCACTTCTCATGCACTGATTCGCTAGCTGAATAGCCAATCAGAGTGATTTCTTTGTCCGACTGCCATGAAAGGCCAAATAAGGCGCGTCACGGCTGACGGTGCAGGACACACCAAATTGAGTTTGGGTGACAGGGCACGCTTCGTCGTCCTACTAACAAAAACGGACGATTTCGGCCTGGTGTGTCAGGGCCTTAAGTTCAAAGGTTTGCAGTTCAACTATTCTGCTGCTTTTCCAAGCCTTTTTACTTTCTTCTCTTCCCTCTTCACACATTCAAGCCCCCAGTGTTCACGTATCGTTTCAATCTAAATTCTTCACTTTCTTCTTACACATTACATTTCAGCGTAGCAGTTTAGCGTTAGCTTTTCAGCATAAAGCATTCCCAATAGCAATTTCTTCAGGAATTGCATTCTCTAGTTTTGTATGTTGTTACATCAAGGCCGAAAATTAGGATGAGCAACCACGGTCAAAAATGTTTTTTTCCCTCCCAGAGCTACCAGCGCAGCCCCCCCCCCCCAGATCTGGCGCCCTAGGCGACTGCCAAAAACCGGCCCTGATTAGACCAGGTAATATTTTCCTTTTCTGCAAAATTATATTCATAAAAGTAAGTAAGTAGGTACTTTTGTAGGTATTTTTAGAGACATACTTTACTTCAGTTACACTGAATGGGACTTTAGATATGACAGTGCAAGAGCTGAAATTGATGAAAAGTAGTACAAATAATTCTGTAACATTCATTGTTCCTAAAGTATATTTTTCACACTTTAGTGTAATTAGTATTTCACTATAGTTCTTATTACGCTCCACCTTCTTACTTTCCTATGCTGGCCCCAATCAAGCCTCTCTTTCTCTCTAAAAGCTGCTCATGATGACCTAATCAAATATGAAGTTGAGGTGATGGATGACTTCATTTCAGAGAGACAACACCCCTCAGAGATCCAGGCTCGTCCCGCATTACAAATGGCTTCCTGATAATATTCCATCACCCTATTTTGTGTCTGTCACTCATTTTGCCAATGATACCAGAGACCTCCCGTGAACTTCACCTGAACCTGTGCGATCAATCATGGCGCGGATCAAGCTTGAGCCATACCTGTCTGACAGCTCTTAACACCCTGTGTGTACACAAAGCATGTGTGTGTGGTGACAGACGTTACACCAACACCACCACCACCAGCTCTGCTTATCTCCCCCTGAATGGCCTCGCTCCACTCGCTGTGTCCTTACGTCATCTGCATCGCCCACACCTTTTTTTTACCAAGCTGCTTCTGAACAAACTTTCTGATCAACACTTGAATGTCAAACTTTTTGCTTATCATTCATGTGTCAGTGGCGGATCCAGGTGCAGATGGTGGAATTTGTCATCCCTTACGTCTTGATGAGCTTTTTCCTCCCTCACATGGTTGCAACTTTCATACCTGGCTGCTTGAGGATTTTCCGGCATACAATTTCAACAGATTTCACTTGAGTGTGATACTCCACTGTAACAAAATGTGACAAACATATATCTTGTTAGTGTTTTTTTTTTTTTTAAAGAGACACCTGTAGCTATCTTTGCAGAGAAGAAACACAAATATTCAAGATTCAATGCTTTTATTGTCATTCGTACATTGCTGTGTAGTTATGTTAAATCTTAGGTCACAGGCTCCTCCAACAGTGAAACACAATAAAACAGATGTGCAAGTAAATACAATCAAATAGATTTGAAGTAGTGCCATAAGAGTCTATATACAAGTGATACATAAATAATGTGTAAGTTGCAAATATGCAGCTCACATGCAGAGAACAAAAACGTAATGTCTGTGAACTTTGACCTGTGTTTGATGACAGACATGGATTAACTGAACATAAAATGTAAACACAAAATGTTCCCTGGTAAACAAGCAGCTGTTTTCTTAAACCTGAACTCAGATAATCATTTTATCTCAGATCTCATCAAGAACTTGAGCCGCTTCTCCAACAAATAACAGGAAGCAGAGTTTGTACATTCTTTGAATGTTTGTTTGAGCTCTTACACCCATGTAGGCTTGATTTCCAGGCCGCTCTCAAACACAAAATGTGCCCACATTCCTTGGAACTCACCCATGGTACTTCTGGAATGTGGACAAAATCAGCCTTTAATTTATCATCAACAAAGCAGCTTTCAGAAAGTGTCTTTTGGCGGCTGCCAGAGTTTTGCTTTGATTGACTTTCTATTTTTCTTCACAGTGTATTCTGGATTGTTCATAGGTGGAGAAATGCTCTGAGTGGAGTTGAAATTCCGGTTAACCTTGAACGTTGCATCTTACAGGACAGTGAAATGGTACAGGAAGGACAGAACAGTTAGGAGGGTTTGTGGGTAATGGCTGCTGATAAAGGCCTACAGGCTTAATTACATTTCAAAATTAGTTATCGTATTTTTGTCTTGTAAATTCAATAAAAATGTCAAAGGCTTAAGGCAAATCACATGAAACACTGTCATTATAAACAACTAGGGTTGTCAGAACACCAAAACTGTAGGAGTTAATCAAACTACAAGTTAAATTGGCGGACGTAGTAGGGCATTTAGCGGCTAAAGAGGCAGATATTTCTCTCAGGAGATGGTGGAGACCAAAACAGAGCTAAAAGGAGAGTGACAGAAAGCAGTTCAGTATTTGTCATGTTTCTATATGACACATTGAGCATTTAGAAACATAAAAAAACAGAGGGCACTTCTTCACATGTTTGAGTTTCAGATGCTGATAAAACGAATGGCCTTGTAAGATTTCATATGAACGTGAAATCTTACTTTCGTTTTATACGGGGACAATAATGCAATTAAGCAGTTGTATTTCCTTTTTCTCCAACTGTGACATTTGTGTCTGTCTCCTCTCTCTTTCTCACATTTTCTAACAAGTATCTAATTGCTGGGATCCAAGCTCACACAGGGAGATGTCTTTTTTTCTGCCATTAGGATTTGGCAGGTCAGAGCTTTAATCCTAGAAACTGTGACCAAATAATGGTTCCATATAGCTTTGCCATTTGAACATTAACAAGGAGGGAAATGGTAAAACTTTCTAATGCATTTGG
The DNA here is from genome assembly GCF_949606895.1 of Notothenia rossii. Lineage (NCBI taxonomy): Eukaryota > Metazoa > Chordata > Actinopteri > Perciformes > Nototheniidae > Notothenia > Notothenia rossii. The sequence continues at coordinate 9,413,137 of NC_136902.1, forward strand.
AAATGTTCTGACAGACAATAGACCCCATCACCATCAGACAAACAGCGATGTGCAGGAGCAGAGGGAGATCAAATTGAACACAAACGAACACATTTGTTCAGATTTCACAGACCTGCTCACATCATGGGGGTTTAAAAGCTCTTTGTGTATCTACAAAATTCAAAAACACAAACCCTTTTTGATCTGCACTGGTCAATTATCCATTTGAGCGAAATCTGGACTCGACTGGAGACTGTTTGCAATATTGTAAGTTACACAGTCTTTTAACAATAGGGAGGCTATTATAATACTGATGATAAAAGGAGGACGGTTTAGGAAATACAAACCTGTCTTTAATCCAAAAAGGACATTTCATGAACAATGGACAGCCAGTGATTGAAGTCTGGTTTCATAATTTTCAAAGCGGAACAACAGCATATGCATACAGTCAAAAGCAGCTGCTTGATTTTAAGCTGTAAATCATGTGAAAACTTACAAAAGCTTTCTTCTTTTTTTAAACACAGAGCTATAACTTATTCAGAGGATTTTTTTTGTTTGCAGTTTGATTGACAAGCGGTTAAAAATAAAATTTCACAGAGCAGGACTTTACTGCAGCGATATAATGATGCAAGCCTAATATGATCTTGTTTCAAGGATGGGGAATAACAAATTACATGAAACAGGATGTTAGTAATCTGTGATCATGTAAACAGATGTAAACATCATTTAACACAAATGATGCCTTACTTGTTGAGTTTTGATGACAGCATTAAGATGTTTCCAGAAACAGACTAAAATATGCTACGTGTTAAAGGGGCCCTATTATGCCCATTTTCAGGTTCATATCTGTATGTAGTGTCTCTACTGTGACATGTCTCCATGCTTTAAAGTTCAAAAAGCTCTTTATTTCTCTCATAATGCCTGTGCATTCACCCTCTGTCGGAAACCAGAGCCCAGTCTGCTCTGAGTGGTTAGCTGTCCGGCTCTGTTGTGATTGGTCAACTGCTAAGAGATGTCCCGCCCCTTAGCATACAATGTGTTGGAGCGCTAGCCAATAGAAGTGTAATTCTTACATAGTGATGTCACTACTTTAGGATTTTAGCCATTACAGAGCATTTACATGCAACAACAACCTATATACCGTAACACACAACAGGAATGGGAGAAACCCCCAAAAAGCATAATAGGGCCCTTTAAAATAAATATTACAACACATTTAACCAAACAGAGATTTAAGGTTTTTGTTGTTATTCACACAATAGCAGTGTGGTCCTATCCCGTGTAAGAAGAACACAGTTTAGTTGAAAGTAGGTGAGGTTTAACACGCTCATGTGTGTGTTGTTGCTGTTGTTGTTGTTGTTGTTGTTGAAAGCACAGTAAAAGGAGCTTTGTGGGACTGAGCGTGTTTGTCCTCAGGGCTGAATGTAACAGATGACAGAGATCATTTGAGCTTTTTTCCCCACATCAGGCAGAACTTACTCCTTTTTTTTTTGTTTACAATTTTGTAGTGTATTATAGAGACACAGACCCCATTGTAATATTGTTGCAACATTTGTACCTAACACTGGGAGTTGACAAGCAGGTACTTTTCTTTGTGATAGGTGTCAATTTATAACTACTGTTGGTATGTACAGTATGTGTTCAGGCTCATATACTCTTGCAGATTGATTGTACAATTTGTTCTATATTCAGGGTCAAAGTCGGGCCACACTGAGTACCAGGTGTATTAAAAAGCTATGATGTAAAAAGAAAGTAGTAGCTTGTAGACTCGAGATAGCAGACAAATAATGAGAATTGCAATCCTCTTTTTTGGAAGTCAAAGCTGTAAATCTCTCAACTACCTTTGATGCTCACACAATGCTAACAAAAGCAAGATTATTTTTTGAATATACTTCCGTTAAAGGGTTTTTAATACAACATTCAGATCAGAAGGATTGCCTCCACACAGCTCTGTTCGTGGTAAGGGCTAAGCTGGGAGCTAACAGCTAGCGGCTAACAGTGCTAACAACATAAACAGTGCAAACAAAGGCAGGTGTCAAGACAGAGCTAACAGTATCAGCCCGGGGGAGCCACAGGGTTTAGTTATCTTTGATGCTTGAGATCTTGAACTGAACAATTATAATAACAAATATAACTTTCAGTTCAATATGATTGTGATGTTTTGATGGTTCAATATCAGAAGCACATTTTATTTAGCATTGTAGGACTGCATATTGAAATTTCATTCCAACCAAATCATTTTGTAAATTGTATTTTTTGTAAGTGTAGCATACGAAAAAATAATATTAGAGATTAGATAGTCAATATTTGTATTGTCTGTTTTCCTTGTCAAGCTGTGCGGGTGAACATCACCTCCAGTTGTTAAAGTTGAAGTATTTTATCAGGGGGAATGACCCAATGACCCAGATGTTACATTAACTCATATGTGAAAGAAGTGAGCCACATCTGTCTGTCATTCTGTACAGTAAGTACCGTATATGGGCCATGAAGTGAAGGGGGTATTGTTCTTCGTCTTTTTCAATCCAATAACACCCATGCAAACAATCTTTCCAACATTGCTGCTTGACCTATTTCCTCTCATGTAATATATCGTTAAAGCAGCCTTGTGAAATGGTTTAATTATTCATGCTTGATTTCAAAATGAAGAGCTTTGAGAACATGGCTCCACAGGAGGATTGACACACGCAACGGTGCTCTTACAAGCACACACACACACTGGGGCCCGGCTTAGTAAAAAAAAATACACACACACACCCTTGACTGACTTCATCCACTATGTTGTGCAGAGAGCATTAAAGCAAGAGTGAAGATAAATGCCCTGTCAGCGCCTTTAATGATTTATTTCAAACATTTCACTCGATCCAATAAGGTTACAATCTATGGCAGGTAATTGTTTATACAGAAATAGATGGCATTTTGTTTGTTTTATTGAGCATTGAGCAGAGTGAACACACTAAGCTCAGCAATGCATGCACCGTCAGTAATATCAATGTGCAGTTTTAGACTACATTCTGCACTTCTGATATATAAACTGGATTTTTCACATTGAGAAATTTGCACTGAGGTTTCTTTCATCTTCTTTTCAGGGCGTGAGGCCCGTGTTTCCATATGGGCGAGCGTGCACGTGGGTGTCCGATCCGCCACGCACTACTTTTGCCTACCCGCATGCTTGTGCTGTAGTTAAGTAAGGCATCAAAGCAGCCTGTCACTTGTCCCTTGCTATTGCTTTAGTCTGCGTCGACAGTGTGTCCACCCTGGGTTTGTCAGTGTCTGTTCAGACCTGACCTGTCTCGTTCAGCACATGGCAGAGGATGCTGATGGACATTTCCAGTTCTCCTTCTCAGTGTCCATCACTCGGCGCAGGATGCATCCCTGACGCATCTTAGTTTGAGCTCCTGAAATTTGTTGACAGTTGCAGAGGGTGGTCTGCAGTTCTGCCACCCTCAATTACGGGAGATGTGATCTGATTCTGACTTGAGGGATGTAAGTTGCCTGCTGTGCATAAATGCTCAATTGTGGTCGATCGATATCTTGCTAATAGGTTTTGAAAATTGAAAACAATGCAAATAGAAAAGATGCGTAAACCCTGCTGAGGGAGTTTTGAAATACAAACCCAAAGGGCTAAGCGAAGGTGGAGTAAGTGACACTTTTATTTATATATTTCCAGTCCTGGTGGATTACATTCATTCATCCTCTTTCATGTGTGTTGCTTTGCTGCCAGTCAATCTTGTGTTTGTTCTCTTAATTTCCTACGAGTCGCTGATGAAAAAGAGGGAGTATTTAATTAGCATTCCCTCTGTTCTATTGAAACAGTTAGTGTATTTTTATAGGACCAAGAGCGGAGCTCAAGTCTGTTTCTAATGGAGATGAAGGCAATCACATTGCCACCCATGCTCTCTTTTACTCTTCTTGAAGAGGACAACTTCAGCTTTTAATAAACATGTAATAAGAAGGAAAACAGCTGGTATCTGCATCACAGATGGTGCCGTTCTTGGCATCTCCAAGGAAGGGACCACACATACAGATGGCTCATTATTCCAGCATTTGGTTATGCATATTGCACACAATTTTATTCCGATGCTTAACAACCAGTATAAGCAATACAGGTGTTACTATTTTTCACGAGGCTCCCCCTGCAAAGCGAGCAGCCGTGATCTTGTTTTTCGGGCATATCTTTTGATGCGGATCACTCACAAAGGCCTCCGAATCTCCTTATCAATATTTCAGTGCCGTGAGGAGTGCCATGTTAATCTTCACCCAGGTGTGATTCATGGGTAAACATCTGTCATTCTTGCCGTGACTGCAGCTTTGTTTTTCAAAGTGCACCTTTGTGTCATTAAGGCAACAGCCCACAGATCCTTCAGCGGGTCGTTGATTAAGACAGAGGGAGAGGTATTGATCCCAAAGTAACGGCAAAACAAGTCAGCAAAGCGAGGCGAGAGCGAGGCCGAACCCATCAACCTTGGCCTCCACGAAAGACCCGTCTCTTTCATCTCAACTTGCAAACTCCTACTTTAGTGTGAACATCTGCATATTTCTAAACTGGAGAGTCCTCTGTGTATTATTCATACTCGTTCAGATAGAAAATGTCACTGCTAAAAAAAGTAATTTGAATGAAAACAAGGCAAAGGATTCCCACGAGAGGAATATGTTCTTCGTTGAGTCTTTTTTTAGGTTGACTGTTTTAAATTACAGATGCTCTCTAATTGGCTACGGTCAAATAAAGCCCGCCTAATGAGGCATTGCATTCATTTGCTTATTTCCTTTCAAGTCGCTTCCCTTTGTATCTCAGAGCAAAAGTCTGCTCTCGCGCTTTACTGCCGTTCCAGGCGGGGTATTCTTAGTCAAAACACTATAATGCCTCAAATGAAAATGTAAATATATATTTGTTCCAGCAACACAAGAGTTGAGACTGTGAATTCACTCATTAATGGTATAAAAAGGAATAATAATAAACCCTGAACTTGCATCCTACCTTTCTGCAGTATTGATGACCGCTGGAGGGAAAACACAACGCTGCAGCAGCCATTATATGATGAACTTAAGCGCGGACTTCTCCTTTAATGTGACGATTAAGTGTGCTAATCACAAGTGAGAGCGAGACGTAGACACTTTTATGTGTGTGTATGTGTGTGTGTGTGTGTGTGTGTGTGTGGAAACATCCGAGGGATTTTCTTTCAGACCTCCTCACACTTGACACTCCATGTATGCTGGAGCTGTCCTGTCCAATTTATAACAGGAGTCAATGTGACCTTTATCGTGGCAATGACAATAATGTACTTTAGCACATGTCATTCTCAGGTCAGGATCATCCCCTGTGTCATATGTTTTGTCTTGCATGTTTTACAGTCACAGGGGACGGACTGCCGCGCTGCTGTGCTGTGCTGCAGCCTATTCAACTTTAAAGTGGATTTAGACAGGTTCTAGCTTCAAAATACGTGTGAGGCATTACGACCATTGACATTTAGGCCTATACAATGCAGTATGGAAGAATACATTCTGCATTGTTTGATTTTCAGAGATATGTTTTGCTTGCATAATCCAATTAGACATCATCAAAACACAGAAATTACTTGTTTGAACCCCGTTTTAATAATAATAATAGCTTTCCTTTCTACTCTATTCAAGTGTGCAGGAAACAAAGGAAGCCAAATGATTTAAAAAGCATACTGTAGGTAGGCTGCACAAAATAACTGTCACATGTTTTTGGCTCTAATTTCCCCCCTCATACTCATCTTATTGCTCATCAGCTAAGTTGTCAGGTCTGCTACATCCCTTTGATGGCATCACTGACAATTAGCAAGACGATGCCACACAAAACCATCTGGACAGGCACGTCTCTCGTTGCTGAGGGAGACAGTTTCTGGTGTGACAAAAATAAATCTCAAGGTCAGTCACTGTCACTTTTTAAAAGTATCAGATTCCTTCAGAGGTAGATTTATGGGATTGGATTTATTTTGAGAAGGTTTACTGGCTTAATGACGGGGTGTCTGAGAGACTGTTAAGTGGAGATGAGGAATTAAATCAGCAAAGTGTACAACCCTGTCCCTGCTTAGTGTTCTCTATTGTTTTAAGTGTCATTGTTAGGATACATAAAAGCAGATTAATTTATTTAAAGGTTGATGTGTAAATATATGTTAAAAAAAAGATGGATTGGATAGACGGATGGACAGTGTTGGCTGCTTTACTACCATTCAAAATGTGATAGACTTGGCATGTCATCGTTGTAGTACACTCAGAAAAAACGATCAATTATCAAGAGGGGGCGGGAAATTGATTTTCTCCTTCCCCATACGCAGCAAATGTTCCACATAAATATATGATGCTTTGACAAACCTCTTTGTATTAAACTTGAAGGGCCCTGGCAATGAAAGTCAGACTAAATATAACTCTGTCAAGGCAAAGTCACACAGCTGCATTCAAAACTACAGAATTGTTTTTGCGGCAAAATCAGCTTAGGCTACATCAAAGGAATCACCTAAATCTGTGAACATTTCTTTAATAAATGTTGACAAAAATGAATTTACGCCACTGACCAATAACAAGCCATCCTGACAGTGCTCACGACAAAGAGAGCAAAAAGGCGGGAAATTAGCTTAGCTTAGCAGTGTTAGCAGTTAGCAGTGTTGCTCTGTCTATTTTTATTTAAAGTGCACCACAAAAATAAGCATGAATTACAGAAAATGATGAGACAGAAGGTGATGGTATTAATATAGCTCTTAAATAAACGGTGTAATATGGTTGCACCCGTTAGCAACCAAGCTAGCTGGCTTGCTAACTGACAGGATCGGGTTAGCTAAGATAGCTTTAAGCATGCTAGGTGGCTTCGAAGCATTTTCCTCTTCAACTTAGTGAGAAATATTTCTATAATACCAGACTGGTTAAGCATTTTCATCATGGCCAGTGTTTCCTTAACATCTGTTCAAAGAGTACTCATCAATATCTTCTGAAATGTAAAAAAAAGGGTTAGGGTTATTTCAATTCATGATGTGTACTGTAATTCAGACGTGATTATTTTATAGTTTCCAACTTGTCAATAATTTTTTCTTTTTTTTTTTCCCTTTTTACTGTCTATAATTCTTCTGTTCCTTTTGTGTTTCTAGTTGTCATTTACTTTGTTATTAGGTCAATCATGTTGTATTTATAAGCAATATTATTTTTCTTTTTATGAGCTTCCCTGTATTAGCTATTAACTTATTGACTTCTCATGTTTTCTGTTTTCGTCTTCTGGTTTTATTCCGCTGTATACTGTATGCAAATAAAGAAGTTAACTAAAACAAAACAGCCAGGTTTGTGTAAAAAGTGCAGTTTAGAGATAGCCATCTGGTGTTAGCTATTCAAAAGAACTGCGAGAGCGTATACTCCCGGCGACGTAACCAGGTTTGTAGCACAACATATTTCCTGATACTAATTCTGTCAACTTTTTTGTCTAACCAGGCCCATAAAAGATGAAGCCATAAAACTTGGATGCCTGTTTTATGTTTTTTCCTCCACGAGGATTCTAGGGATTCTACTGAGAGCCTTACCAACAATTATTCCACATTAATCTTTTAATGTTTTACTTTTGCTGAAAGTTTTTGATCAAGGTTGAAGGGGCAAATGGATCGTTAAGCAGAAACTAGAACATGCTGTCATTGTTTTGAAGAGCACGTTCAATGCAAGCCCTGCTCTCACTACAGTAACTCATCCGCAGCTCTTCCATTGTGTGGTCCCATGATGCCTTTCTGCTTGTGTGTCCATACATCATGTTTGTGCGTGCTGTACTAAAGCAGATCCCCTACAGAATAGGCTCCAGAGTGTCATCCACAGAGTTATCCCTCACCACTGGCTGACCGTGGCATTATTCCGATGGGGACTGTTTGACTAATAAGCATTTTCGCTTCACAAGTGCTGGCTCCAGTCAATGCTGCTGCTCTGGATATACATACTGTATAGAGGACACCTTGAATTGGAAAAAGAAAGGTGGCCAACGCTATTAAAAGCAGCCACTGGTGCGGAAAACACACTGTGATTTCATTACAAAAAGCATATAATGGTCGTAAACACAATAACAAAGTTGCACTTTTGCTCTGAGAATTTGCAGCATGAAGAATAAAAAATGGCCTTCTCTAACGATTATTTTATCCTTGACAAGATACACTTGATTTCAATATTGCAAAACTGTTATAGAGGTAGACACTGGAAGCGGTCAAATAAAGACGTTAAATAAACACAGTGTATTACTTGATTTGAAATGCATCGTGTCAAAGAGAAAAGCTCCGGCTTAAAACTTTGTCCGCACATCAGTGGGTCAGCGATCCAGCTTCACTCGCTGTGATTCCTCTGTCTTTACGTGGGCTGTTTAAGAGTGTAGTTTTGCAATGGGCTGCAGATGTTACATAAATGCAGGGGAATACAAATAGTGCATTTTGCTCTGGGATGTCCTCAAGTAAAGTGCATGTATTTTAAAACACGAGTGGTTCTGCATTTCTGAGGCAACCATTTGGTTCTCAATGCATATTAACACTTCTACTGTATGTTAAGACAGACCAAGCGGATGACCTAAATCAATGGGGGGCATTTGATTTGCAAGGGCGGGCCTAATGTCAAAATAAAAGTTGGCGTGGGCACATCAGTTTTTTTATCTTTCTATACGTAACATATGTGCATTTTGATTTTCACTGACCTGAAAACAACACAGTTCAAGACATACAGTGGGGCAAAAGTATTTAGTCAGCCACCAATTGTGCAAGTTCTCCCACTTAAAAAGATGAGAGAGGCCTGTCATTTTCATCCTAGGTATACCTCAACTATGAGAGACAAAATGAGAAAAGAAAATCCAGAAAATCACATTGTCTGATTTTTAAAGAATTTATTTGCAAATTATGGTGGAAAATAAGTATTTGGTCAATAACAAAAGTTCATCTCCATACTTTGTTATATACCCTTTGTTGGCAATGACAGAGGTCAAACGTTTTCTGTAAGTCTTCACAAGGTTTTCACACTGTTGCTGGTATTTTGGCCCATTCCTCCATGCAGATCTCCTCTAGAGCAGTGATGTTTTGGGGCTGTCGCTGGGCAACACAGACTTTCAACTCCCTCCATAGATTTTCTATGGGGTTGAGATCTGGAGACTGGCTAGGCCACTCCAGGACCTTGAAATGCTTCTTACGAAGCCACTCCTTCGTTGCCCGGGCGGTGTGTTTGGGATCATTGTCATGCTGAAAGACCCAGCCACGTTTCATCTTCAATGCCCTTGCTGATGGAAGGAGGTTGTCAGTCAAAATATCACGATACATGGCCCCATTCATTCTTTCCTTTACACGGATCAGTCGTCCTGGTCCCTTTGCAGAAAAACAGCCCCAAAGCATGATGTTTCCACCCCCATGTTTCACAGTAGGTATGGTGTTCTTTGGATGCAACTCAGCATTCTTTCTCCTCCAAACACGTCTAGTTGAGTTTTTACCAAAAAGTTCTATTTTGTTTCATCTGACCATATGACATTCTCCCAATCCTCTTCTGGATCATCTAAATGCTCTCTAGCAAACTTCAGACGGGCCTGGACATGTAGTGGCTTAAGCAGGGGGACACGTCTGGCACTGCAGGATTTGAGTCCCTGGCGGCGTAGTGTGTTACTGATGGTAGCCTTTGTTACTTTGGTCCCAGCTCTCTGCAGGTCATTGACTAGGTCCCCCCGTGTGGTTCTGGGATTTTTGCTCACCGTTCTTGTGATCATTTTGACCCCACGGGGTGAGATCTTGCGTGGAGCCCCAGATCGAGGGAGATTATCAGTGGTCTTGTATGTCTTCCATTTTCTAATAATTGCTCCCACAGTTGATTTCTTCACACCAAGCTGCTTACCTATTGCAGATTCAGTCTTCCCAGCCTGGTGCAGGTCTACAATTTTGTTTCTGGTGTCCTTTGACAGCTCTTTGGTCTTGGCCATAGTGGAGTTTGGAGTGTGACTGTTTGAGGTTGTGGACAGGTGTCTTTTATACTGATAACGAGTTCAAACAGGTGCCATTAATACAGTTAACAAGTGGAGGACAGAGGAGGCTCTTAAAGAAGAAGTTACAGGTCTGTGAGAGACAGAAATCTTGTTTGTTTGTAGGTGACCAAATACTTATTTTACCGAGGAATTTACCAATTAATTCTTTACAAATCCTACAATGTGATTTCCTGGATTCTGTCTCTCATAGTTGAAGTGTACCTAGGATGAAAATGACAGACCTCTCTCATCTTTTTAAGTGGGAGAACTTGCACAATTGGTGGCTGACTAAATACTTTTTTGCCAAGCTGTATATTCCCATTTCAGAAATTAAAAAAGGCAATTTTTCGGGACATTGCCAACATGTTGACCCGGTTTCGGCCCTGCAGTGCAATAAAGTAAAGTGTGCAAAGTGGCTGATCAGTTAACAACTCTCTCAATGTGCATTCTGCTTCTTGTTGGCCCTGAGCTAAAAGTCGAGCAACAACACCCCACTGACCCTCTTTACTGTCAGATTTTTTTCTTCCAACAACCATCCTCTTAAACAATTCTAGCTCCGTGATGCTACCTAAGTGTTTTCCTCCCACACAGTTAAAAATGCACATTGCAAAAATGCCCTCTTTCTTTCTGCTCAGTTTGTGGAAATGCAGAGTAACTTGCACATTTGTTTTCCGTCTTTATTAATATTTATGTCTGCGCGCTGTAAATAATAACTGTTGCAGCCACCAAAACAAATTCACCGCAGTCTGCAAATCCAATTCTGATGAGCAAATGTAACTGGATGTGGAGTTCTGTCCTGCTGCTGTAAAGTCAAGTCCAGGGCCAAAGTGTTGCCATCACCTCAGTGGACCACCCTGATAACAACACCCCCTCTGCTGCTTTACGAAGGCTACAGCATGGGATTGAGTCCGTGGAGGTTTCCACCATCAGATGGTGTATAAAATCCCGCGGTCTCTCACAGTAGGGCTTTGGTAGAAGTTCAGCACACATGAGACACCATCATTTGAGAAACATCTGTCACTCTGACAAATAATAAGTGCACAGGGCCTCCAGGGAAAAGGGAAGTGCAAGCTCCATATTTTATTTCTTTCTGTACAACAGTGCGACTGACTGCTGTTTTTGTGTGTGGTGAACTGTACTTTATGTCAAATGCAATGCATGCTCTCTGTGACAATTGACATTTTAAGGGCATTACCCTTGACAAGGCGACCTGGACAAATGAAAGGAAAAGCCAGAATGATTTATCATGGGGGGGGGAAATATTTTGATTTACATTTTTCCTGTGCCGTTTGATATGAATCTCACCACGCCCGTGCTGCAGGCTGGGAGCTGTCTGAGAGCAGCCTGCTGACCTGAGATCAGGTAGGGCTATATCTCCCCGGGGCACGTGCAGAGCCCAGACAACACCGCACTACTCTCCTTTTCTAATTCTGCCAGTTCCTCCTGGCTTAATTGAGAATTTGAACAAACAAATTAATCATTGCAGCCCATAAAAATGACAGGATTCATGCAGTAGCATTCTTCATTCTCTCTAATTTGTTGTGTGTTGTCGTCCCCCCGCCCTTCTTCCCGTGCCTTTTCTCAAACCCCCACAGCAGTTTTTATGCTGAATCTGCTGGTTTACCCCCTTATGAAAATTACAAATACTTGTCAAGGTTAACGAGTTAATATTCTCATTCAATATTTATTTTATGGGCGAAAGAAAGCGTCTCCCTTCAGCGCGTCCTCTTCCAGAGCGAGGATGGGTTTGTTAATCAAAATGACAAGGACAGTGTCCTTTTGATAATCCCCTGAATCATCGAGAATAAAAAATGAACTTTATTAATCAGCCGCCCCTGATTAATTGTTATGAAGTGTTGCTCATCCATTTCCTCTGCATTTCCGTAATTTTCGCAGAAGCCTAACAATCTCCCCAATGATTTGAAGCCTTTTGAGCTGGCGTTGCATTCGAGCAGCGTAGCAATAAATAGCTGGGCGGCACACTCCTGTTCTTCCTGGATGAGGAAGCACTCTGCACACAAGACTTTTATAAAAACACAATGCTCGTTTCCTCTCTCTGCTTACAGCACGGCTTTTTATACAACTCTTTTTCGAGTTAGCATTTTTTTTTAAATGTCCAAAAAACAATCAATACCGACACTAACATCAGTTTAGGAGGAGCCATCTGTCTGCGTTTATGTTTATCTCCTGCATCGATACTTCAGTTTCCGCCCACTTAATCCTTGAATGTGAGGCACAAATGTATTCCTCTCCAAGTGGAAACAACACGACGGAGTAAAGCAGGACTTTATATAAAATCAAATATGAAAGTTAGTAAATCACATTTTCTACAAATGAACATCCCACACCGAGAAGACCTCCCCACAGGAGCTTCTATTCTTCATAAAAAAGTATGATAATTAATAGTGTATATATTGATGATTTCTATGATTAATACATAACACTGAATGTCGCCTTCACAGTGGATGGTGCAAGGTTGGGAATCTGATGTAATTTACATGAGTGTGTGAGACGTGTGGCGCTCATTTGCTCTGATGTGAAGTCCATGAAACAGAATTTACAAACGATGGGAAAGTTTCATATCAGAAGGGTGTCTCTCTTTCTCTTTCTTTCTCCTCAAGGTGCCTCATTTCAGAGAATATTTCATGCTATGCAAATCACGAGTCAGCATCTATCTAATTTACTGTATCTACCTCCAAGTTATTATCTTTAAATCCAGCTCCGTATTTAAAAGTCCTGTGTAAGGAAATTATACATTTAACGAGAGCACACGGGTGAATCTGCAGCCTCTTCAACAGATTTAAGGGGGATGGGCGGCTCACATGCAATTAATTGTGGAGGTGTTTTATCCATCAGAATGAATAATTTAAAGGGAATGTTAATAGGTATCCCAGACTTGGCCAAAGGAACAGAGACAAAGTGTTGTTGAAAGACGTTTCATTACTTTCCCTCTGATGCTGCTCCTCATTTGTTCTTCTGTATCTTTTTTAGGTCAGTCTAGGCACAATTAAGGGTGATAAAAAAGCAATGAAAACACAATAACACCAATAATAATAATAAAGAGGGATGTATGTATGGACAGAAAATGAAAATAATTGATTTAAGATTAATGCTACAAAGCCATTACAGTTGATTTATTTCCAAACTGGATAAGTGTCAAAATTATAATTATTGCAGCAAAAAGCCAGAAGTTAAACTTTGCCCATAAATAAAAGCACGTCTGGATCACAGCACATGGGAACTGAAGTAAATCTGAGCAAGAACCTCCCCATGCAGCTACCTTTGAAGAATATGCCTTATCTATCATAAATTGTAAAAAGGGAGAGACGTTAAAGCCACAATCTATTACTTGTTTTTGTCTAAGTAAATGTTAAGCATAAAAAAACGAGGAGTATGAGTTATAGATTACCAATCATCATAATAATTAAACGAAATGTGTTGCTGTTTTATCCAAAAGTACTGACATCAAAAAACATTAACGAGGACATATTATGCTAATCTTCAAGTTCATATGTAGTGTCTCTACTGGGACATGTCTCCATGCTTTAATGTTCAAAAAGCTCTTTATTTCTCTCATACTGCCTGTGCTGCAGCACCTCCTTTCACCCTCTGTCTAAAACCAGAGCCCAGCCTGCTCTGATTGGTCAGCTGGTTGGCTCTGTTGTGATTGGTCAACCGCTTAGAGATGTCCCGCCCCTTAGCCTATCACGTACAATGTGTTAGGAGCGCTAGCCAATAGAAGCCAAGTGTTACAAAATGATGTCAGTATGTTCCGGAAACAGGAAAAGGAGTCTAATGGAGAAGTAGGGGAAAACCCAAATCAGCATAATAGGGCCTCTTTCAAACACATAGACATAAATTATGACTTTCAGTAGAGATAAAATATGTCGCAAAGTACTACTTTGTATTTGCATTCTTAAACGAAAAAGTTTTGTGAATACTAACACATTCATCACAATCACTGAATAATATTATCATGGCCTGAATTACCATACACTCTTTTAAGACATAAAACCAGAGTTCCCCTTGAAGGAAGCATACAATTGATGATGTCTGACTTGATCTCTGCACAGCTTTGACTTTGTGTGTGTGTGTGTGAGAGAGAGAGAGAGAGAGAGAGAGAGAGAGTGTGTGTGTGTGTGTGTGTGTTTGTGTGTGTGTGTCTGTGTGTGTATGTGTGAGAGAGAGAGAGTGTGTGCGTGTGTGCGTGCGTGCGTGCGTGCGTGCGTGCGTGCGTGCGTGCGTGCGTGCGTGCGTGCGTGCGTGCGTGCGTGCGTGCGAGCGAGAGAGAGAGAGAGTGTGTGTGTGTGTGTGTGTGTGTGTGTGTGTGTGTGTGTGTGTCTTCTGGTGGGGGAACGATGTGAACTTCATTGACTCCCACATGCACAGAGGGATGAAATCAGAAAGAAGTCGTCTCTGTCAGATGCAATAAAGAAACGTCCACATGTGCACAGTCCCCCATCCTTCACACTTTGAATACACCCAACACCACAACATGAATTAGCTATGGTCATATAAAAAGGAGAGAAACAGATGCACCGGGGTTTATTTGGCAAATTCAAACCGTAAACTCAAATGAGATATTGCAAAATTAATTTTCCGACACCGTTCTATTCCCCTCTGTAACATCCGTTTGTTAATTTTTCACAAAAGGATTCAGAAAAACATGAGTCCTTTTGTACAGCTTCCTCAGATGGAGATCTATGGCGATGTGAACAAAAGACACTCCTTCAATGACAAGTGCCAAGTGCATCAGCCAGTCCTCCTTTTCAAGTAATTCCAACCCTGGCTATTCAGGGTTTGCCCTGTGGCGAGACCGAGCACTTCGTTCTCCAGAAATAGCCATAGCTCATCTTTCACAAGGACTCAGGTCGTCTTATCACGGGCAGAGAGGTTCATTTGAATTTCTGTCTCTTCAATATGCCTGGCGATCGTGATGCCCGGTTAATATTGAAGTTCGGGGAGCGCTTGGTGTTGCTCTCCCCGCAGGCTGTGTGGCAGGCAAAAAGAACTTGTAAGCTGCCATCAAATATCTTATCACATGATTTTATCTTTCAGCGATGGCAGGCAGTCGCACCTCAGCAGCTCTTCAAGAGAATTCATGATATCCAAAATGTGTTGCTCTGATAGTCTTTTTTTGTATTGGGTGTTGTGGTTCTAAAAGGAGAAGCACCCGGCTAGTTCCTCTCAGCCTGTCCACATGTACCAAGACATTTACAATAGTAATGATGTATAGCCTTCAACCTGGTTTGTCTTTACGGATTAAGATTCCTTTAATGTTTATGCTTGAATACTCAAACGCTTAAAGCTAAATAATGTTACGCCTCTGGCTACAGACAGAGGTTTGGTTTGCTTTTCTGTTTGTTGTCCACCACACCTCATGAAGTCTGATTCTGCCTTTGTTCCTTGTTCACAGCAGAACAGCCAACATTGGCTTACCATATCTAATTAACACCCAAACACACCTTGACAACTCCTCCATGACACTCACTCAGCTAAAAATCTTTTTAAAAAAATTCCACACTTCAACTGAAAAGAGAGGCGTTTTTCTTGATCAATTTAAGATAAAAGAGATGGCAGTCATTTTCTCCCATGACATATTTGTTCTTTAACAACAAATCAATGGCTGTGAAAGCTTGGCACCTGAATACAGAACAATGGGGAGATGAAGCGAAGATTGTCTTCATTAGGCACATTAATATTCATAGAAAGTAGAAAATCTGACACCACGGAGGACTTGTTAACCTTTTCTCGTATTAGATTTTTTTTTTCAACTTCTTAACACAATTAAAGTCCAGCAATGACTTAATTAATGCGCCTTTCTGTCAGGCGCTTTAAAGAACTGTCAATTTGGCCTGGGTCTGCCTGTCAGCGCGGAAGAAAGACAGTCATCCCACTCGAACAGGAGACAGTCGGAATCACAGTGCCGGATAAAGTCACATTCTCAGACACCTTGCCAAATTGATTCTTTTAAGGGTTTTCTTGCAGATTACCATTTTTTCCCTCCTGTCTCTTATTCTGCATGAGTGTCAAATCTAACAGAAAATCTAAATTCTGTTTTAGGTTCTGGCTATTACCACACTCTCCTATTGTGTCCGATGTGGCTGATATACCCTGTAAAATTAGGATTTGAATGAAACATTTCTTGTGCAAGACAGTGTCCTTTTTCCTCAGAGCTCCGAATCAATTACCTAGCAACCGGGAACAGTACGGCGTCGTTGGAGCGCGCTGCCCACTCCAAAGTTACTGAAGTAACATCAATTATTTGCTTGCATGAAGTTACTGAACATTTTATTCTTGCTAGGTGTTTTCCCAACATGCCCGCATGACAAATGTAAGCTGTAACACATCATTACTATTGCAAATGTGTTGGTAAATGTGGACAGGCTGAGAAGAACTAGTCGGGTGCATTTCCTTTAGAACCACAACACCAATAACACCAAAAGAAATGTATGTAGAAAAAGAAAAACAAGACTTTAAATTAAGATTAATGTTGTTAGAGGCCGTTTATTTTAGTTTTGTGAAAAGGTCAAATAATATTGTCACCTAGTGGCAACCTTTGAGGTCAATGGACTATAAAATACTACAATTCCCTTGTCGCCAGTCTGTAGTGTGTTATATAGGTTTTTGTGTGTGTAAATGGTCTGCAAAGGCTAACATCACTGTGTTCCTCCAGAGGGAGTTTCTCTCCCACACACTCTTCCCCCCCCCCCCCTGCCTGAAACGCCTCCATTGGACTCCTTTGTTTACTTCTGTAACATAGTGACTGTTAGTAGTCACATAGTCCCTGTAACACTCGTTCTCCAATTGGCTGGCGCTCCAACACATTGTACGTGATAGGCTAAGGGGCGGGACATCTCAAGCGGTTGACCAATCACAACAGAGCCGGCCAGCTAACCAATCAGAGCAGACTGGGCTCTGGTTTCAGACAGAGGGTGACAAGAGGTGCTGCAGCACAAGCAGTATGAGAAATATAAAGAGCTTTTTGAACATTAAAGAGACATGTCACAGTAGAGACACAACATACTGATATGAACCTGAAAATTAGCATAATATGCCCTCAAGTAGAAGCTACAGGCGTTCTAAACAAGATGACAAAAGGTGGTTGCTAATGACTGATTGTACTGATTATTCTCTTACATGAGATTTTATAAAAGGTAGCTCATTTTTCATTTCTTTTTATGAAATGTTGGCAACCAAAACTGAGGTAAAAGGGCCTTATTTAGGCAGATGGTAATGTTATCACTTTGGCTGAGATCAATCCCACTTTCATAGTGAGTGAGGGGAGGGTTTCAGTACATCTTACTCAAGTATCAGTATCAAACTAAACTTTTCAAACATCTGCTTGCTGTTTTGTGATACTACTCCTTATCCAGTGTCATTTTGAATTGTGTGAGTATAATATTGAAATGCAAGTACAATCTTATTTTATCATTTATTTTTCTCATCTGTTCACTAGGTGTGACCGGGGGGGCGGGGGTGTTCATACACTGCCATTCTCTGTATTAATGAACCAATACCTGTGATCATTCTGCAGGAGGTGTAACTGGCTTGGCAGGTGTGCTGCCACTGGGAAACAGATTAAAATAGTCAGGGTTCCTTTCAAGGCTTGTACAGAAAACAATGGAGGCTTCACGAGGTAATCATGCCATTATATGAGACGGAGGGACTAATTGGAATTATACTAGAACAGGCAGGGAGCTCATTAAAACCTTGAGCACTACCTCATGATAAACAGTCACTTTAAGGGCTGGCACTAATATGATGAGGCAAAGTCTTTATTTCTCACTTTCCAATGAACACATCTGATGTTTAAGCTCCTTATACTCTCTCAGTAGGTATCGTGAGGAATGTAAGACTCCTTAATTGCCACTGGAAATTAGTAGATGGTTAGAGAGAGAGCTTTTGTCGCCATGCGGAAACACTGACTGAGATACTGCCTCTCGGGGTCTGTATTACTCTGAATCCTTGTAATAGAATCCAACTGTGCTTTTCAGACTTCACATTGTAATGTTTTGTCATATGCTTTTCAACATGCATTATTACGACTCGAGCCGTGTGTTAATATATTAATTGCTCGACTCTGCTCATTAGAATTCTATAACATCTCACCAATACAATTCCGTAATAACACAGCGAGCTTGTTATGCACTCTGACAACCGGTGATTAAAACTCATTTTGCTTGATGAGAAATCGCTTTACCCAAAATAACTTTATATCCCCCTGCTTTCCAACCACAGTTCATTAGCACCGTCTTGCTCAGGCAGGACTCTTTGTGCCATTTTGACTGTATTCAAATCTCTCTAATGCCATCTCATGTTTAAAGACTGGCCATAAATCCCATATCAGTTCTTAATGACCACTGCCGGCCAGCCGGTAATATGTCATTGTTCGCAGGCGATCACCCAGCGGGGAATAGACCATGCCAGTCTTTGTAATTGCACACCCAGAAAGATTTATATTGCCATTATGCACACCCATAAGACATAATTCAAACATATCATTGAAAAAAAAACAGCCTGCACATTGTTGATCCCCAAATCTCCTCTGAGCATGTAGCTGGTGTAATATTCTGCTAACATGTCTTTAATGTCTCATAGTAAAGATGTCTTCAACACTCATGTTCCATATGTCTATTTATTGGAGATACTGTTTCTCCTTCTGCAGGGAAGAGTATGTCAAGGCTGCAGGAGGACATGCAGGGTGTCATACAGTAGTCTGAAATATTCCTCAATCAGCTGGTGCAGTATGCATCAAAGGTGGGAGAAGTACTCAGATATTGTATTTAGGTAAAAGTAGAAGTACCGGAGTGTAGGAATACTCTGTTAAAAGTAAAAGCCCTGCCTTCAAAATGTTACTCAAGTAAAAGTACAAAAGTATTGGCATCAAAATATACTGAAAGTACCAAAAGTAAAAGTATGCACTAAGCAGATTAGACCATTTCAGAATAATATATATTTTATGTTTTGATTATAATTATTGATCATTAAAGTGTTATCAAAGCTAGTTTTAAAGACTTTGTATACTGCAGGGTAGCTTGTGAATTTAGTCTGATTTAAGACTTGATTATATTTCACTTCATTCATCCACATCCAAAGTAACTAAAAATATGAAATAAATGTAGTGGAGTAAAAGTGCTAACCTCTTAATTGTAGTGGAGTAAAAGTGCTAACCTCTTAATTGTAGTGGAGTAGAAGTACAAAGTAGCAACAAATTGAAATACTCAAGTAAAGTAAGTGTCTTTGCTGGTATGCATCCTAAAACTCCTCCAGTGCTTATGTTCCTAAACGCCTGCTGCCCTCGGATAGCAGAGAGGTGGTAATTGAAGGCGCAGTTAGCCCAACTCCCCGGCGGAGCTTTTGTTGTGCAGCATGTCCCGGTTCCTCCTGAGAGGGGAGGCAGGTGTAGGCTGACGCAGGTTTGATCACCTTGGTGAATGTGGACCTAAGTGGCTTCTGGGTGTCCGCGGGGAGGACAACAGCAGCCAACTGCAGAAGGACGAGCGTTTGACTCGGGCTAATGAATTGCCTGGTTGAACAGAATTACATCATGCTTGTTTCTTTAAGCGGATTCGACAGGTACTCAAATATGCTGGTTGACGTTCTAATTCAAACTACCACGCAGAATGAAGGAACAGATAGGAAATGTAACGGTGGATTGGTAAAAAAATATGTTACACCCAGGGAGAAGATGTTTATTCATGATATACTTCAACAGAATCGACAGCTAGGAAAACAAGAACAATGGTGGCCTCCACTTGTTCTCTTTGTCCCTGGTTAGAGGGCCGGAGAACGAGAGGGGAAGTTAAAGTCAGCCATCAAAAGCAGGCCAGTCATGCAGACTCCTGTTTCAGAGTCCACTGAGACCGCTCCCAGGGACTCTTTGTTCCTTTTCAACCAGACTGCTGCTGTCTCGGCGCTCAGGGGGCTCACTCACCAGTGACAGCCACAGTCAGATCATATCCCCACAATCAAATACGGTTTTATTAGATCTGTCTTGCCGAGCGGCGCTCCACTGCAAAAAACATGTTTTGTTCTCTTTAACCTATTCCGCCGGGGACACAAACTAACAGTGACACTGTCATTTGTGAGCAATGCAGTATGACTCCCTTGTGGTACAAATGTCAGATTATACCGTGCAGTACTAGTTATCCTCCCTAAATATAGCCTCTCTGGTATCATAGCCTGTCGCAAGAAATTCATGGCTTCACACACATGGCCTTTAGAGGAACTCCAGACACTGTCACAAACCTTAAGAAGTGGCCAGGATGAGACTAATTGTAAATTCATATCTGTCTACGAGCTCTCCTTGTAATTCTGAGAGGACACCTACCCCCAGCTTGATCCTGGCTCGCAATGTGTGATGTGCACTTTCCCTTCCCTGCAGATACCAAATTGATTTGATATGTGCCTGAGTTTGTCATCTCTTTTTAAGCTGGCATTTAAGTGGCATATTAGATTTACATATGCACACGGATTTGGACGTATGAGTAGAATTGAGAAGGTTTGGATGCTGGTCACCCGCACTATTTTCCTACTTTCCTACTAGAAGTTTAATTAACCGAGCTTAGAGGCCCTGAAAATGTTTTTTTTTCTTAATCAGGTGCTTACTACGGTGGGATCCTACACAAACAAACTATTCTCTGCCAATGTTGGAACTATTTTTTGTTATTTCACACTTGTAATCCTTGTGTATTCTAAGTGCTCTTCTCATTGGTTTAAAGTTGGTGGGGATCAGAAGGAAAACCGTGATGTGACGTACTTCCAAGCACCGACTGCGATGCAGCATGAATTGAATAAATAGGACGTTAAACTTTATACATTTTGGCAACTGATAGTTTTTCTAGTTTTGTCACTGACATTTTTGTCTCAAACCATTCTGTATGTTTATTCTGCTAACGTTAGCATTAGCATCCTGTACTCATCCACTTCAGTTGTAGAGAATAATATCAGAAGATGGATTTACTTACATGTTCACAAAAATACTGCTCACTATCTTAGTTTATGATTATTATTATTATTATGTATCTATTTGAATTGAATTGATTTATTTAAAACAAGGGACAGTGTGAAAGTTCTCGAATTAGCCAAAAGGCTAGTTTTCACAGATAGCCTCTTTGCCAGATGGTGATAGGCATCCTAAAAGCAAGAAACAAGGACCATGCACACAAATACATTAATCTCAGAAAAGAGAAGAAATGAAATATGCCAGATTTGAGCTAATAGCTAATTTCCATCTGCAGGCCTTATCCTTGTCTAAAGACGAGAAACTAAGATGTAGGAAAACAAAGTGATATTTTGTCGACAAAATAACCCGACCTTAAGTTGTTGTTTTTCGACTTTAATTGATGCTTATTTAGTCATGAATATTCCATTTTACAGAGAGATTTGAAGTTTCTGGGGCATTAAATCCTTAAAAAAAGTATTGGCATATTCAAACACTGCAGTACATAACAGCTGAATCTTTTGTGGGAAATAAAAGGAAGTGTTCATGATCTGAAAGGTGAGCACACATCACTGTAACACGATCATCACTTCCTCCTGAAGAGCTGCTTGTTTTTCTCTTACTGTCACCCAAGGCTTACTTTAATTCATGGGCTTTTCATGCTGTCATCATGGGAGAGAACACACAGAAACAGCAGGTGAGGTCACAACAACAAGGTGAACAACAACACGTCATTAATCTGACCATGGATCACTCTTGTTCTGATGCATATCTAGGATTAAGAGAAACAGCTTGTCATGCACGTAGACGAACTCTCACCTAGAGACGACCAAATATTGTCATTTGGAGATTTTGGATACGTTTTGGCTTTGTATTCTACTGATAAGTGAAGTGATGTTCCCTTAAAACAATATTTCTTTAACAAGAATTCATTCAAAGTCGTATATAGTGTCTTTTTTTTTCTTCTTCAGACATCCAACCCTATAAATAATCAAGGCCTTCTCCGATCCCTCCGAGTAATTATCTGTGTTCTCTGACAGCCACAGGCAGCAGCAAACTGACAGGCCTCCATGAGGGAGATGTTGTGTAAATTTTATGAGTGACAAAAAAGATTAGTAGAGTGACTTTCTACATGCAATTTTGACCTCCTTGGAGCTGAGCATGCGGGAAGGTAAGAAGAAAGGGGAAACGCCCAAGGACATGATCCTGGGTGTTTCATATTCAAACTCAACAATCAACGGTGAAGAAGTCTGAAAAGAGTGGAGGAAAAGTAACATGGGAGGAAAAAGATATCGCAAAAAGATTGACTGATGTCAGAGATCTTGCATAACGTCACTTGTGCCAGGAATCTCAAACGATGTGTATCATCTCACAGAGTGTGTTTACATCAGTCTGTTGTCGCACTTTGGCAGATGGTTGGGGTATCGTTCAGATGTAGTGATTCTGGAGAGGCACTCATCGGTTAAATAGCAACCTGCCTCAAAGACCTCCGTTTCCAGAACACCCCTTTTATCATTCTCCTATTGTGTGGCTTCACCGACGATCCAACCCTTAGCATTCTTTGCTTTGATTTCCCCATTGAACGTCTTTCGAACAGCGAGTCTGCTCACACAGGCTTTGTTCGCTGTAATTACAGGGCCTGTGATTTCACCGTACAGTATGTCTTGCCTCCAGCTCTGTGATTGTCGAGGAGATTTGATGGAGGCATCAGGCACATGTGAGTGAAGGGGAACATGGACGTGCCGTCACTCCCTTCTGTGTACCCAGAGTGTCAGAAGGGCTGATGTCACCGTGAGCGGAGAACAGAAGAGGTGGGTCTCGTGTGGGTTTCCTCGCCGTCTGCCTGTCTCCCCGGACATGTTGTAGGAAGCGAGGATAACAGGGCGTGGAGTTCAGCGGACACGCAGCATTGCAAATCTCCCCGGCCATCTCGCACGGCTCACGCTGTTCAAACAGGTTCCGCGCCCCGGCTTGTGTCTTGTCTTGTCAAGTGGCTGACATTCTGATTTAATCAACATCCACGCCTGCCAGATGAATTAGATCACTATCAAAAATGCACGGGGAGCGCCATGTCCCTCACTTGTCAGAACCAAACTCATCTGCTCATTTATTTATCACATTCTCCATGAGAGGAACATTGTAGCGCTGTGTGGGATTAAGGTTGTCTGTCCTTTGTGCTTTGTTAAACTTGGATGAACCCGAGGGCTGTCCCGATTACCATTTTTCGGGCTCAGGATATCCGGGGGGGTGACGCTTCAACACGTGTATTTCGGTGTATTCACGGCATTCATTTTGTTATTTGTTACAGTATTGTTGTTTTATAGTTATTTGTTAATGTAACCCAATTTGTGTTCTTTGAAATTAAAAAGGATATCGCATTGTGTTTGTTACTTTCGTTGCAGTTGTATATGTCTTAAGTTTAATTTGGCTTGGCTTCCTATTTATGGACATGCTTTTATTTTGAAGGAGAGTTAGCGCAGTTGACAGGAAGTTGTTGTTGCTATGGAAACAACGTGACGGAGATGAACGGAGAAAAGTAATATCTACATATAAAGACGGAGAAAGTAAACGATAACGTTTATGGTTAATTGTTAGCACCCCCCGAAGAGGCACAAGCTCTTACGTTGATATTTCAGATATTTCAATACATTCAATTTGAAAAAAAAACGGAAAAAAACAAACAAAACGAATAACGAAATTGAAACCCCGAATAGTACTCCAACGAACGAATATTCGGATATTCGGGTACAGCCCTAGCGAGGGGGTTCTTTCAGTTCATCCACAACTGGAATCATATTGAAAACATGTAGGCCTAATGGTGGTCTGGAGAAGAAAAACAAACATGAAGCATTCCTTTCGCCTACAAAAATAATATCCACTACAATGTTTTCATTTCCACCCAATCTAGTTATTAATGAATCTGAGATCCTGACACTGAGGCAGTCTTTGTTTCTACTTGACGAATAACTCGGGAAAATGTTTAGACATACGTTGATTACGTACGTTGATTGACCTATTACTCCTTTGCCTTTCAGTATATAGCAGCATGATTACAATAAATGGACTAATGGAAGTTTTAATGTCCAAAAAAAAAGAGATAGAATTGATTTGATGCGTATAAAGCTATGAATATTCCATTTTATTTAGAGATTTGAAGAATTCAGCAGCATTAAATCCCCCTAACTAGTTAACATGTCAAACATTACAGTTAGATATAAGATCCTGACACTGAGGCAGTCTTCTTTACTTGACGAATACATCGGATTCATTTATACATTATGTTGATTTTGTAAGTTGAGAGACCTATTTCTCCCTTGCTTTTTCATTTAAATGGAGGCGTAAATGCCCGATAACAAAGAGATATTCTTTATGTAATGCCTTTTATCCATGAGTATTCAATTCCATAGAGATTAGAGGTTTTCAAGGGCATTACATTCCAAAAACTTTAGTGGGAAATTCAAACATTACAGTTATTAATGAATCTGAGATCCTGAAACTCAGTCTTTGTTGTTACTTGACACATCTGGGAAATGTTTAGACATTTGTTGATAATAAATAATAATAATAATGCATCAATTTTTTTTACAGGTGCTCAAAGCGCTTTACCCACAGGAGCAAATGCGGGTAAAATGTCAGGCCCAAGGACACATCGGCCTGACGCAGTGGCGGTCAAGGCAGGATTCGAGCTGGAGTTCACCAATGCCCCTTGATCTGATGACCAACGCTCTAACCACTGCGCCAAAACCACCCCAATAATGTGCGTTGATTGACCACCAAATCCTTTGATTGTTAGTTGGCGGCCATTATTAAAATAGATGTAAGCTCAAATGTCTGATAACAAAGAGATATACCATAATGTATGTCTTTTTAGTCATGAATATTCAATTTGTACAGAGGGATTTGAAGAACTCTGCAGTAGGGCTGCTCGATTATGGCAAAAATCATAATCTCGATTATTTGGGTCAATAATTGTAAATGCGATTATTCATTGACTTTGAAAACATCCATTTACTGGAGAATTTTTTTTTGAAGAGTATGTTTTTAACAGTTGATTATCCTGAACTTTAAGTATAATTCAACTGAAAAACCAAAAAAAAAAAAAAAAAAAAAAAGTAATGATAAAAAGCATAATCGTTTTATTTCGATTACGTTGTTTTCGGAATCGTTGCAAGCCATAATCATAATCGCGATTAAAAAATACGATTAATTGAGTAGCCCTCTGCAGCATTAAATCCCCCAAACTAGTTGATTTCAATCATTACAGTTATTAATGGATCTCCGATCGTGAAACTAAGGCCGTCTTTGTTGTTTCTTGACGGATAACTGGGAAATGTTTAGACATACGTTGATTATGTGCGTTGATTGACCTATTACTCCCTTTGTTTTTTAGTTTGCCGCCATGATTAAAATAAATGGGGAGGTTGAGTGCATGCTGGCGGAGCAACAGAGAGCCGCATGATAATAGAAACAGCTGAAGAGGACTGATGTTGTGTTCGTCGCTCATTCCCTGAATGGAGATCCTTTCTGGAACCAAGAACGCTTTTCTCTCGTGTATACTCAGGCTTTTTCATTAAATTCACCATTTTGTTCAATATTTGAAAAGAGCCAGCGCTGGGCCCTGAATGGATTGAATCGATGCGTATTGGACAATTGTATATCAAAGTGATAGCCAAGCCTAATGACAAAAATCCATTTCATTTCAACTTTAACAGAATTACTGAGCATGATGTAAGTTGTGTGTTGCTACAAGGAGGCGTGGAGTGTGTAGGGACGCTTCAGTGTGTTCATAATGTGAGTGTATGTTGCATGAATTATCAGTGGGAGGACGGCGTGGTGTAGCTGAGCTGAAGAGACTCAGATTGAGACGTCCACTCACGGCTCACTGGTTTGATGTTTCCATCATCGACAGCAAAGGAGACTCTGACAGTTGGGCTGCACAAAGCCAGCTGTTTTCATGGTTTGAAGCGTCCTGAACGTGCACCCAAGTTGAAGGATTGGTAGGAGATTATTAACCAAAGTGACACGCAGAACACAGGCATCCACAGTTGGAAAATCACCAGTTCTCTCTCCTTCTCTCCTTTCTTTCCCGCTCTCTAATTTTGGAGCCGCGGCAAAGTGCTCCAACATGTTTGTGTCAAAAGTTCCAAATTGAAAAGTGTGATAAGGTAGGGGGAACATTAAAAATAGATAAACACACATCTGTGGACTCGTCTGAGAAAAAAGAACAACAATGAAGGGATGATAATTACAGCCTTTCTTACCAGAGGATGCCAGGATCAAAAAAGACAGATGTGTAGCGGGTCAGATCGATCGCTGAAATACTGACATGACATTTCTCTATCATTCTGAAACATAAACCCAAACCAGCTCTAGCTTCCGATAAAGGACAGAGCTGTGCATCAGGTTTACCACCAGAAAATAATCTACCTATTAGGTTGATTTTGACCTGTTGGTAATGAAAAAAACTGAACATGTATTTGCAATGTTTTCAGTGCTACTGAGACTTCAATCCCAAACCCATAATCGAATATAGAGTTAGAGAAATCACTATAACCTGCTGATCCAGAATATTCAAGTCTATTCTTGAGACCGTTTCATATTTCCAGTGTAAAGCTGTTAAAATAAAAGTGTCAAGAGTTTTCAGCAAAGGTTTTAACAGAAGAACATGTATTTCTTTAACCTATAGGAGCGTGCTACATACAGAAAGGGATCTCTGTTAGTTAAGTAAACCACTACCTCGTAAACTTTTCTACTATACATACATATATTTGATTATTCCTGCATTTTACGTGCACCTTGATGTCTCTTGCACTACTTCATTACAGTATTTTACTTCTTTGTATGTCTTTAAGGGGCCTTATTAGGCTTTCTTTTCTTTTTTTTTACTTTCCTGAAGTGTGTTTTAAAAAGGTATTTGTTGATGTGAATGGTCTGCAAAGGCAAGGGCTATTTCGATTTTGTTTACTTCCATAAAAAGCTCATTTATATTAGTTATGTATCAACAATTTAAAAATTGTTACAATGTAGTGCAGTTTTTGTATAGCACACATTTCCACAGTTGCAGCTACATGTTAGAGCAGGGGGGTCAAACTCAAATACACATTGGGCCAAAATAAAAAAATGGGTACTAGACGAGAGCTGGACTGGTTCAATGTTTATTGCAAAACGTATTGAAACGAACTTATTGCACATATTAAACCTGGAACTAACAAAGCTTAAATTATTGCCTACAAAAACAACATTAAACATTAAATAATCAGTTGCATTCATTTCTTATGGCTCTATCTGCAGAGTCATTTCTTATGATTACATTTTTCCACAGGCCAACAACAGCTTCAAAAAAACTATTTCCCTCAAAGAACAAACCAAACATTCCCTGTTGTCTCAAGAAAGAAAGTGCAGAAGGAAACATCCATGTAAACTCAGGTTGCTGCTCTGTGATGCTAGTTCAAGCAGATACTTGGCATCTCATCTCGGGTGCAAGTTCATCGATGTTTGGGGTCAGGCTCTGAGCTGAGGAGATCGTCAGGATGGAGTGAAGGTCCAATATACCGGCGGGCCAGATCTAATAGTATTTTTAAATTATCCTGCGGTCCGAAATTAAATCCACCGAGGGCCAGATTTGGCCCCCGGGCCTTGAGTTTGACACATGTGTGTTAGACCATTATAAATACGCCTTTTTTCCCAAGACGTTTACAAAAACATCTCTGTAATTTAACGTTGGATAAGAATTAGCTGGCAGATTGTAAAAGTGGTTTACTAAAGGCCGTGGAATGGATACATTAGACAACACTATTGTATTTGCTTTCTGTAATTCAAACAAGGGAAAATGCTTTTTAATTAAGTGCTTACATGATTTAGTTTTCTATAATATTAGTGACCTTGCCCTCTGCAGACTACTGTAGTATAAAGGTATGTGTACATCTTCAATGTTGTCTTATCGTATCTATCAAGGGAATCTTTAGACATTTAATGCATTTTCTTAAATGTCCAGCCCACTACTGAGTATTATGAGTAATCTGAACAGAATAATGTAAGGAATAGTAATAGTTCCTGCTACTTCATTGTCCTTCTATCCAGGTCAAACACGGGTCATTCCTGATTGTGATCTGAAAAATGTAACAATCTTCAGTGATGCCTCATACATGAAAAAAAAAGAAGAGATTTGGCTTCACTGCATCAGCATTCCTCTCAGGCATGTGTACGGGAGTGAAAATACAATATCGTTTTGGAAGAAGCTCACATTCATCTTTGAATGAGCCTCTCTACCTAACCCTCACTTTGTGCCACCTCACAAAAAAGGGAAAAGAAAAAAGAATCCTGAGGTTTAGGAAGAAATGAAACCCCCAGCGCTGCTCACTCATCTAAGAAACATTAAATGTACGGTTTGTTTACCCGCGTGTGCACTTATGAATCCCAGGGGTGCCGCAACCTGTGTATAACTCACCCTTAGGGCCTCCGAGTATTTTTCACTATGAAATGAAATTTTATAGCATGCGAGATTAGCCGACACTAATGCAAGGTCAAAAATAATAGAATCAATAGGCAGGCTTGGCGATGTTAACATTTACAGAAAATAATGGGCTGAAAAGCGCTGCGGAAAACAGAATGAAATGAGTCTCTGCAGAATTCTTATTGATGGCTTTTCATTATTTCTAATAATTTGACTTTCTTTTGTGTGCTGCTGCCGGGGGTATAACCCTTGCTGTGGTTTATCTCTGTGTGCGTAGGTGTTTGTGTGAGCGTGTGGGCGTGTGCTTTTATGTGTACACGCACATGTTTTATGGTCAATAAACAGCTATTTTCTGCCAAAGTCTTTCAGCTGCTGATCAGATCTCTGTTTGTAATGCTGCGAGGGCAGTTTGGAAGACAGATCTGCAGAACATCGGCCAACTTTGTAGTTTTGGACCTCACAATCAGAAGTGTTTCAAAATGCAGGATGTTTATTGCTTCTGACAACACTCAGTCCTTCAGAGAATGGGCCAACATCAAATGAAGTGTCCAAGATAAACCCAAATGAGTGTTCTTCTCGGTGACCCCGTGTTTTATAGCGCATTGAAGTGCTCGCAGTATCTGCAGCTAATTCAAGTGTGATTACAGGGGGGGGGGGTGAGATCCCTCTCTAATATAACCCCACTCACTGCTATTCTTTCCCTCAGACTAATGAAAATAATGGTTATGAATGTTTTTGGTGCACTTTGATTGTCACATCAACTGTTTTTATTGCTGTCATTATGGTTTAACATCGCACTGTTAATTCTGTTAATTAAAAAGCTGATTGCGTTTGCCAGTCTGTGATCTCCATTTGGTGCGTCCATATGGTAGAGATTGCTTGTTGTAAATTTCAATGAAGCCTTATCACAGCCTTGCGATGTATAATCAAGCAGTACAAGCGCTTGAATTGCTTAGAAAACCCCCATCATCCTCCTCTGCAACTCATGTCCACAAGTTCACTTGAACTACTATTCTCTTTAAATGACTTTTTGTTTGAAATCATTACGCAGATTACAGGGTTTGTTAACAAAGCACACACATTTAAATGCAAACAGTACAGTATATATCTAATTTAGATTTCAGAAAAGCGTAACAATGTCCATTAAGAGGAAACATTTCGTGATTTGGATGACCACACTAAACGAAATCCTGCAGTAATTTAGAGAAGATGCAAAAAAGTGGATGACGGGAGCTACACTTGAAAGCAATTTGGTGTATTTCACGCACTAAGAAGCAATCAGGAAGTAGAAGTTGCAGCATTCAGAAAGTACTACTCATACTACAACCTCAAATACATGCATGTACTGTATTCATGTATCCTGCACACCTAGCAATTGTTCTCAGCTCACAGGCGATGACCTACTTCAGCTGGATTGTCTTTTGTTGTTTGCTTTAGTGAACAGTCCCCCAGTCCACTGCTCCGTCTGAACACAGTCTGAGTGAATCCCTAAAGGACGCCTCACATTTGTTTTGGGTGTCAAGAAACAAATGTTAGGTTCAAAATGAAAGCACAGCGACGACAACAAATCGCCTGAGCCAGAAAAACAACAACGTAAAGTTCTTTAGGAATTAACACGAGTACATGTGTGGTTTGATTGTCCAGATATGGAACCAGGAGCATGCTGTCAGCCGGATCAAAGCCTTGCTTCCTGTTTCTGTCCTTAGAGCAGCTTTGTACTTACAGACGTGAGAGCCGGGCTGTTCTGGGCACGGCTAAAACTGAGACTGGAATTGAAATGCCAGGATCCTTCATGTCTTGATTAGGGCAACTCCCTCCGGACTGGTTTACCTGCAAGGTCCATCCATCGACTGGTCTTTAACCTCCCAAAGTTCTCGCTCACCATATCTCTCCTCTGATCCCTTCGATGGCTGCGAGTAACGGCCCAAACGCGCTTCAAGATGGCACTAGCCTACCATAATGTAAATGGATCAGGCCCTTCCTACATCCAGGACACGGGTGAACCCAGTGTTGGAAGAAGATTCTTTACAAAGTCCAAAAGTAACCGTACAAAAGTATTGGCATCAAGATATACTTATGTAGTAAAAGTACTTGTTATACGTAGAATCAGAATCATATATATTACATGACTGTAATATGCTGGTAAACCTGGAGCTAATTTGAATAACTTTGTATATTGCTGCAAAATATGATGTCAATATTTGTATTTATAGTTGATTTATATTTCGTATATGCAAGTCATTTTGAGTCTGTTAAGTAACATACTCAGTCTGATAAATGTAGTGGAGTAAAAGTCCTATATGTAGTGTATAAAGTTGCATAAAATGAAAAAAAATCCCCTCAAAATTGTACCTGTTAAACCATTCAGTCCAGCACGTGAACTTTGCTCTGTATCAGCCAATCGGCTCGCTTCTCCCTTACTCCGAGTTCGACCCAGATACCCCTCAACAAAGACGTACCCGTTCTCTTTCTTGGCCCCAAAATGGTGGACTGAGCTCCGCATTGATAACAAGACAACAGGAAGTCTACACAGCTTCCGTCCCCGACTGAAAAACCCAACTGTTTCATCCGCACCTTGGCCAATCTCACTTCTTTACGTAGCACTGTTACGACCCTGGGTTGTTAGGTCATTTGTGTGTCCCTCCCCCTGTGTCTGTGAGTGTCTGTGTCTGTGTCTGTGTCTCTGTGTGTGTGTGTGTGTGTGTGTGTGTGTGTGTGTGGGTGTGTGTGTGTGTGTGTGTGTGTGTGTGTGTGTGTGTGTGTGTGTGTGTGTGTGTGTGAGCAAGCAGGTGGTGCCCGTTAGCTGATTAGCTACCTCCTGCATGCTGATTGGTCCACCTGAGGAGGTGGGAGCATATTAAGCTACAGCTGTGCAGTTCCTCGGCCGCTCTCTCTGAATTGACTTCTCCTACTCCCAACACAAATGTGCGTTATGATATCTGACCTGTTGTGCTAATACTTATTTATACCGTATACCGGTCCTTCTCTTGTGTCGTGAGACTGTTGAAAGAAAAGCTACTGAACCTGTCTTTGTAGACACTCTTTACCTTTTTCTTAGGAGTTCAAAATCCTTTTCTTTTGAATATTGGTTTTCTCCTGTTTTTACAGTAGAGTAGGTAAGAAGCCTGCATGTTTATTTTCTCTTTCGTTAGGTAAGATTTTTGTGTTTAAAGGTTTGTTTTGTGTTATGGTTTTGTTGCTCCTGTTTGTAATAATTTTTTGTTAATTAAATTTACCAAACGGAATTCTCTGACTCGGTGTCCGTGTTCTTGGGAGTGGGGAGAGTGCACATTTCGTGCTGCGCCTAGGTTCCCCTAGACCTGGGCGTAACAGCACTTAGAAAGGTTGGGCTTATTTGAAGCCAATGCTGTAGCACTCTTATGGATAATGAATGTATCTGGAGGATCCTTCCTTTTCTAAGTTTGCTCCTTTATGGTTGAACGTGTTGTAACTTGCTTTGGATAATAGTGTCAGCCAAATGTAATGTACAGTATCATGCCATGTATTTGGGAGCTTGCCAAAAGCTAGTTTGTTTAACTAAATACAGTTGTCACTACCACCTTCCCTGTAGCTGTACAACACCCAACATGAGCTCAGGAGAAAATAAACATCTGTCTATATTTCCATCCTCCCCAAAATATGACTATCTGTTCTGAACATGATTTATAGACCAGCATGAAACACACCATTCTGGGTGAGCCCCATAACTCTTGTCATTGAAGGTCTTCTGAATCCTTGACCAAGCTTTTGCTTAATAATGTTCTCATGCGTGTGGAATGTGTGTGTTTACAGAAGAGCCAGGGAGAGGGTGCACTCACGGACACGTCGGCCCCCCCATCACGCTCGCTCCAGAGTGGACGTCTATCAGTTCAGAAGACAGCAACTTGCACGACTCATCCATTCCTCATTCTCATTCCCTCTGACAGGCCGGGCTCTGTGTCTTCTCTGCAGTATTTACAGCGGAGGAATCTGTTTATGTCACACAGATGTAAATGTTTATACTTGATGAACGCTGGGCTGAGTTTTTACAGTCTGAAAAAGATGTGTACGTTTTTGAATGTGCGGGGATAGTTTGGCTTATTTACTGTCATCATTAGGAATGTGAGATCCGTCTCAGGCACTGGCTATTGGGCTTTTAAAGCCCGGTGCCAGGTTTACATGCTTAATAGTGGTCTGTTTGTCGTGCCAAGCCCCAGCAGCATCCTTGTTAGGCTCTCGTTTGCAAGTGCCAGCTGATGTGAAAAAAAAATAATTGTAGTTGTTTTTATTAAACACGAGAATGACTTTCTTAGGAACATATTTAATTGCAACCAGATATTTTTAAAAATGCAGTTTTTCTGAATTAAAGTTCAACAAAATAAAATGGAAAGTAACTTCAAAAATCACTAATTGAGATTAATTATGCGCAGGATACTGTAAGCCACATGTGTCAAACTCAAGGCCCGGGGTCCAAATCAGGCCCGTGTTGGATTTAATTTCGGCCCGCAGGATCATTTCTAATTACTATTAGATCTGGCCCGCCGGTATATTGCACGCACACCTTCACTCAATCCTGAGGATCTCCTCAGCTCAGAGCCTGAGCCCAAACATTGATGACCTTGCACCCAAGATGAGATGCCAAGTATCTGAGCTAGCATCTCAGAGCAGCACACTGAGTTTACATGGATGTTTCCTTTTGCACTTTTTTTCTTGAGACAACAGGGCATGTTTGTTTGTTCTTTGAGGGAAATTGTTTTTTGAAGCTGTTGTTGGCCTGTGGAAAAATGTAATAATAAGTAATGACTCTGCAGATAGAGCCATAAGAAATGAATGCAACTGATTATTTTATGTTTAATGTTGTTTTTATAGGCAATCATTTAAGCTTTGTTAGTCCCAGGTTTAATATGTGCAATAAGTTCATTTTAATAAGTGTTACAATAAACATTGAACCAGTCCGGCCCTTTTTTTTTTAGTGCCCACTGTGTATTTGAGTTTGACACCCCTGGTCTAAGCGGTTGACCAATCACAACAGAGCCGGCCAGCTAACCAATCAGAGCAGACTGGGCTCTGGTTTCAGACAGAGGGTGAAAAGAGGTGCTGCAGCACAGGCAGTATGAGAACAATAAAGACCTTTTTGAACATTAAAGCATGGAGACATGTCCCAGTAGGGGAACCTGAAAATGTGCATAATAATGACCATTAAGTCCTCTTTAAGCAAATACTAGGCTTCCTGTGATTTGAATATTGCATAAGTCCATATTGCGATGTTAATAGATACTAATGTTAATTGTTAATAATGAGGAACTACTAGGATACAGTGTTATTACTTAATTTTGGGAAAAAAGAACAGGGGCAATGGCACCTTTAGGCAGAGCACTGCAGTCTTAATTTGTACGAGCCATTGTCCTGAGCTCTTTCCAGCAGGCCGGCTATTTATCATTTAGGCGGCCGTTATTTTTAATGAGTCTGTTATCATTCATTTTAGGGCATCCCACCTTTCCTTGACACGGATAGTATTTCTTTTTATATAGGACGGAGGATTTATGTCTCCCTCTCCTCCCTTGGCTGGGAGCTGTCAGCTGGATGGCAGTTTGGGAAGGTGTGCACAGACCCCCCCCTCCCCCCGGCGGCACACGGGGGCCACGGGACTCATAGAGCTCACACTGTAAGCTACCTTTGTGAAATCACTTACACGACAGAAAATGTGCCCATAATGTGGCCCTATTCTTCTCTCACTGCTCTGAAAAAAGTGTCACCTGGTTGCTCAGCATTGGACATTATGGTCTTTTCAGTTTTGTTACCCACTTCCATAAATGTGCTAAAGATTTATACGTTTTGTTGTGTGTATTTGTAAATTAAAATCTCTTAAAGCTGGAATAAAGCAACTCCAGATTGAAAAGATATCCCAGCAAAAGCCTTGTTGTGTTTCCCTACTAGTATGTCACTGAAAATGTGCCCATCATGTGTCCCTATTCTTCTCTCACTGTTCTGAAAAAAGGGTCACCTGGTGCCTCAGCTGGTTTTCTCAGTTTTGTTACACACTTTTCAGAAATTTGATAAAGGTTTAATCATTTGTTTGTGTGTATTTGGAAATTAAAACCTCTTGAAGCTGGAAAAAGCAACCTCAGATTGAAAAGATAGGGGCGGCTGTGGCTCAGTGGATAGTGTGCTGGACTTCGAATCAGGGGGTAGCAAGTTTGAGTCCCACTGCAGTCAGCATGTCGTTGTGTCCCTGGGCAAGACACCTCACCCAAAATTGTTCCTGTGGGGATTGTCCACAGTATTGAATGTATGTAAGTTGCTTTGGATAAAAGCGTCTAACAAATGACATGTAATGTAATGTAATGTAATATCCCAGAAACAGCCTTGTAATGTGTCCTACTAATATGTCACTGATCTTTTGGGATTCATAAAATACATGTGAGATTAGACAACATTTCATTTCGTTGACGCTTATATCAAAAGTGACTTACAATAAGTGCAAAAACCATGAAGATACAAACTAAGAACAGCAAGAAAATGCAGGTACATTCACTTCAAATAAGCCGAACCTCTTGAAGTGCCGTTGGATTACTTTCAAATGAGCATAAACTTTTTAACAATTCTTTAAAAGATAATTGTTTTTACGGTTTAGTGACGAAGGCGAAACAGGTGGGTTTCCAATCTGCGACAGAAGTTGGAGCTGCTGTCATTTTATCACTTGCACCACCTGAAGGCAAAGTGCGTCACAGCAACATTTCTTTAAAGCTGATGTTATCATTTTTTAAGTTATAGATTTTTAAACAAACCTCAATAACAACCCAATGGACATTAAACCAAATCCAGTATAGAAATACAATTCATCTGTAAAGCACTCAATGTAAGCATTTAAAGAATCTGTAAATTAATGAATACGTGAACAACAAGATTAACCAGCTAATCTACTTTTTGCAGGATTTTCAACCTTTTTCAAATTTAGGTTCATTGTAATACATGTGTGTGTTCCAAATACTTAACTCCTTTCTTTAAAGGGATTGTAAAAAGGTGATTTCTACTCAACATTGCTGAGTCGCGTGTAAGGTCTGAGGGGTTTCGCCGTTAACGCTCGTTAACATCGTTATTCTTAGCAGTATGTTCAACCATGTGGAGCATAACGGCCTCTTACTGGTAGCTCTCACTTGTACAAGTATAAACACGGTTTTAAGTGAGCTTCCACAAACAGCCCTGCATTCACAAAAAGTGAAATCTAAAGAAGAATCTGCACAGATTGGAGGTATAAAAGGAGAAATAGCATCACCATCAGTCCTCCTTGCCTGCAGGAGACACTTCCCATGCCTGTAGGTGGCGCAGGTGCTGCTGCAGTTCTAAAACGGGACAATATCAGATTTAGTTTCAGGGGCTTCGCATCATTGCAAAACAGCATCCAAGGTGCTCTCAAAGTCACCTCGTCCAACTTATAAAACATCAGAGCGCTACACTAGACAGTATCGTGTTTAAATCATTGCTGTTCACATTATATTGTTACTATTGAAATAATTGTGCAGTGACTTTTACAGTCAGAGTCAGAAGTGGTACATAAACGTGCCGCTGCAGTACTCCCACAGTGTATCCATGGTGACGGTGGCATTATGTGTTTGTGTGTGTACTTTACTAAGTGTTAGTCTATGGCGCTTGTTCCCTGAAGTGTTGATCCAGGCCATATGTAGAGCTGGCAACAAACTGCAATGGCAGGTGAAAGAATCTGCACTTGGCATCTCCACACACACACACACACACACACACACACACACACACACACACACACACACACACACACACACACACACACACACACACACACACACACACACACACACACACACACACACACACACACACACACACACACACACACACACACACACACACACACACACACACACACACACACACACACACACACACACACACACACACACACACACACACACACACACACACACATCTTGATTTTACCGAAATGACCCGACAGGTTTCGCGCAGCAAGATTTTTTGCTGCTCTCCTACACTTTTGGGGGTTGTATCAGGATGTCCGCTCGGTGCCAACATTGCTTGAATTTCTCACAACATCATATGCCACTGCTATATCTATCTATCCATCTATCTACATCTAGGCCGCAACCTGTTTAATTCTACATATGAAAACACGTCTTAATCTTCCACATGATCCTCCAGTTAAGGCCTGAGTTGTGAAGTGGTGTAAATAAACAGACTGTTTCACTAGATAGGCAAAGCGCCCTTCATTGAAAGTTATTGCCAGGCAGCCGGGGGTAATACATCACTGCTTTTGTGAGGACAATGCTACGAAGCCGAATCCAAGCACAGATGCATCATAGTTGCACAGTGAGCATTTTGTTACAAATAATGTTGTCATCAATTTTCATCTTTTGTTTAAACATATTAGTCTTTTGGACAAGATAGGTCATATTTCAGCAGGTTGATAAATTCTCTCCCCTCTCCTCTTCACAGAATGTGCACTTAATTAATTACACAACCTTTAATTGGACAGATTATTCCTAATGGCGGTACAGTGCTAAATGTACAAACTCTGAGAGGGCTCACAAGTAATTATTTTAATGCCACTTTATCCGCTAGATGTAATCAGTATATTTCAAATAATTAGTATTTTCACATAGGCTAAGGTACAGATACTCTAAAATAGACGAATTACATTTGTGTGTTGGAATTATTTTTTGCAGCTGAGCCCTCATCTCCTGCATCATTTCCATGTGCTGAGGCTGTACAGTGTTAAGGGGCGTTTGATCACCCCGTGATATTTTACGATATCTGGCGGTATTACCTCCTGTTTAATTACCTCAGTAATGTGCATTGATGTACATGATGGATTTTTACGGAAGCCCACTTCTTAACTATCGGATGCGGCGACATGAGTGATTATCACTGCCGCAGTGGTCTTAAGAGATAAATTAATAATTGTGATGGAGGAAGCGGAATACAATTAGCAAATGCGTCTGCGGTCACAGGAAGACGGCAAACACGAAACACGCTGTTGTATAACTTTAACTGCTGACTTTCGTACGATTTAAAAGAATAAACTTCAGGCCAACGAGCCTCCCCATATTTATTTTACTTAACATTATGTCAAAGTACACAAACAATCTTAATTTACCTCTGTGTGCACTGCAGAGGAGGTGGAACAATTTAGAGAGGAAGTGATGGCGCTGTTGAAACTTCACAGCTTGACTCTGAGATAAGAAGAGAGGGGATGAACTAATGGCTGAGGCCCGGCTGAGGCGGCCTGGTGCCTCAAAGTCGTATCATTCAAAGCATGTATGTCAGCCTTGTGCTCATTACCATGACTGATCATACTGTCTACCAGTATCCTGCCCGCCTGGCACCCGGGACCTGCAGGTGGTACTTTATCTAACGTCCGTGTCAATTTCTCACAGAAATATTTCCCCTGCTAAGCAGTCCGAAATCCCTGCCTGGCACGTAACAAAGAGCAAACACAATGTGCTTTAAATGAATAGTGGAACAACTGCATACAGTTTGTCCGAGCCGAAGACAAACAGCAAAAACAATGCAGTTGTACCGGGGTATATCAATTTGCTCTTTTATTGCTCGAAGAGAAGACTTCTTCCGTTGTAGTGGACAATATAATACCACAAAGAGTATTTCATGCATCTTTTATGTACGTTTCTGCGGTGAGTGGCCGAATGCCACAACGCTATTCCACTTTGACAAACCCTGATTTCATATATCTAAGTGCTCAAACGCCCCAAAATCATGCGTCACAGACCATCATTCTTCCCTCTCCGGCATCGATGGATTTCTTTTTTTGTGTTCCTCTGATTCTCCCCCCTCTGTCTCTTGTCCTTCTCTTTTATTGCTTTGTACAGCAAAGCACCATTACTGATCCCTTCCAAAGCACAAACTAAAAATCTATCCCGTTGTCATTTGCTGCACCGTGCCATCTATCATCGGGGGTGCTTGGCAGCGTCTCCATACGAGAGAGGAGGTGCTGGAACAGGAGGCAGAGTCAAGGACTTTCACGCGCAACAAAAAACTTGTCACAATTATTTATGGCTCTTGCTGGGACACATAATAGGACACATCAAACTGCTGTTTTTTTGTGTGATGAGCGCCCTCACATCGCTGGCTCCCTTGTCGAAGTGGGTCACAGGCATCTCTTGCCTTACACATACAATTTCCAAGACAATGGCGGAGCACTTGGGGAAGTGACAGTGACAAATACTGGAGCCCCCACGGAAAGCTGGGCAGGCTGTTACATGAGTGATTGCGCCAATAATCATGCGGAGTCGTCACGTGTCTGTGGAGCAGGAGGGAGATGGGCAGCAGGGGTGGCAGGGGGTGGGGAGAGACAGAGAGTGAGGGAGGGGGGGAGAGAGAGAGAGAGAGAGAGAGAGAGAGAGGGGGAGTGTATGAGTGTGTGTGAATAAGACAGGGAGGAGCTGGGGGATCAGCAGGCCTGTGTAGAGAAGTGGCTAACAGGTCCTGGCAAATCATTTTTTATTTCCTTATCATCCATCTCCCACTTCCTCCCCTCAGATGAGTTGCTGCTAAATGACTGTCACTTTGGACGGTGCTGTGATATGTTCTGCTGTAGCACCCGTAATTGGGAAGGGGTCACCAGTGCCTGTTTCTCTGTGTGACCTTTCTTAAACTCGGCCGCCCAGGGAATTGGGCAGAGCCTCAGATTAAATTACTTCTCCAGCGCCTCGGCCCTTCACCTTAAGTGCTGGCACTTGGCTCCAGTTCATGGGAAAGAAGCCCCCTTGTTCTCGCTTCAGCGCTTCAGGCACCAAGCACAGACTTGCCCAGTTTGCCAGACCGAGCTAACAGGATAAAACATCGGCCTGTGCTCTAGATGTAGGGCTAAAAGCCTTCTTTACATAGAGTGGCACAGGAAAGAGTCTTAAAACCCGGAAATGAGTTTGCATCTGAGTACTTTTGGTTCACTCGTCTCAAAATAAAAACAATTTGAACATGATTTTGGTTAAATGCTTAAAATCAGGTTTACAAAATCTAAAAAGATTTTCATATTTTGTTCTACGGCATAAAATGTGTCAGTAAATACTCTATTCTTGAATGTCCAAAGTTTATATGCATCATAAAAACATTGGTTGCTAACAGGTGGCTAAATTAAACTTCTAAACGTCATCACACCGAACATTAGCCACATTTAGCTCAGCGGTGGTGACCAGAAGTCATGTAACTGAGATGTTGTTTGTTTATAAGCTTAAGTTAGCTTTTTACTTCTGGTGATTGCATTTATGCTTCAATCATGAAAGTGGTTTTGGATAAGTAAGTGTTTGCCGAAGTTCGTATTTCCTTAAATCCAATAGAAATATCCCATTGCTCTTGTCAAGGGATCCTTTCACGATGCTTACTCCCATGCCGGCCGACAAAAATGTGAACCAATCTGTTGCATCTGCAGATACATTTCCAAGTCTCCATATTCAAAATTGGTCACATTCAAGTTCTTCCTAAAGGGATGTCCAGAGCAAAACTGCAGTAAAAAGGTGGAACCATTTGGGCCAGACGATATATGATGTAGATTGTGTGAAGGCTAAAGCAATTTCTTTGTTTCTTTTATAAGTTTCGGGCTGTTGGTAAACAACAACAAAGAGTTAAACGTGTAATCATCATCTCGCTGTCAACATTAAACCCCCGCCTCTTCCCTCCCATCACCACTTAAAAAATGGCACATTGACCTGACACAGCAATGTGAGGAGAGAGGCAGCCATTCACTGCTCTGTTAGATATGATATAATGAGACGCCACCGCTCTGAAAGACTGACAGAAGAAAAAACGCACCCAATTGTTCTCCAAACATTGTGGGGACGTCTAAATAAAAATGTCACATTTTGGCTCGCTATCATGCAAATTAATGGCATATCTGGCTGTAAAATAGACATTATGTGAAATCAAATCATCTCCGAAGACATAAAAATGCTCTGATCAAGTGTCCGTCCTCTCCTTTGAGAGCCTTCAACAGCTCGACTACCTCCTCAATTACTTTGGGTGTCAACAGACAGCTATCTGCAATGAGGGCATGTTTTCCCACATAATGACAACTGATAGCTGGTGTCAGGCAGGTTATGCTTTTCAATTTGTGTCTAACAATAATAACAATTACAGCTCATGCAAGTCCTCATTACCTTACAGTATGAATTCATTTTGCGGTGCACATTTCCCAAAACACTCATCTCCACGCCCGTCATCTCAGACAGGCAGCTGCTAGGACGACAGGGAAAACAAAATGGCAAACTTTGTTACGGTTTGATCTTTGACCTTGAGAGGAATCGGTCCAGACAGATCAGCCCTTACTTGCTCTGGCTACTCGTGAAGTTGTTCTCGATTTGAAATGTCCCTCATCAATGTCTTGGATGCTGTTCTGTTCACCAATAGAGATCATAAAAAAGAAACAAGGGGCAAATCAGGACACAGAACCTCCAGTTAGTGGAGAAAATCTGTATTCACTTTACTTATCCTAACAAAAGCCTTCATTCCAGGATGTGTTGAGGTGAATGACAGCATGTAAAGGTTCTTGGCAATAGAGATTCACAATATTGCTTCTTGAAAAATTTCAGAAAAGGATGTTTCAGGCATCTCAAAATGGAGATTTCTGAATTTTCGCTGATTTGTATCAGATTAAACTCAATATCTTTGGGTTTTGAACTGAATTAAAAGACATTTATAGACCTATCACCTTGGACCTTGGACTTCACCTTGATGTTTTCCACTATTTTATCAAATGTTATGAATGTTGAATTGATTAAACAATTGAAAAAATAATAATTAGTTTGAGCCGTACTTTGTAGTGTAATTCACACAGAATTGGTGTTGAATGGATTAAGGACTGCTGTGCTTTGAGTTAGTGAATACAGAATTAACTTCCTAGTCCATATGTCGTCAATTCAGTCAACCTCAGTTTTGATTGATAAAAAAAATTAAATTTGAGAATGACTTTAGTTGGATTTGATGCCAGGATAGAAACAAAAGTTTGATATTGTTTATATCTTTGACTTTGTTGGTACATTTCATATTGTGTTTGTCCTAAACTGTAACTCTAGTTTCAATCTGGGCCTGCACAATAAAAGAAACCCTTTTGTGACAAGTGCATTCTAGCTATATGGAGTCCTGTGGCTTCAAGCTATTGGACATCCCTTTAAGACAGCTGCCAAATCTTCCTACATGAAAATATAATGTTCCAAACTGGCAGAGCAGCTTTAAAAGGGGGTCATTACAGCAGCAGCACATCAGTAAACAGTAAAAGACGGTTGAGTTGAGGGTCATTGCTTCTGTCACTGAGCTGCAGCGTCTCATTTCACTGCCTGGCATCGCGCCCTGTGCGTCGCTGCCCTCCGTCCGGAGACTGGCTTGGCGTGTACAACAAAAGACAGACAGGTCCGACTGCTCCATGATGCAAGGCCCACCCACTCTGAAATGCTTGTTTACCATGCCTTGAGCGAGGGTAATTTCAATCTGACAGGACATTCATCTGACAGGGATGTTCTTACGGGAGATATATGAACCTGATCATCAAGTTTCTATATTTTCCCATCTGTACTTCTTACCCCTACACTTTGTGAAAACTTCCATTCGAAGAGATATAAGATTTTACAAGAAGTGTCTAGATAATGGGTTTTTTGGCGTGATTCAGACCAAAGCCATTTCATTCTATATCAGAATACTTTTATTAATCCCACAGACGGAGACAGAGGGGATATTTAAATTGTTACAGCAGAAAAGACCAAAAGACAGCTAAATGTTACCTACAGTAAGAAGCATGCATACAAAAATATTAAAGATAAAAATATATATATTTTAGTAAAAGAAGTTACACAATTTACAAAAAACACATCCTGGAACAGTTCTGAGGATCTAGCAGCCAGGAATACTGTATATTGCACATTTATCAACGGCATATATGGTTAACAACAAGGAGTGGAGCTGCTGGATTCAATCCGATACTTATAGTTACCTTAATGTCATAATAGACATGTATCTGGGGCATCTAATTAATGACTGCAGCTTAAATCTGACACTGATTTTAAACGAGCTACTGAACCCCAAAAACGTTCAATTACATTTGACTGAAAAATAAACTGGGAAATTGCGACTCCAGGAATTGGTGTGACGCTATTAGTTAGAAAACTACTTTGGAAACATAAAAGCTGAGGTGCAGTGGAGTTTCATAGTCAGGGTTCACCCTCACAAACAATTGTGTGGTGTACAGATGTATTAGTGTCCTTGTATTTTGCCATCCTAGATGTCAGAAGTCATTCTTACAAGTGCGTCCAAATAATTTCTCTAATTCACACACACCTTAATTTTCCTTTTTGT
Source organism: Notothenia rossii (assembly GCF_949606895.1). NCBI lineage: Eukaryota > Metazoa > Chordata > Actinopteri > Perciformes > Nototheniidae > Notothenia > Notothenia rossii. Next base: position 9,455,809 of record NC_136902.1, read on the forward strand.
ACAGAAGCAAAATATTTGAACTTTTCCTACATGGAAGGAGCGCTGCATCATTCAAATTATTATTTGATCTACTTATTTGAGTCCATAAATATCTATTCAAGTATTCCAACATTTACTCGATACCAACAGAGTCTTGAAGTATCTACATTTTAAACTTTTAAAAATAAGAGTCTAGCATGCTATGCTACGTTATCATGTTCAACATCTTAGTTTGGTGTAGCATGTGTAGTGTTAGCATGCTAATATTTTCAAATATGTGTTTGAATCTAAACCAAAAAGATAAACTGAGGCTGATGGGAATGTGATTAGATTAGCTGGTTGCCTGGTCATAAACCAAAGTATTGGACACATGTTGACCCTGGCATCTATTCACTTCATTCAATAGTCGTTGAAATATTCCAGGTAATAGATCGACCAACAGACCACTACTAAAAGCACCGAGTTGATGCTACCCAACAAAGCGAGCCTGTGTGCGCCTGCTCATGGTACTCATGCCTGAAAGAGAGACGTGTCTGTTCTCTAGCCGTGCTGCTTGAACATGAACTGGTCGATGAACCTGGAGTGTTGCTCCTCACGATGCCACCATGCTGACCACATGGAGGTCATTTGGTTTTGCTTCCTCAGTTTTTATGATCAGTGTCAGACCAGAGCAGGATTAAGAAAAAAAAGGAGATATTATATGCTTGGCAACAAAGTGCTCTTATACACCTTTCAGGAAGCCTAAAGGAAATTGTTTTGACTATGTTGTACTGCCGTTCAATAGCTGTATATCATGTGAGCAGAGGTGGGAAGTAATGGAGTACAAATACTTTGTTACTGCACTTAAGTACATTTCTCTGGTATCAGTACTCCACTACTTATCTTTCTGACAACTTTTTACTTTGACTTTTTACATTTTGAACACAAATACCTGTACTTTCTACTTCTTACATTTTGAACCCAAATACCTGAACTTTCTACTTCTTACATTTTGAACCCAAATACCTGAACTTTCTACTTCTTACATTTTGAAACCAAATACCTGTACTTTCTACTTCTTACATTTTGAAACCAAATACCTGTACTTTCTACTTCTTACATGTTGAACACAAATACCTGTACTTTCTACTTCTCACATTTTGAAACCAAATACCTGTACTTTCTACTTCTTACATGTTGAACACAAATACCTGTACTTTCTACTTCTTACATTTTGAACCCAAATACCTGAACTTTCTACTTCTTACATTTTCCAAACAGGCTGGTTCCTTTAGTTTGAATGTGTGTTTGGTGGCGTGATCATTATTATTTAGAGTCATTGCGTGTCTATTGATTTGAACACGATCCGTGTATCTATCATTTCCTGGTCTTCTCTAAAGAAGAGGGACCAATGAAAATCTTCTCATGTTGCCGTTGTTCAGCATCGAAACATTCATGAGCTAACAATGACATTATTGTTCTATTAATATAAAAGTTATGGGTACTTTTTACCTTTACCAGAGTATTTTTGAAAACACGAGCATCTGTACTTCTACTTGAGTAAAGGATGTGTGTACTTTTGCCCTCTCTGGAAGCCTCAAGGAATTTATTTTTGACTGCCATTCAATATCTGTATATCATGTGAGTCAATGCCAGTTGGTGCAACAGGTCCTCAAAAGCATTAGATTCTCCAAAATGCTCAACAATATTTAATCTAATAAGACATGTTTTAGGGAAGTTAATCTAAAATGATGAGGAATATTTTTGACGTAAGTTAAGCGGTCAGAGGTTTTAGGGGGATTTAACAAATGCCTCAAGCGTTTTTCCTAATTCTTGTTGACATCTCGTTGCGGAGGACTTGCATTGCCCTGGCATCCGCGTGTGTCTGCTCCCCTTAAACACCATCCATGTGTGGCCGGAGCCTCACTTGACAATGACACAGAGTGATGCCCGCTCAAAAAAGAAGAGAGAGACGGGATCTGTGATGAATCACGTCCCATGGAGGGAAAATGTGTTAAATAGTACTTGGACACTGCAGCATGATAATTTTCTATCACAGCAGCCTATAAGTATCTGACAAGCCCTATGCTGACTCGGCAGTCTGTTGCAAAATGGCAGGCGTGCCCTTTTATCTCGGTACATGTTTCACGGCAATTGGACAATCAGCCACTGCAGTGAAAATCCATAGTATCGATCGGCCTGTATCTTCTCTATAATTCTCCAGCAGGAAATCCCTGATGACAAATTATATCTGCACCAGTTTTTGATTGGTGCTTTGATGTAAGTGATCTCCAAGGGCAGACTGAGGAACTGGTTGAGGCTTTATTAACTGAGTCTAACCTGGCTCTTCCTCGTCTCACACCTGCCCAAAGCCAGACCTGCTGTCAGACAGTCAGACTGCAGACTCAAAACTGCTTCAGCGATTCTGGATTTACGGCGTCACATGCAGGCCACCCAGCATCATCATAGAGAGCAATACAGGCCACTTTTTCAGATAACTGTGAAGGTGACTGTCTGCCTGCTGTGTCTAGACTTAACAGGTAACACAAGCGTGGGAACAATAAATCACAAATCAAGATTATTTCCAGTTTATTCCTAGATCAGTGGCAAAGTCATCGCTGTATTTCATTATAATTTACAACATGTATACCGCTTTTCTTTTACAAGTCAATCGTGAGCTAGTCGCTGCCTTTTATTATGCCTCTGTAAATTATGCCGCAGTGTTAAATTCCAATTTATAGTCAATGTAAGCGGTCATTTCATTCATGCAGGCCGTGCATCCGCCCTAATGTTGCTGCAACAGCGGAGCTAGCCATTTCTTCCAATCTGCGCTTTATGAAATGAAAAGCAAAGGGGTGGAAAAGGCAGCACGACGCAAATTAAACCCGATAGTGTTCTCTATTGATTCTAAACAAACACATGCTCTTTCTCACTCCCTGCTTTCGGCACTTGATGTGTATAACAAGCCTTATCATTATGCACTACTGCCTTTTTTTTCCCTCAGTTGATAACCCTGACCACAATGCACTGCTCAACACACTGGAGTGCACACATCAAGAGGCCTCTTCTAATCCTGTCGGGGTACTTAGTAGGCATCAAAATTGGCGCAGAACTTTTCCGAAATCCACTGTCATAAATCCGATGGTTTTTTTTAAAAGGGGAAGGGGAGAGAGAGAAAGCCCTTTATTGGAGAGTCGGGTGTGTAAGGGGGGGGGGGATCATGTTGGACATAATCCAGCCTCTGACAGAGGAGGAGGGTGAGCCAGCATCGTTTACAGAGAGGCATATGCTCCCTCCCTTCACACAGACATGAACTACAGCAAAGCAACCTTTTACCAGCCAGTCAGAGAAGGATAATCTTTCCCCTTGCAGCACAATGTGGGAGATTACATGGAGAACATGTCAGTCTGCACTGGATTTGCTAGACACTAGATCTCTTGTCCCTATCGATTTGAAGGCTTCTCATTCATGTTTTCACACGGGTCTCACAGGCATCGAGGCCAAAAGCATATGGTTGGGGAGGCAGCTATTCTTCTCTCCCTTCTCTCTCACCCTCTTTGTGTGATTGGGTGATTCAGTGTGTGTGTGTGTGTGTGTGTGTGTGTGTGTGTGTGTGTGTGTGTGTGTGTGTGTGTGTGTGTGTGTGTGTGTGCGCGCGCACGCTTCAGTTTGCACCAGCATTTGCACATACATGATCGCAACGGTGTCAATGCAACACCTGCTCCCGGGAAATGCGTTTTGTAATCACAGGACAAGTTAACCTCGACACCACAGACTGCAGATGTTGTAATCCCTGGTGCGATTCTGTCGCTGTTGATTTGCTTCGGAGCAGGCGCAATCATCGCCCTCATTTTAGGGGTTATAGTTTCCCCAAAAGCTTTGCATTATTAATCAATTATTACATCGCACGCCCCGACACAAATAACAGAAGCTGCTAAGGTTTACACACGGCTGGACCCAGGTGGTTAGGATGTTCTCTGTCATGAGCAGGGTTCATCCTCGTGCTGTTTTACGTAATGCATCGGAGCAATTTCACTGATGGAAACAAAGCTCCATATGTGTTAAGCAAAGCGGCTTGACGACGCAAAGCTTCTTGAACACGTGTGCTTAAAAGAGGCCATATTACGCTTTTTCCCTTTCCTGTAGTTTGTTAATTGCATGTCAATGGTCTGCAAAGTCTAAAATCACAAAGTTTCTCTCCCCCCCCCTCCCCCCCTGCCTGAAACACCTCCATTTGACTCCTTTGTTTACATCGGCAACATAGTGACATCACTAAAGAACACTCATGCTTCTATTGGCTAGAGCTCAAACACATTATACGTGATAGGCTAAGGGGCGGGACATCTATAAGTGGTTGACCAATCGCAACAGAGCCGACCTGAAAAGAGGTGCTGAAGAACAGGCAGTTTGAGAAAAATAAAGAGCTTTTTGAACATTAAAGCATGGAGACATGTCACAGTAGAGACACTACATACAAATATGAAACCTGATCATTAGCAAATTTAAACAAATTCACTATTTCGACAAGTTAGCATACAATCTTTTGACATGGTTAGCTGCTTGTTACATCATACATGTATTAAAGAACAGTAGAAAGCAGATTGTGGCATGTTTTTTTATTTAATGAAAATGTTGAATAATGTTCTCATAGTAAACTTTTAGGAAATTCTACGCCAGAAAAGTTTTCTGACAAAGTAAAGAGACAAACAAAGTCTTTGGGGGGCCTCTTGGTCCTGAATGACAAAAGCCCTCCATATTTTATTCAACTTTGAGGAAGGCAGATTAAGGCCCGGAGCAGCAGACTTTGACTGAGGAGTCCAGTGGACTCTCAATGCCCATTTTAAGGAGCAGAAAACAAGAAGTCCTCACTCAAGCGTTTCTTAGTGATCAATATGCTAACTCGGGGAATGCTAAAATCGAGGCGGATGTTTGACAAAGATGGATAGATTTGCACCGTCCGTGAAATGTCACTGATTCAGTGGAGGATGTCACCTCAGGATCGCTCGGCTGTGTGATAAGCCTGACACATCAGCTCGGGGTGGAGGCGCCACTCTCCGCTCTCTTTCCCTGTCAGAGCAGACGGATGACAATGACCACCACTGCTGCAGGTCCGGTGGGACCCAGGTAAAAATGAACACAATTAAAAAATGGATGAGTTGCAATCTGTGGAGAAAAGTCAATGTGTGAGGTTTCGGGTGGTTAGCGGCTGAGTGGTCGCAGAAAAAAAAAATCATTAATTTCAAGTGAGGGTTGTCAATCTAGATTTGATAGAAACACTCTGAGCTGCAAAAAGTTTTTCCTATTATTCCTTGATTAGTTTTGTATCCAAGCACTTGTGTTTATTCGCGAAAAAAGTTATCAAACGCAGCTTTTTAAAGTGCTGAATGTAGCCACTTTGACACACACATCCACTGTGATGTATTCAGATTGACATACATACATCTCATTCTAGCACATAAGACACTCCTTGCTACAGATTTCCCTGATAATGGGAACACAGCTCTAACATTTTCCAGAGATAATGTAATTGCCATAGGGAATGAAACCATAAAGATGGCAATAAAAGCTCTAATTTTACTGCCTTCTCTCAGAATCTGACCCTTTGTGATGCCGATATTTCCTTACACCCAGAGGCAGCCGCTCTGAGACTCTTCTCTCTATTTGTTCAAGATCAAAGGTCCGTCCAACAACAAGAAGAAGCCCTGACAGGCTGCTTTGGCATATGTTGGGCCCATGTATCGGACCATGGGGAAGGTGAGAGAGTGAGCGCTTTCCAGCTTACTGTTTTTCGCATCACTCTGTCAGAGAGGCTCATCTAGGGAGACTTTGGGCCAGTTTGTGTGGTCAAAACAACAGAGTCACACAAGGGGGAAAACAGCAATCACCAGAGTGGTACTTCAGACTGACCCTAGCTTGACCTGCTGTCAGATTCCCTACCTTGTTCCTGTCCGACGCTCCCTTTTGGCTGATTTTGACTGATTGGTTTCGTTTTGTTTTGCTTTTGTTGTTCTGCTGCCCTAGTCATTCTTTTCCTTTTCACTTCTAGGCAGCGGGGATCATATCTCACGTTGTATCCCAACGACTTTGATTGTAATCCTGTTGCTTTCTGAAGGAAAAACACCAGCAGCTGACAGGAGACAAAGCACCATCCACCCACAGGATGCCGGGTAACTAATAGCCCAGGTCAAAATCTGTCCTTTTATTTATAATCCTCAACAGCATGAAATATGAAGGGGTAGATTGAGATGCATAACTTCACCCCCGTTTTTTGAAGCAGGAAGCCCTCAGACACCGAAAATGATGGAATGCTTTGGCTGAGAGGTAAACTATGAATAGACTTCTCCACCTGAAACTGTCATTGTGATCCCTGCTCTACACCCCCACATCCACACCAGGAGCACCTTCCAGGGACCCGAGAAGGACTTTCACATCTGCTGAGGTACGCACAGCACCCACTGTACAGAAGCCACGCTTATCCCGGGACCAGTATGGTTCATAATGGATAGTAGCATGCATGTGTCAGTAACTCAGGAAGTGTGGGCATGCAGATATTTCCTATTGTGCTGATACCGTGTGTTTAACTGCAAATCTGTCGCAAAAAAGTATTGTCGAGTCAAATGGAGGATGAAACAGGCGCGGCTGCATTTTTCATGGCCAACTAATTAGCCATTTCCCCTAAGAAGCACAATAAGAGCTCTTGCGTGTATCACTGCCGTCTGCTGCGCTTTATGAATAAAATGCTCATTTAAAATATTTTGGGGACAAGTATCCGGATGTAAATCAGCCAGCACTAAAATTATGTCAGAGGAAAAGTCACCGCCGGTAGCAAGACACATTCCACAAATGATCATTTATTACCCGACACTATTTTTAAGGGGGAAAATGGCAGCCTCTCTTTGTCAAATCTAACAAGGGAATAGCTTTCAGGTGCTTATTCCGCTATAACTCATCTCTGTGACCTTTTGAGCAGGAATTAGGGCACTTTCATCCTTGCTCAGGTGCTTGTTGGAGTTCATTAGCATTTTTTAAAAAGCGCGATGGAGTGTAAAGAAAAACAGGGAATCTTTCATTAATATACCAAGTGAACTTTAGCATATTGGGTAAATTATGAAAAATCACCTGGTAAAGGATGATTAGAGCATTGCAGCAGATTTTCGTTAAAGAGGACATATATGCATATTTTTAGGTTCATATCAGTATTTAGTGTCTCTACTGTGACATGTCTCCATGATTTAATGTTCAAAAAGCTCTTTGTTTTTCTCATACTGCCTGTGCAGCAGCACCTCTTTTCACCCTCTGTCTGAAACCAGAGCCCAGTCTGCTCTGATTGGTTAGCTGGACGGCTCTGTTGTGATTGATCAATCGCTTAGAGATGTCCCGTACAATGTGTTGGAGCGCTGGACAATAGAAGAACAATTGTTATATAGTGATGTCACTTTGTATAAAAGGCCCCAAAGTTATAGTTATTGATTATTTTATTATAAAGGGTTGATACCTGTTAAATGGTGTCTTTATAGTGGGGAGGGGCTAACCCACGTGTTTTGGGTGACGTCATATTTCAGAGGGTGATGTGCGCCAGAAGTAAAGTTGCAGGAGGTTATGCAGTTGTGTAGCTAAAGTGTGTCATTAGTATTGTGTGCGTAAATGAAGGTGAGTGTTTGTCCACAGTACTGCCTGTTATGTTGTTCTGCACTTTATAATTAATGTTTAAGTTGTAGTTCATGTGGATAAACATTTATGTTGCGTTACATTTGAGATTCTTAGAGATTATCGATCTTTATTGCTCCGCTAACCGGAAGTAGCATGTGTAGCGTTTCAGAGTAAGAGCATCGGCTGCCGCTTTCCACGGACCGGAAGTGGAACGTTAGCATTAGCGGTAGCTTAACTTCGAATCTCTGTGTGTCCCTGGTAATGAGTGTTTGACATTATATGTTTATTTATGATTATAAGAGAAGGGATACATGTTGTATGGCTTGTCTAGATTATTATTTCTATAGGGTTTGGTCATATTATGTATATTATTTATGTATGCGTAAGTTATCTTATATTGATTGTATTTTGTTTATTTCCCTTATAGGAAAGACCACACACACACCACACCCACATATCTGTATGTCTTGCTAAATTATTAAAGAAGTCAAGCCTCATCTCAGCTCCTCATCTCCTCTATTCTGGACCTTTGGCCATAAGTGGTGTTCTGGCCGACACACCGGGGTGAACCTAGTGATAGACACAAAAACTAGGGCCAACACTGAGTTATCTCTAACTCTCCATACACACTTTGTTCCAGAAGTAAACAAAGGAGTCTAATGCAACTTTGGGATTTTAGCCTTTGCAGACCATTGACATGCCCACAAATCTATAACACACTACAGGGAAGGGAAACCCCCCAAAAAGCATTATAGGTTCTCTTTAAGCACCATCTACTGACTAACAAGTTGAATGTTGTGGTTTTATTTTACAGCATTGCCTCTAGTTTTGCTCAGCATTTCATATTGGAGCTTAAATCCCTGACAACTTCAAGCACACGTAGCAATAATGAGTTCATTTTTTCTCTGTTTCAAAATGTTCAGTTCCTCCTTTATCATTATTCTCCAATTCAACATGCCCCTCCTTCAGGGAAATTACACAGCCATCCACCTAATCCCAGTCGGGGTGAGTGCTATTCCGCGCTAGCAGACCAAATTAAACATCTGACTGAGATTGCTGAGAGAGACAGCTCATAACACATTGTCTATTTTTGAGGCCTCTAAATAATTTATAGATAAAACAAAACACAACAAATACCTTGAGACGTGTGCTACCCTGTAAATTAATCCCACAAAATGAAATGGAACTTTATCTTTCAGCTCAAATTGAAGCAATACCGTGATATTAAAGTGAGAAAGAGAACACAAACACTGAAACAAATTACAAAATGCCATGGGGACCAACAACGGTATTACAGAGGACGACAAAATACCATTTCATTTTCCAGTGTGGGACATGCAGTTCAATACTATCGTTATTGTCAATAAATTGTAGCATGCAAGCTAGTCATCACGGCCAGTGTTATATATTAAATCATGAGTTATATCAACTATTGTGCCATGTCAGAAATATCTCTCAAGACTAGAGAAATACTGATTATAATAAGGGTGAAACATCTCTATCTCCCAAGTTCCATATAACAATGTAAGGCCCTCGTAATGTGCCAGATTGTGTTGGGATGTCGTACCTTCTGCTGTCTGCTGATCGTTTTGTATTACCACTTTCCCTGTGATCAAAAGCATTAATCTAAAAAAAGAGGATATCTGAGTGCAAATATCATCTTTATACGGCCATTACTTATTAATCCTTATGTTCATTCCGGGGCCACTAAGACATGTCACCTAGATGTCGTCTGAAAGCAAATGGCCAGACTCAGTATCTTGAATTACATGTTCCCCCCTATTTACTGGAAAAGCAGGTCTTGGAGATAACAAGAAAGGTGATATTTAAAGTAGCCTGTAGCAGTGTGAGGTGTCCTGCCAAATCACAGCGTAGGTGGGCCAAGGAGCGCCTTCGTGATGAGAAGGGGATGAAACATTCTCAGAGATGCATGGAAAAAATGTTTTACAAGCATCTCCCAAAGAACCCTAACCATGACCTTAAAAATAGTGATTAGGCGCGTTCACACCAAGTACTTTTCCCACAAAGGTTCCTGAGAACTACGATTTAGTTGCGTTCACACCAAAAAGTCCCAGGAACTAAATTAGTTCTAGAGAACCTTTTTTACCCCCTTTTCAGTCCCTGCTAGAGAGCAGGGACTTTCGCGGGAGAAAAAGGTTCCTGTGTCTGATTGGCTGGGCGGAATGCAAACCACGCCCCGTCAAACTCCCAAAAACTTTTGCGAAGCCGCCATTTTATTATCCTCGCATTGCATTATTAGCATTAGCATTAGCCCAGCGCAGAAACGCAGAGAGACTAACTTATGACAACACAAAATAAAACATGGGAGCGGTGGAGATGAGGAGGTGTCTAGCCGAAGTGACGTCAGCGGCTTCATTTGCCTAATCCACCCCCAGGAACTAATTTCCGGTGTGAACGCGATCTGTACTTAGTTCATGAGAACTAAAGAGTTCTCAGGAACCTTTGTGGGAAAAGTACTTTGTGTGAACGCGCCTATAGTCCCTAAAGATTAGTAAATAGTTGTGATGATTTAACTGCCCTTAATTGAGATCAGTGTGGGCTGTACCATTATTTCCCCCCCTTGTTTCCACATTTGTATAAAGACTACCTTTTGTTTTATTCATGGTGACAAACTCTGCTTTATTCTTTTAATTCTTTCAGACAAACCACTGTGGTTGCTTTTGAGAGGTTACTTTTCCCAGAAAATGAAACTGCTGAAACAGCAAATGCAGCAAAGTTTCACAAACAAAAATGCAGATAAAGTCCTGTGAATGTAAATAATGTGAAGTATATATTTACCCGTAATAAAAAGGTTATGTGAGCGGTACAGCTGGACCTTTTTGACTTTAGAGAAGGGTCACATTTTGAGGCAAGTTTCCGCATTTTGGACAATAATTTCTTTCAAAAATGATTACGCAATATTGTAAAATGGTGTTCAAATTACAAGGCAATGAAATAAGCATTACTCTAGATGAGATACAAAATGATTATCAATTTTTCAAACCCAATAAATTCAACTTTTTGGATTAGAGACCAAGTGTCTGGACTTTTTATAGCAAGAAAAAGCAAACCCCTTTTCTTTGTTTAGTTTTGACTGTCATGTTGTTTCTGCTTTTATTTAAGTGGTATGACGGTAAATAAAATATGTCTACCGGTAGATACTTTAATGTGGTTGGATAAAAAAAGCACTTTGAGGACGACATTTTAGACTGAAGGAATTTCTGGTTAACATTTTTCCCTTTTTATGACATTCTGTAGAACATAATTAAATCCATTAATGAAGACAATACGATAAAGATTAAGAAATAATGAAAAAGATGTGTACATGCAGCCTTACACCAGATGTTTGAGAGTCTTAGTTCAGACAATTTGGTTTAGGGTTAAATGTGTGGTTCATGTCGGATTTGAGTCGTAATAAAAAAAATAGCTTCACCAGAAGAAATGTACTTCTCTGATTTCATGCAGGAAGTGCCTACTTTACATTTAAGACAGCTTGCTCATTAAAAAAATCATCAAAGCTTTCATGAGTTGGTTTCACTGTAGTGTAAATCGATTTGCAAATGAAAGTTTATCTTTTTAGTCGGCCGTATTTTCCTGGTTACATACATGATTCTTGACGCGATAACCTTGTGTTACATGAATTAATTACTTCATGGTAATATGTGACTGTGAAACATTTGGAGGCACAGACAGCGCGGCATACGAACGAGAGCACTTTATGGTTAATAAAGTGTTTTGATCATCACATACATGACTTGGGGAAACAGGTGCAGATGAAACAACTGGAACACATGGTGGCAGCCAGAAGCTCCGCACACCTGTTCCCGTCCTGCTAAACAGCCTCGCAGTGGATCGTCTCTGGAGCACGAAATAACTTCCACACACAGCACACAGTTCTCCAAATCTAATAGCACGGAGATGGAGAACAGACATTTGTCCCTTTTAGGGCCAATAGCAATGGTGATAAATGAAAGCAGGACTCTTTCTCTGTGCTGCTGGAAGATCTTAATGCGTTTTTTTCCTCTGGTCTGTGTAGACAGAGCACTCCACAGGGAGGGAGGGGAGGATAAGTAACTATAGGAGGTGGTAATGGTGTTGGTATCGGCTGGTGTTGTTTGCCCTAGCTGTATTGAAGCGATGGTCCCTGAGGAGCCCGGCACAGGGAGCTGGGTTTGTCAACCTTGTCTGAGGGACTTAATATGAAAACAACACTAATGAGAACCATTTCCATTGCTCTGTTTATTTTCAGAGATGCATTGAGCGGGGCATACGCACGGCTCAGTGATCGCACGTTGCATTGCATTCATTATGGGGCCCTGGATGGGCTACTGATACATTACACACAAACACACTTATAATTGCATTTTTTTTTTATTGTTCAGTGCTACTTTTAATGCTGCATTGAAGCAAAATGGGCTCCATCTGACCAAACACAATCGTAAGGTGATGCGTCTGTTTGGCTTCTTTTATCCTTCTGACTTGAAAAACTGGAATTAGATGTATTAAAAATGGATTCCTCGAGAAAACACAACATTTATACACATACTGTGGATTCTATAGTGTCTGAAGAGGTTCTCTCTTCATCAATAAATGACAAGCTTCAGCAGACAAGTATCATTTCTTCAAGCAAAATGAATCCTTCCGCGTCCATCTATTCACTCACAGACATGCCATTTTGAAAATCTCTCTAAAGTGACATTACTCTAGAGATTGAAACCACTATTTCATTGAGCAGAAAATTGCTATTGAATTTGGAGCTGAATAATTGGAAGCCATGTTCCAATTCAACCCGCAGAAAGAGGTAGAGTTATGTTTTACTGTCACACTCAAACCAATGACATTCGGAAGCTGAGCGGCACAAATGGTATGGGTATTGTTGGACGGGACATTGCTCCTTTTGTATATGAGCCATATCCAGCGGAAAGAGTTGGAAGGCAATTTGGAAAGGATGCAATACACTTTGATTTGATAGAAGGCCATGAATGGAATAAAAAAAGAAATATCAGCGTTTTAAAGAAAAGACATTGAGCCATGTAGCTACATTTCTTGTATTTGTCAAAGCCTCATATTACATTGCGAAATATTTGTTGTACTGAAATAGAAAACAGCGCTCAATTCTTCCTTCTATTCAGGAAAAGGCAAGGGTGGTTTCTTTATGCAATCTGTACGTTTGAAATATAAGAAATGTAATGTTTTCGCTGCATATAAATGACCATATATATATGCGTCTCAATCAAAAGTGAGACTATAGTCCTTCAGATTTGCAATCGTATTTTTACAGTAATGCAAAAAAAAGCCACCTTTTAAGAAAAGAAAAACTGCTTGGGTAGCTCTTTATCCGTTTGCTGTATTTCTTGTGTTGAGGTTGGTGGCACAGCCTCTCTTACCCCACCCCACCACCCCCCACCCCTTCCTCTCCCACCCCCCTTCCCCCGCCCCTCCCTTCATCCAGTGATCGTTTTGTGAACCCGTTAGCCTGTCATTGGTTTAGAGACTCCAAATGACCCTGTGTTTCTGCAGAAGACTCATTCATCCCCTCCCTTTTCTTCCCCAGGCCACTGGCAATACTGATGACCACCAGAAAGACACACACACACACAAAGACACACACACACTGTTCACAGACAGACATTAGCACATGCACTCACACTCACACACACGCACAGTGGTTTGCTGGTGTAATGTGCTTTGTTGTGTGAAGGTATCAATCAGAGGGGAGCAGATTATTAGAGTGTCTGAAAGAGATCAAACAATGTTGCCGTCTGCACCCACACATGGCTGATTTACAGGCAGGCTGATAAAGTACTGCAGCTCTCTGTCAGGGGCTACATGACGGCTCGCCGCGCTCTTAGGATAAATTATTGCAGAGGCCCGCGGTAATGTCTCTCCACCTAGCAACCAGCCGCCCCAGCCGCTGCCAGGGGAGCCCTGCCTCGTCTGCCATAATGGCACTGTGTCCGGGGTCAGCAGTTACTGTATCGTAGCAGGGTGGGAGGGATGTGTACACATACATATACACACACACACGCACGCACACGCCTGGATGCATGCACACCGATTCTCGTTTGTCTCTACACCTGCCATTGGAAGCAATGCCAAAAGACACTCAGGGATGACTGCAGGAGGACTGAGTGGACACAGGGGAGGCGCTGATGGAACAGCTACAATTTTGCAGTAGAGCAACATTTAGAAAAACGACGCCAAGGAAAGCATCAAGAAAGTGAGCCTGGCGTTAAAGTACTTTTCAATAGTGGTCAAACGGTGGCATTGGCTTCAGTTACAATCCGTGACGTTGTTTAGTCCCAAACATACTTTTTCCCATTGACTTACATTGGTAAAGA